>NW_010972709.1:5908667-6260961 GCF_000737465.1 Haliaeetus leucocephalus | reverse complement strand
TGTGAATATTTTTTTTTTTTTTTTTTTTTTTTTTTTAGTATCTCATGAAGTAGAAGAAACTGCTAATCTTTGCTCTGCCTATTTGATGTTTTAGAAAAGCCAAAGAAACAAATCTGTAAAAGCGCTTTCTCTGTTTGCTAGATTTTTTTTTTTTTCTTCTTAAACACAGGCTGCAAGTCTCAGAAGAAGTCAAGGACTTGAGTTTCTCTCTGTTTTTTAGTGCCTGGCTGCTTCTACTGTGTTAAAGTGTCAGCTCCAGATAAATAAGGGAATGAAAACAGAGGTCTATTTAAGAGAAAATGTCTGTCCTTCAAAGTCTGGAGAGATAGAAGTGGATTTATAGTCCCCTGGGCAACATCCAGGGAATGTTTTGGAGCCTTGAGGCAAATTGTGGACGCTGTAGCCACCGTCCTCAGTGGTTTTGTGTGTCCTTAATATTGCACTGAGATCTGAGCTACTTCACATCCAGAGAAGTGAAAAGTGGATTAAACCTGAAAAGGGAGGGGGCAAGAGGAGGTCCTTGCACCGTGGGCCACTACGTCAACGTCGGCACAAACCTCGCAGGAGGGGTCTGTATATGGCCAAGGTGGCAGAGGCAGCCGCTGGCCAGGACCAAGAGGCTTTGGGCTGGAGGCTGCAAGTTAGGAGGAAGTTCGGAGCTCTGAAATTCAGACTTTGGTCTGAAGAAACTGCTTGCAGCTTGAGCACGCTGGGCTCTGCAGGTCAGGATGCTGGCTTGGACCATCTCTACCACAGAGATGAAGGTTAACAGTTTCCTGACCAAGTCTGAGGGAGCTATTCCTGAGGTGAGCTTGCGGAGATCTTCATCGCATGCCTCAGGGCAGACAGTTATTGCTAGAGAAGGCAAGAAGCACGTCCCCGCGTAGTGGTGAGGGTCAGCGGGTTTTACCCTGCCCTGGGCCTCCCGCTGGCCCTGCCTCCTCGCCTGAGAACCCTGGAAGTTACCACACAGGGACACCATCGCTTTGCACATGCCCCTCCGCTTTCCAGCTCCCTCCTCTAGCTTTTGGGGGATATGCTGAGGAAGGTCTGGCATGGCTGAACAATTTCTGGACCTTGACAGACTTGGGCGAAAGTGGGCTTTTCTAAAGCACCTCTGTGTAAGTATCACACCTTATATAATCATTTCAATTAGTACAGTGCAGTCTTGCTTATTTGGACTCATGTGATTACCTGAGAACCAAGGCTGAATTAATTTAAAAGGAAAAAAAAAAGTAGGTGTTTGTCTTATAGCTGTGTAGAAAAGTTCACGGGAAATGTGGACTTCTCCACTGATTTTCCACAGAAATATTTCTGATGTGTTATCTTCCCTCATCAACTTTTTATTTTAACAACATATGGTAAAGCAGCTCTGCCTCAGTGTGGATGTGCAGGTCTTACTGAGCAATGCTGGCTCCCTGGACTGGAGACAGCTCGGATTATTTTAAAACAACAGCATTCATAATTGCACTATATGCGGAATCGAGACTAATACAGAAGAGTTACCATAACAACACCACCTCGACATGGTGCTTGCACAAATACCTAATACATCCTAGGGAATGGATTCAATACCTTGTGGAGTGAAAAACATTCATCCTTTGAAGAATGGACCACTGAAAATGGTGGTGCCTGAGTCATAATTTTGTAGCAGGAAATCTGTCCATGAGAAGAGGCTTTAGTAAATTAATTATTAGAATTTTGTTGCTCTTTTACCTAACCAGTAGCTCTGTTAGCTACTGTAGAGACTGTCACCCACTTGCTGGGTGATGAGTCCTCCAACTCAGCACAAGCAGGAGTGGTTCATTGTAGAGTTTATGGCAGCAGAATAGAGCTCTGTAGTGCTAGGCACTGCACAAGCACAGGGCAGCAAGAAAAGAAAAAGACCTGCCATATTCCAGAGCTAAAGCTAAAGATGACCCCAACACACAGTAGGAAGGAAACAAACCACACAAAGTCATAGTGGCAAATAACAGATTATCTTCATGAGTATGTGCTTTTTTGAGGAGCAAGTGTATCTATCAAAACCAATCCAACTGGAAGGAGATGTAACAGGAGCAAAGATAAGGGGGGAAGATGGCAGCAGGGGTGTATGGAAAATGACAAGGATGGACAAAGAGAGGTGACTCCACCAGATGAGCTAACAGAGACCTGTTCTTCCATCCTCACACCCAGCAGTTGCAACTGCCTTCAGAAACCCCTTACTGAGTTCAATGTTCCATTACTATTGCAGTTCTCAGATAAAATACCACATTTCAAAAGGCCATTTGGCCTATTGAGAGGTTTGGGGGTAGGTTTTTTTTTTTTTTTTTTTTTTTTTAAGTGAGACTTCCTTGTTGGTATTCAACATTTCGCTATCTTAATCCCACAAGTTTTTTTGTTTAGAAGCCAGGTAGCTAAACACCATGCAGTTCCCCTTCCCTTCACAGTAATTCTTCCACCTAGGTCGGCTATAATGAGGCAGTCTGCTCATCATGCAGAGCTACACAGAATATTTGCGTCCACTAAAGAATTATCTGCCAGGTCAACCCCCCCCCCCCCCCAATCACTGCATCTTCATTATTCTTCTTCACCTTGCAAACACGGTATCAGGCCTTATGTTTCCTCTGAGTTTCCATCAGGGTTGCTCTAAGACAGATCCCTGCTCTTTTATTTATTCCCAGAAGAACAGTGCTTGATTTTGTTTACAGTCCTTCACTGCTATTACAAAAAAGAGCTCAAGTCATTTCTGTTCTGCTTGCTTTGATAGTCATATTCAGCAATAAGATTCTTTGTGTGAAAGAAACCCAGGAAAAGTAGCTTTTCCTAGCATTATAATTTGTTACAGTTAGGTGTTAAAGTTTTCAGCTGAGCTGCTTGTGATAAACACTGCATATGCTCCAGCCTGCATAGGTTCTCACTAGCTGTTCTTTGTCCAGGTTAGCAGCACAGTAGCTTTAGGTTCCCACTGCAGCTAATGGAGCGAAAAAGGCTTTTTAAGAGCTGTGATTTATCCCACTCAAGATCTGAATCATTCTGAGGTGTCTCTCTTCCCCACTGAGTGCAAAGGGATCACAGGGCAGGTGCTTTGCTAGCTGACACAGGTACTTTTTAGGTTGGATGGTGCCTGCCTTAAGCTGCTCACCACCTCAACAGAGAGGAAAATAAGTGAATGGGAAAGAAAAGCAAGACACAATAGCAGGAGGTAGGCAAGGAGGCTTAGAGACATCAGGTACTGGCTGGAAATCACACAAGGCAGTGGGATGGGAAGAGAATCCAGATCTCTTGATGAAACCCGTTTTTGCACATTTTGTACCACAGGGCTCTCCTCTCTGTCAAACAAAAAGAATGTGATGGTATATTTCCTTTTTCTCTTCCCTTCCAGTAGCTGCATGTTCATTAAGCACTTAAATTTTTCCAGAGTAATTGTAAGATCAGAAACCTCTAAGTCAGATGGAAAGAACTAAATATTTCAGCCAATGTGAAGCAGCCACAAAAATAAGCATGTGGGGAAAAAAAAATTTGTGCAAATAATATTGCTGAGAGAAATACAAAAATCACATGAGAAGGGCAGATAGGCGCATTGTGCAAAGGATAAGGAAGAAGAGTTAGGAACAAGGGAAGGCTGCTAATTTTGCTTTGTAAGCACAGTTGGTGAACAATTATCACTCCTATTCCTGCTCCCGCTCCCCAAGGTTTTTGACCCCGGCAGCACAGCCACACAAACACTTCGTTTCTCACTCTGCACAACCATGAGGGTCCCACGACTCTCGTCAGCCAGGCAGTGGGGACAAGAGGGAAGATGGGAATCAGGAGTGGGAACCTTGCCAAATGGATCTGCCACAGACAAAGAAAGGAGCTATCCTGCCCACAGCTGACCTACCTCAAGAGTTTCTTGCCCCTGTCTTCCTTTTGCTCTGGAGCTGGAAATTTCTGCCTAATCCATTGTGCCAAATGCCAGATTAGCTCTTTGTGTGGCTACAGAGGCAGAAATCTCTAAAAATTATAATGAAGGGCTAAACTGATTATTTTATATGACCTGATCTGATTTTGAAAATAGCCCTTCCCTGAGCAGACAGTCGGATTAGATCACCCCCAGATGTCCCTTCCAACCTAGTCTTCTGATTTTGTCACAGGTTACCAGTAAAAGCTGCAAAGATTCAGGAAAACAACTCTTCTATCCTGTGGGCTACAAAAATGGCATTTCCAACAGTTGTTTCATTATCAAAAAAAGCCCTAGACCTAGATCTCAGAGGCTCAACACCCCTGAAATCCTGGAGCAAAGAGAGGGTCTCTACAGACAGATCACCAAGCTACTTGGCAAGGTAAGCCTTTAATTCTCTGCTTTTGCTGTGGGATGGCATACTAGCCTTTTCTCTCCCATTTTATTTGCCTCTTAAGAAAAAAGCCAAAGCCAAGTGAAAGATAAGCTGCAAATGCTCCAGACCTCGCTTCTGCTGGTCTCCCACAGCAGTCAAGGAGTGATGATTGCAACATTAGACCAGTAGAGTTTCTTCATTTGTTTTGAAACTGTCTCAGCTAGGACACACACCCCAGCTTTCCGTGTCATTTCTTGGCTGTGTTTATAACTGCTGTACATAGGACCTACAGGTGCTCAGCACCTCCAGAAATATAGCTGAAATACAGCCTGTGCATGCCAGTTTGCACACTTCAGATTTTCTTCCCCCAGAATTTGGCCACAGGGGGAATTGGAGGCAAAGTGAAGAGTAGGAGGCACGGGGCTGGTGTTCAAAGCCGCGGCCATAGTGCACAGCACAGCTCTGGGTTACAGGCTGAAGCCAGCAGCCCCCTGTGTCCACAAAGAGGGATGGGCTTGGATCCTAGTGGCACAACAGCCACTTTTCTGTGGTGGTGGTGGTTCCTGGCTCTTCCAGTGCCGATCTACACTGCCGCAAGTACCAACCTCATGAGGGTACACGCATCTCCGCCTGCACCACCCAGCACGGGTTACACATACCAGTAACGACCTCCCAGCTCTGCATAGTGCTCATGGGACACAGGTCAAGTGGCCTGACTTCTGGAGTTGTGCTTAGATCATTAGACCAGTGTATTTTGGAGGCATTAAGACTTTATTATACCCCTTACAAGCTTAACAGCACTTGGCACTATGCCTCTGTAACAATTTTAATCAGTGTGGTTAGAGGGGGCTCTTATTCCAGCTGCTATGTTTCAAACCAAACTAAGATGGCAATCCACAAACCTAGGCACAGGGGGGTTAGATCAAGCTGCCCCCTTTAACACTGGCTAGTGAATTAAGTCCTTAACAACACCTGGAAAAGGATCTCTGCATCACAGAAGAACAAACTTTGCTCAAAAGAGTTTATCAATGGGACCCCAGGAGACCAGTCACTGTGAAGCTTTACTTCATTCCAGAAATGTTTTGGAAGCAATTACTTCATCTTGTTCTTTATTCACGGAATTCACTTAACTGATGACATTATAGCTCAGTCCATTAAGTAAATGGGTTATATATTTTCTCCAGGTTTTGAGGAAATAATGTTGCAGCCTCTGGTGCTATCATTGTCAGCAGTCAATGGGGACAGGGACAGTTCTTAATTTGTTTAGTGCGGTTTACCTCTGCTGAGATCTTGAATATGATATATCTGGCTCTGGGTCTTTTACAACATTTGAGCAGGATTTAAAAAAAAAAAAGGGAAAAAGAAAGCAAGTGTTATTTTCACAAAAATTCCTGGCAGCTGTACCGTTTATTATGAGAGGAAAACAGAGCAAGAAAAATTGGCATGTCATTTCTTAAATGAATTTATATCCTCATTTCCTTTAGAAAATGAATCCATGCTCCATCTAGCCATTTTCCATCAGTCTGCAGGGGCAAAGTTTGCAGAGCACAATTGAAATACACAGTTATAGCATAGGCCAGCGTGCCATATATGGCTTTCATAATAAGATCCTCCCCCACCCTTGCTGCCGGTAGCGCTTATAAAGGTTTTATTTTCCATCAGTTAGCCATGCAGTAGGTCTTAAAAGTCAGCAGCAGCTCAGAAAATAATCAGGGACACATGATCAAAATTCAGGTCGCCAGGGCCAAAATGACACTGAAGGCTGCAGGAGCCGTCGCTCCGCTACAAGCCCATCTGCTGAGAACTGACTCTTGAGCTGCGTTCATCCTGTGTCCCTGTGCCACGGGGGTAGCGTGCCAGGTGTTTCTTTTGTTGTTTCTTTACAATGTCTCAGTATCCCAAGGAGGAGAGGCAGCAGGCTGGGGAGGAGATTTGCCAAAAGATAAGCGAATTCAGGAGCCAGTAAAAAGCACTGCTTTTGGGAACTGTCACAGAATGCTGTCAGTCAAAAGAAGTTTCACACAAAATCTCCAAAACAACCTCTTCCTCCTCCACATTCATCCGCCTCCTCTGAGGGGTGGTGGTTAATATACTAAATACAACATAACCACTTGGAAAGCACTCTTCATTTTGAGTCACCACCTTGCTATTTTTGCAGCCGCAAATACAGACTGGTGGAGCTGATGTCATTAATCTGGTACATACAGGAACAACCTGGGGAGCTGGAGCTGGAGTTCTAAGGAGAAAGAGGCTCCCAGGAAGTGTCTTCTGGGGAAGTCAGGATGCAGGCAGTGCAACGCATCAGTGCCAAGGAAAGGGAGGAAAAAGAGGATAATAGGACTGTAACATCATTTCTGGTTGACTCCAGTTTGCATTTTAAACCATTATCAAATTAGGAAAAAGGAAGGGGGGCGGGGGGAGAAAAAAGGGGAAACATTTCATTTGCCCCCAACATAAAAGGTTTTGTTTTGGATACAGCCTTTTTATTCTTTTCATCTGAAATCTTAAAAAAACACCCAGGAAAGAAATTTCAACCCCCAAAGTTATTTCAAAATGAAAAATCAAAGGCTCCTGTTCCAGAAAACAAGCTCCCTGGGACTGGGTGGCAGACAGGGTGGGAACGCCAGACATCAGTCCCTGGAAGCCTGACAAACACAAGGGAGGGCCTGAATGCAACAAAGCTGGGACACGAAACCCACAGAATCTCCTGATGATTTGGGTCAACATATGGCTCAACGCACCGTCTTTGGCCAACCTCAACGTGTTTCAGTCTCCAGGGTAGCGTATGTGATTTTCTCACATCAGAAGTGGAGAGCATTGATGGCACTACGGAAGGAAAAGCTACTCTCATCATACCTCATACATGTTCCTGTATAAATGGGGTGCTAAAGTGCTGTTTACTTACGCAACATCTGATCGACAGCTCTCCTGGATCTACTTAAAGCTCAGAGGAAGTGTCCTGGTTGGTATTTCAGCTGTCGCATGAGAAAGCAGCACAACTGGTGCTAGCCAGCGTCCCTCAGTCACAACAGTGTCAGTGCGAGTGTGGGACATTTTCCCTGACGGGCTGTTGGGTCTGCACGTCTGCCGAGCGCAGGCTGATGTCAATGGGACTATTATGATTTCACCCAGCCTTGCTGCTTCAGCTGCAGTTTCCCTCATTCCCTGAACAGCAGGGAAGGTCTAGACTGGAGCTACAAAGATTTCCACATACACACACACAGACAAACACATTTTTTTTTCCTGCCCTGCCAGTTTCACCAACCATGAGAGGAATCCACAAAGCACATGAAGGCTTTCTTTTCTCTGACCTGCTTGGCTGGCTTTTCTTAGCCTGTCTGAATGGCTCTGCTAGGCTAGCCATGAACATAGAGAAAACACGTTTGAGTCTCCGTTGTAGAAGAGTTAAACTTTGGGAGAGAAGAAATGCAATTATCGAAGGACCAGTGAAAAACAAATACATCCATGCTAGGGGAGATGGTAACTCTGTGGGATGGGGAGGGACAGTTCAAGGCTGGGACTAGAGATGCAGAAAGAGAAATTTCCCCAAACCCCAGTTTTTTCTTTATACAGGAGACTAGCATCTGTACTTGGATCCGAGCTCCGCTCCTGTCCCTCTCGTGAGACTAGGGACAGACAAACACACGGGGTCCGAAGCCTCCAAACGTGGGGCACTGCCAAGGCGCACAACTGCACACAGAGGTCCTTCATAGCACAGTTTGCCTGGGCACTGTGCTGCTGCCCTACCGTCCGCAGAGCAAAGGATTCTTCCAGGATGGGAAGGAGCTGTAGTCAGTGGTAATGTATCCAGACAGAAGAGAATCCAGCACCTGACTTTGCTACGTGCTGGGTTGGGATCTGTCCATTTTGCACCAGAGGAGCAGACAAAAATGATTCAAGCATTACAAGTCCTCCACAGTACTCCCTGTAGGCAGATGCTCTCCTGCTGTGTACTTTGTACCTGCACAGGTCAACCCAGAAGCCTTTGAGAGCTCTCAGCTGTGCTCTCGGCTCTCTCCTTACCCAGGGTCAGGACAAGCCCCACGTCTGCACAAAAGCAGCTGCTTTCCCCAGGGAGGGAACCATGGGGAGCCAAGCCACGGGGGAGAGGTGGGCCAGGTGGGAGGAGAAATGCTGCATTTGGGTCCTTGAGCAAACCATGTCTCAGTCTGGTGAGCTTTGGATTGCCTTTGCACAGAGTGCCCTCATACGCCGAAGTAAACAGACAAAGACCAAGGACACAATAACCTGAGCAGGGATTTGCCCTGGCACTGTTAGTCAGGATGCTCAGGCTAAAGCACTAGCTACCGTACACCAGAGACCGGTGCTGAGGTTGCTCTGGCTTCGGCGAGCTTGCAGCCTCACATGGCACGCAGGCCAGAGGCCACAGAGCTGCTCTACGAGCATTAACAACAATCACAGGAATATGAACTCTTAACGGGGCCCGGAGCAGCCGTGGCACTGAACGCTCTGTGTACAAGGTGTGGAACGAATTGCTCCTTGGCAGCCCAGGTTAATGCTGTGACATCTCCTGTGTGACTCTGCTCTATGAATCTGCTCAAGAAACCCAAAAGACAAACAAACAAACAAAAAACCAAGGTCAGAGAAAGCAAGAGAAAAATGCTGTAATGATTCATGTACCTGTAACCAATCTGAGAAAAGCAGCCGTGACCAGAGGCATTTTCAACAGACGATACCATGTCAGCAGACTTGGCTGCTTTTAAGTTAATTTCCTTGAAAAGGGCTGGTTTTAGTGTAGGCAGCAATACAAACAATTTGATAATAATCTGACTTTCATCAACCTCAGGGTTTAAAAAGAAAATAAAATGGGGGAAAGGGACAAACACCCACAGGAGAGAGGACCTTCAGGAGGAACACAAACAACGGTTGGTTTTGCTCGTATTTGATTTTCAATTTTTCTTAAGAAAAAGTAGAAAGGAGTGTAAGAGTGAATTATATTAATGAAATATTGATTCAAAATACTAATACACTGTAAGAAGAATAAACCATTCAATTTCCTGCTGCACCTATTTTTAATGAACTACTTTTCTCTGTTTTCAGACTCTGTAATACAAAAGGAGAAATCAAAGATTTCTTCTCTCTGCCCTTACTTGGTGTGCACTTCCAGTCCAGTTGTTCCAGTTATTCTTAAAAACCCCCAAAAATCAAAAACTCTTCAGGAAATGAAAGTTAAAAGAATACTTGTCTCATTTAATGATCCCCCCTTCTCTGTTTAACATATTTGCATCAGGTGTTATAGCTGGCATCAGCTGCTATTGTATTGGTGAATATTTGCTTTTCTATTTGAGTTTGCACTATCCCTATCTCACAATGGTGCATGCCAGCAATTTCCATGCTGGAAAACACAGAAATAAACACAGGAACAACTGTTCTGCATTACTGCATAGCGACCAGAGAAAATGATTTTTCCCCCCTCTTCTTTCCTAATGACTCACACCTTCCAAAATCACATAATCTAAAGTCCATGTAACCTGCTTTTCCTCTTGAAGTCACTTCTCTCTTTTTCCCTCTCCAACTAACCAACTTAGTAAGAAAAAATTTGCATCTCAGTCCTTTTTGTTCTCTCTTTGATAAAAGTGATCTGATCTCCATGAGAAGCAATGGGGAAACCTCCAAAGGTTTCAATTCATTTATTTGAAGCTTAGCTGAACCTTTAAACATCCCACCCTTCTGCCTAATCCCTCAACAAGCTCACATTTCCCCTTTACCCTCCATGGGCCTGTCTACAGGGAAATACCTTCCCAGAAAAGCTGTACTAGAATAATTAATCCCTATAGATAGGCCAGTAAAATATCCTGCCTGGATATTATTCTGGAATAAAATTTCTCTTATTCTGGAAGCACGTCTCTGTGCAGCCATGGCTTTTATTGCAGAACCCATGCAGGGAATTATCCTGGTGCAGCTTGCAGAGAGCAGTTACTGTGACACAACTATGCAAGCAAACTTCCCTGCCCAGGCAAGCTAGGAAGGACTATCTGTCCACTAAGGACTTAAAAGAGAATGAACTGCAAAAAAAGATATTGGAACTAGAACTGGGGCCATTCTCTTCTTCCCTGAGCTGTTTCGCTCATCACTGTCATTAACCTTGCTCAACATCAGCCCAGGACAGTGAGGTCTTTGGAGCATGGAGCAAATGTTTGAAACATAGAACAAATCTGGTTCCACTGAGGTTAAAGGCCACCACCTTTGCTTGCACTAGGTGTACAGATCTGTAAGCTTTTCAGACATACGGCTACTCCTAAATGTGCTTTTCCAGAGATCTCTCTCTCTCTCTCTCAGGGAAGGTTTCAGTGGCCTGAGGTTTTATTTCTAGTGCCTGGCCATCCCTCCGGTCCCCTCCTGATAAAAGCTCAGCAATGCACATGGACTGGCAGGCCTCAGCGAGACACCTTACAAGCTCTTGTAGAGACAGGTGATTTTCCAAGCTTTTTTGTTTTTCTGAACCATCACCTAGTCCCCCAAATCCAGAGGAACCCAGATCCCACTGTGGGATCTTTCCAGGACCCTCCGGTGTTTTGTGTGATCAGAGCACGGTCAGGAGAGGGCAGCTGGGGAGAATCAGGGAAGGACCCAGGCTACTGTGTTGATGGTGTCAGCACCAGCTCCGTCCCCTCTGCCTTTTGGCAAGTTCTTCTCACCCACGTGCTTTTGTTTCCCATTTTCCTAGTGGGAATGTAATACTGCTTTGGGGATTAATTAATTGATGAATATAAAGCCTGGAAAGTGTAAAGTACTACACAGGAGTTAAGTGTTATAATTAGGAGCAATTCTGATCTTGATTACAATGAGGTAAAGCTGGAAGTCCTACACCATAGAAAGATTTAAACCAACAAAAAAAAGATCAGAATCAGGGTCTTATGATTTTAAATGTAAACTCGGGCAGATTCCCTGCTGAGCTACATCTGCAACTGTAATAAGATCATGGAACATGACAACTTGTCATTTCAGTAAGAGATATAGGGAAAATGCCCTTTAAAAAAAATTAAACAGGAAGGAAATTTTTAAAGTGTTTTCTTTGGCTCTGAAACATATGCCCGGGGAGAAACTGTTCTCAGCAATGCAGCGGATCTTGAAATATTTACTGGGTCTGGCATTTAACATAATCTTTCTTGTATAAACGATATAGAAAAAACACATATTATCTTAGACTGCAATCTAATGTGAGGATGAGATGATATTTTAATAGGGCTGCATTCATCAACTGTAACAAGAGAGGAAATGTGCTCCAATCCAACATGCCCTGTGGGCAATGTAAATAAGAGTAAGTGACTTCGACCATCAGATAAGTACAGCAATGGAAGGCAGACAGACGGACAGACAGACTGCTAGGGAAGGAAGGCAGTTTGGGGAGGGTGATCTAACCGGGACAGGTATGGCACCCAATACCCGTCTTACCAGGATCCCATCCTCTCACTCCACTCTCCTAAGTGCACCCAACAAGGGTCCTCCTGGAAACCTGAATTTCTTACTCGGCTTGCAGTGGGATTTGCATGTCTAGCCAGTGACACTACTCTTTTCAGAAGTAATTAAATTTTTAATTATGCTTTTTAATAGCCAGTAGCTACTGCTTTGCATTTTTGTTCTGTCCCTGTTGGATGCACCATGGAGCGGCACCATGAACCTCCAACAGTTCTTCCAGCAAGATTTGCGAGTTTGACCACACAGCTAGCAAGGGGGTCAGGATGCGTGCAGCTGAGCTTCCAGCCACATGTCATAGTTGCAGACTGAAATCAGAACTGGGCAGTACATTCCAGAGCCCCAAGAACATCCCTTCACGATTTTCCAACCCAAGTTTGGAGAAAGAAAAGTGAAGACAGAAAGGCCCAGGTGCTCAACCATTATCAACTTTGCAGACAGATTTATTCCCAGAACAATATACCAACTTTCCTTCAAACTGGGCTTTCAGGCAGAGCACTGGTAATTGTCCAAAAAAGGGAAAGTCATCATATACAGGTAGCCACAGTAAAACTGAAATACAAACTCTCCAAAGAGGACTTGTGCTGGAGCACACGTTGTATTGAAAATCATCAGGGAAAGTCAGTGAATTATTTGTGACCTTGGGCAAGTTGCTTAATCTCTTACTAGTTCAGACAGGCAGAGTCACACTCACAGTAAAACCACAACAACCTCCCCATTTCTCCTCTCTGCGGAAGGGGAGAGAGGTGTGGAAGAATGACTGAGTGTACATTTTTCTAAACAGATTCAAAGGAAGAAGAGGTCTAAATAACACATGAAGAAATTAAAAGGCAGCTCATTGTCTGCCTTGTCTTCAGACCGGGACATCTGAGTGAGATCCAGCTGGATCCCTCAAGCTTTTGACATTTAAAGGACCCCTGACCTTCCCCAAGCAGTCCCAAGACTCCCTCACACCCAACTGCAGAGAAAACAAAAGACCCTAAACACTGACTGCTCACTAATTTGCATTTCTTTTCGCGAAGTTTGTTTGCTAGCTTGTCTGTGTGGGAAGACAGAGCAGGTTTTTATTATTCTCCAGTCATTCCTTGATCCACCTGTTGTAGGGACCATCGGCAGACAATGGAGCACAAGTTGAACATCGCTGAACTGTAACGTCCACAAGCACAGTGTCAGGACACGTGTTTGTTCCCAGTCCCTTTAATGTCACTCCCTCACAGACACCCTTTACTCGGCGTGTTTCGGATGTACAGCACAGCAAACATTCAACATCTACGGTATAGAGGTGATACTGTACTGAAACCTTCAACAACTTAAATCTCCACTAGGCATCAAAAATATGCCATGAGAGTAGCTGCCACTGGTGTGACTAGCTGTGCTGCGGGCAGGGCTAACACAAACATGCTGCACGGCGCACGAGGCACATTCGCAGCCATCGATGAAGCCAGCCCATGTATGTGCACAATGAAGACAACCAAGCAGCCTACACAAGGAAGACCTGCTTCCATGGTGAAGGTGTATGACCGTGGCTCTTCATCTTCTGGTCCAGTTCACAAGGGCTGGGTGGGCTCAAAGGCATCTTTCTCTTTTCCCTACGCAAGGATGGTCAGCAGCCAGGTCAGTGCTGAACATGATTTAGCTTGATCGCTAATCACCCTATCAAGACTGTCCTGCCCACCTGGCACTGCCAGAGGGCAAACTGCTCTGCCCACATGCCCTGCCACTCTTGCCCTGTCCCCAGACACTGCCATCCATCACCAGCTGGGACTCAGCCTCTGCAGAGGTCCCACCGTGCCAGCCGCATCCCAGCGCTTCCCCATTGATCTGCATTGCCATCCACGTACAAAACAGCAGCACCGAGTGGCTATGATTTGGCTTCTAACGATCACCAATACTTCAGCAATTCAGGTAACCATTTTCAAACTGCTGCTAATTGCTATTAATTTGCGTACACAGCAGCCCAACTGGATATATAGCCAGGGTGGCAGAGGGCAATGCCTGCTTTTCAGGCTATCTTGCTTTTTAAAGCAGGGTCTGAACCTCCAAGGTTTTGACTTCTTCAGATCCCCTTGTTACGAAGTTATGAGCAAACGTTTGTGGTCGGGTGATTTCCTTTTGCCCTAGACAGCTGTCAAAAGCAGCAAAATGGCCCAAGGCAAAATGTGATGTGGGTGTAAGGAGTGTCTTAAGCCAATAAGTTAAAGCGACGGGTTAGAAAGCCCGAGGAAAAAATGAGCCAATAATTGCCGAAAATCTTCCTATTCTGCTAAGTTTATTTAGTCAAATTCAGTGGCCCCTCTCCAGGCCTTCAGCCTTCTCCACGTCTTAGAAAAGAACCTTATTAATCATTTTGCATCTATTGTTTAATTATCCTAAGCATCAGCAGTACAGATCAACGCTTGGCTCTTGCAGAACAAATCCCAGCCCTCTCACAGACTGCAGCATCCCAGCGGCTCCTGCTGCAGGAGGAGCAGGCGCAGCTTTGCAGACAGCAGAGGCCAAATTGGATTTAGGTCTCAGCGAGCACCAGCCGGCAGAGCGCTTGCCCCTGCGTCGTGCCACGCGCAACGGCACCGTCCCCCCGTGCCAGCCAGATAAGGGCTGCCTTTCTCTCTGACTACGAGTTGGCAGTCAGGAGCCTTTTAGGAAGTTTAAGCATCTCGAAAGCATTGTCACAAATTACATTTTAGGAACCGGGAGATCGGCTGCTGCTTAAAATCCTCTGAGTAGGTTTGAGAAACGCAACCAGATTCTTAAGAGCCCCCCCAACAACTCCAGGTGAATCAAACTGAAAATATCTGTTGCCCATATGTTGTTTGGAGTAAAAAGGGATTAAAAATCTCTTTATTACACTCTGCCAGTTCTGCTAGAAGATTCATTTAATGAGTAGTCTTTATTGAGAATGGATGAAAACTCTCCACTAAATGTTAAAGGAGAAGGAGGTAGAAAAATGGATTAGCCACTCAGAGCAATTGTCACAGATCGTGTTTGTTCTTGAAAAAAATCTGTTTTAATGAACAAATGCACATCTCCTCACCTCCAAAAAATACTACCAACTGAAAGAAAATCTGTTTGAATAGTCACTATTTGCAGTGGTATTTGGGGGACACACATGGGACTTTTGTCTGCCAAACTGAAAAGTCTGGGAGAGACAGGAAGGGAAGGAAGGTGTGTTCCTATGCAATTCAACATTTTTGCAAGTAGTAGTCACAATGGATGTGTCCTTGGCTCTGGACACTCACAGCATCCATTGCTGGGCACAAATATGAACCCACATAGTTTGCAAATTGCTGCTTTTGGATTGACGGTTGCTGTTGTTCAGAGCTGCACTGAGGGTTGGGGGCTCGGGCAGTGCCTGCCCACACAGGATGGGGTGTCTGGCTGCACCCCTGCACCCAGCTGCCCGGCACACAGCACAGGGGCTGCTTCCACCCTCTGTGCTACAACCTGAATCACTCACGACCCGCAGCTTCCCTGGAAGTTTGGGCCCCTGTCACGGCACGCTTCATCTTGCTAAGCAAACATTTGCAACACAAATATAATTACCGTTCTTCTCTCTGGTAGCCTTTGTGCTCCAAATAATTTTACTGGAGTGTTCATTCTCATTCAATTAAAAACTTAAATTATGTCTGTAATAATAGCAGGGGGATTTTGTTTTGTTTTTGGGGTTTGTTGCTTGGGGTTTTGTTGTTGTTGTTGTTTTTTTTTTTAATAAAGACTCTTAAAATGCTTCTCCTGCTAAATGATTGTGCACAGAGCTGTCTCTCTTTGGAGGTCTCAGTCTGAGTCTTTCATGAGGTATTCACTGAATACAGACTGGTTATCAGTTAATATTTATACAAAGACTGAATCTTTATTTAATAGTCAGTCATCTATTGATTCATGCAGCCAGTAATGATGACTAAGAGATCTGTGATTCATTGGCACCTGTTGGTATCCAGAGTTTGAGGTTTCTTTTCACTCTTTAGAGCCTCTTCCTTCTGCTTCCCCTAAACACACACACATATATATTTATTTCTTAAAAAAAAATACAAAGGAATAAAATGAGAAGGCTTTTTTGGCAGTAGCTCTACACTTGTAGTAAAATTCATATCTTACTATGTGTCATACCTACAGCTATTTATTTCAGACCCATCTGCAAGTTCCTAAAACCTCTCAAATCTACCTACCATGCTATTTATCTTTATTTTTTTCATCAGATAGGAAATATGAGGTGAAGTCAAGCATATGGGCTATAAGAAAACAGTGTATGATTCACAACAGCTACAATGCTCAAAAATTACCTATTCCTTGACCATTTTATACATGTACATACACAATACCCTGCCTAGAAGAGATCCATTTTTCCCTGATTTAAAAAAAAAAAAAAGTAAATTAAAAAATCAGTTATGTTCATATGTAGCTGGTAACAGTACCTTTGAGTCAGCCAGCAAAAAGAATTAGCAAGGCAGGAGTCCACAAAATTATGAAAAAAACCCAAATGCTTTCAGGGTGGTCCAATAGTTCTAAGTTATAGACACAAGCAGGTCACATCATAGGCTGCAGTACTGAAGCTCTGGAGGTATCCCTGTCCCTACAAAGTTACTTCAGAGTTCCCTAGCAAGGAGCAAGACCCTTCACCAACGCAGTCTGTAGGCGCCAGCTGACTCCAGGCTCAAGTGCTCATTTTTGCACAGAGATGGCTACATCTCCAGAAATGCATGGAGGATGTGGAACAGGGCCACCCAAGCCATTTTTGGTGAATGAACCTTTGCCAAGTCCTCTTGGTTGTGCTCTCAGAGATGCAGACACTAACAGTCTCAAGCTTTGCCCTTAGTGGTCTGAAATCATTACCTTTAATGGTGGGTCTCTCACTCCGTGATGACTCTTTAAGAGGTGTGTATGGCAGGCAATGAAACCCTAGACCTTCTTCCCACTGGGGAGTCTCCCTGGCTCCTCACACCAGCTTTGTACTCCCACTTCCCCTAATCATCCTCCTGCCCAACGGGATTATGAGCATCAGGTATGAAGTCTTGGCCTCGTTAAATCAAGTCTGACTTTTACCACTGGTGTCAGTGGGGCCAGGATTTCATTATAGGCCCGATTTCCCCAGGCCTAACTAATGGCAGACAGACCTTCACCTGGGTTATTGCAGGATTTAATTCATTAGTGGGTCGTGATTTGACACTTGGAGACACACCACTGATTGCTTCTGTGGAACTGTGAGCCCAATAAAACCCGAATATTTGAAATTCAAGCTCTAAGGCCACTCAGACCAAACCCACTATTTCTTTGTTTTGTTTTGTTTCTTTATCCTTTGCTTCACAATCAATCTTTAAAAATCTTTTTTCCCCCGGAGCCTGTCAAAGCTGCCTCCCCAGGGGTCTCCCCTATTGTGATGTCCTCATGCAGTCCCTTTGTAATACCCAAGCTGTGCAGTTGATGCTCAGACTGAATTAGAAAGCAGGCCTGCGTCTGATCTGCAAACATACCTCCAGCCTTATTTCCCTTCCCTTAATGTATTCCAGTCTATGCCTGGGTAGTTAAAATCTTCAATTCCTACCACTCTCTCCTTTTTACATGCCTGTTTTATTTGCACAGTCATTTCACAGTCCAGTTGTTCTTTCTGGTCAGGTGGCCTATAAAATATTTCTATTACTAGTTTACTCTCTGAAACATCTCCAACTGCAACCCATAATGACATAGCAGCCCCATTCCAGCCTCTCTCAGATCCCCACTTTCAAAGGCTAATAAATCCTTTTCCTTCTCAAATAGCTCTCTCTTCTCTCATTCCCTTCTCCTCCTCCCCAAACAATCTAAACAATCTCTACTCTTTAACGTTAATACCTCTGTTATCTTCTAAGGCAACTGCAGCTCCATCTATACCTATTTCCCAATGGGCAATGCCTACGCGTACAGCTAAACTCCTAGCATCCACACCAAGACACAACAATGAGCGTCCTCCTCCTCCTGTTCCCTGTACAAATATAACCTCTTCCTGACCACATCTGGGATTCATGGCTTTGCCGTTCCTGATCAGGGTAAGCAGGGCTGGTTCTTATTTCTGTCCATCACCCTGCGTGTCTCCATTTCACCAACTGCTTCCAATTTGTCTGAAAGGGAGGATCTGGTTAGAGTCAAGGATTTCTACTTTTTAATGCGCTTCTTCCACTGTATCCCATAAATATATTTAACTAGTTTTTCCCACTCCCATTGTATGAACCATCCTTCCATCTGTGTTGTGCTGTAGGCTCGTAAGATGAACCTTGTGCTTGCATTTGAGACCGTCCTTGGGGTTTTCACCGTGTACCTTGACCTCCAATGCCCTAAATTCCTCCAAATGCATTTTCTTAACACATGTTTCTGCTGCAGTGGGAGACTGACTAGTAGCTCATGAGGTTCTTCTGCCCAGCCAGGTCTCTGCAGCTGTGTGAGGTATTTGTAGTCCTATGGGGGCTGACACAGCTTTGAGCAAAGCCATGGGCTCTCCCCTGCCATACCCCAACCACCTCGCAGATCACTGGCGTGTGCCCCATGGAGAGATGTGACCAAATGCCTCCTCATCTCCTATACTAAATCTGTGCAAGGATGCTGCAGCACAGACTCAGCGTGAGCTGCGAAATGCTCTCCTGTGTTTAGCCTGCCAGGAGCTCCACATAGGCTGTCCTGAGCAAGATTTTCTAAAGTAGCCAAATGAGGAGTTCATGAACAACTCAAAGTCCAGAGCTTCCCAAATGATGCTCAGAACATCCCTGAAAGCTGGGACACCCATGTTCTTTTGTTCATCATCGATATGAGAAACTGTAAGAAACAGCAAATCCCCTCACACTGGGGAAAAAGTCAGAGGAGTTAGGAGTAGCTTAGGATTTGCTCCCATGTGCCAAGGGTTACTAGTGTGTTTTTAAGCACCAGGCCAAAGTTTGAGGAAAGTCACTCTACACTAAACTTAACTATGCAAAAAAGGAAATTTGGCCCCAAAATTATTTGGTCCTATGGTGACTGTAAAATGGGAGTTAAAAGTATTTGGGTAAGTGATCTGGAGAAGAGCTTGGGAGGGATGCAGAGGGATATAGCCAGCACAGTTCACAGCACCCAGCAATCCACCCTGCTCACTGCTCCAACTTCTTATTTGCCAAAAAGGAAGAGAAAAGCTATTTCCTTCTTTTCCTCTTTTGCAGCCCTGTGACTGGAGTCTCCACATAGCCCCATGGGGCTCCCTGGAATCCAGGGAATCAGCTGGATTCTGCACCATAGGAAAGCTCTGTTAATACTACAGTTACTACTGATACAGACACTCACACCCACAAACACCACTACCATGCTACGTACATCCAGCCAAGCAGCCAAATGGTTCTGAGCCAGGCTGT
Organism: Haliaeetus leucocephalus; assembly: GCF_000737465.1. Lineage (NCBI taxonomy): Eukaryota > Metazoa > Chordata > Aves > Accipitriformes > Accipitridae > Haliaeetus > Haliaeetus leucocephalus. The sequence continues at coordinate 6,241,883 of NW_010972709.1, read as the reverse complement.
GGTCTGAGCGCCAGTAACATACAGCTCTGGAAAATCCCTGAGAAGGCCAAATGCAGAGGGTGTCCACCGTTCCCCTCTGTCTCATGGGCTCTTCCAGTTTCCCAGCTATAATTGGTGCTGGTTTTGCAAACTGGGTCACACCTGAACCTGTCAGGCTGCCTACGACTGTAGCACAGACCCAAAGCCCAGTAGCTGCGCATCTGGCTGTGTGATGGTAGAACTGCAGGTAGTGGTGGAATCTTCATCTCCTTCTCTTCTGCCCCCAATGAGCTTGTGATGTTTCTAGCAAGCACACAACCTAGGTGACACTTCTAGAGCACAGCCCTCCAGGAGATCTCTGTGACACCCTGAGCAGAAGGACTTGGCTGGAGCAACTGTACTCCAGTGCTGTAACTGGAGAGAGAACTGGAATTAAAGCCTCTTAGCCCACTTACGTGAAGCTGGGAAGATCCAGGGCACGTCTCTTCTTAAAAATCTTGGAAAATCTCCCCTTGAGGTTTCCCCATCCCTGGTGTTGACACGTTTTGTTGGGCCTTATAATGCAGCAGTTGGACTTGGTCTTAACTCAGTCAGATGGATCCCACTTTTACCCTAAATCCCTTAAGATAACATTTGAGTCCCTCTCACTCCTCTTCCAACTTGCAGTTGATGTTCCTAAAAATCTGGGGATCTGCTTTTCTTTGTAAGCCCCCCAAAATAAAAAAAAAAGGCTTGGAAGAAGTTTCAGGAGAAGTTGTCCTGAATAAGCACTGATTCATGCCTCCATTGGGTGCACATCTTGCATTAGGGGTCAAATATAAGACTCAGAGTCAAGAGCTGTTAAGGGTTTGATGCCGCCCACTGATTTTATGTATGACCAAACCCAATTAATTTTACCTCTTTATCTATAACTTTTCTCATCTGGAAAACTGGCTACTAAAGATAATCCAAACCCATACATTTTCTGATATCAAATTTGCTGACAATCATGCAGTACTCTCAGATAGAGGGGCGAGTATATTAGTAGTTATCTTGTCACCGAATAAAATAAAATTATTAAAATGTGTTTTTTCTCTTCCAACAGAAATTTCTACCACCATTTAGAAGAACAGAGGCAATACATCAGGACAGGTGATGAAGCTCCAGTGCCCTATAGCATTCCCACAGCTACGTGCAACATGAGTACGTGAACTTGGGCTATTAGGCGGACACACCACCTACTTCCCAGCTCATTGCACAGACTGTCTCCATTGCAGAGTGCTGAACCACATCTCAGTTGCTGCAAGAAGTCACCCTAGGACACTGCCAGGAGGAGGTGCGGTAGTGCAGGGCTGAGCATCTCTGCCCACTCTGTGCCCTCCTATTTGCCCATCTCTTGTGCAAATGGTACAGTTTGCTAAAAAGCACATCAGAGTAATGCTGGGCAGCTCTAATTTTGTGCAGGGACCCCAACATTTATGGTATACAGCATATAGACACAGCTTTACTTGGTAAATGACACAGTTAAACAAGGTAAATCAACAATGAGGGAGAGGATGAGAAAATTATATTGACTGTAATGTTTACAAACACTCGTCACCTTCCAGCTCACTGATGAATTGGTAATTTTTTTGCTGGAAGAAAAGATCCCTTTTGCTTTAAAGACAGCTATTTGATGAGGCACAAGGGAGACAATTAAACATTTAATTCAGTTTGACCTGCTCTGTCATTACAGCTCTTTGTTTCCCCATCTCTTTCTTTTTTACTCTGACCTTTAGGATGTGGTACTTCGTGGGTTGGTTTTATTATTTATTTTTTTTTGACCAGGTCAGATCAAACAGATCCTGTTTCCCAAAGATAACATGAATGCAGAATATTAATGCAGACTTCCCCTATTGTGTCCCTTTGCCTCCCTTCCCCCTTCCCCCAATTTCCCCCGCACCCCACATGCCTCCCCCTGCCTGCAAGCTCATTTGCACAAAAGCACACCGAGTCCCCACTCAGCAGCCCACCTTGAACAAAACACTCCAGGACTCTTGAAACAGCAGAAGTGCTAATCAAGCAGGGCCCTGTGCTGTGTGCTTCTGCAGTGGTTGCCTGGCATAGAAATGGGCTGTCTGGCCGCAGCTATGAGGTAACGTCTGGCTTTTTTGCCAAGCTGCAGAACTAGTCAGACACTCCCTGGAACAACATTTCTTCAGGAAAAAAAAAAAAAAAAAAAAAGGAAAGAAAAAAAAAAAGAAAAGTTAGGCAAGAAATGATCTTCCAGAAACTTCCTTGCATCTTTCTGTGTGTGGGTTTTTTTTTCCTGTGGGTTTTTTTTTTGAAAAGTTATATAACCAAATTACTTAGAATGCAATGGGTTTCATCAGCTGATTTTGGGCAGTAATCTTATGAAACTGATTTCTCACACTTACTAGGCAAACTGGAAATTTGGAAAAGGGAAAGAACACACACACACACACACACAAAATATATACACACACAGATGTACCCCACTCGTCTTCCTGCAACACTGTCTAGATCTATCAGCTATTTTTGGATGCAAACTGAAATAGAGCAATACAAATTCAAGCAAGGCAGAGCTAACCTGCATCTGCAGCATCTTTTTTGCAGTGCCACCGATTAATCTAATTAACCAGTTAGAGGAATTTTTTGTTACACTGCAGCAGCAGCAGCCCTTCTCTTTCCCTTAGAAATTCCCTATTTACCGAGATTGCATAGTATTCTTGATTCAGCATATTCTGCTTTTTATAGTATCACTGACAACTTGATTTTTTTTTCCTGAAGGACAGAAAAGATATAGTTCATTTTTCTGCAGTGAAGGTTGAGAAATAATCTGAACTGAAAAGGCATGGCTGTTCCTTTGGGGTTTCAAGCTGCGGCTAACTAAACCTCTCGTATTAAATACATGTATATTTGTATCAGTCAAAAAATTTAGACTTGTCCCTAGGTGACATCCTTCAAGGAGTTAATTCCTGAGAAGCAGCAGCTTTGAAAAGGTGCAAGAAAGAATGTCTTGTCCTCAGGGTAGGACCAGCCAATGAAGCCCGGTGCCGGTGATGTAATGCTTCAAACTGGTGCATCATTGGTTCCGGAGATATTAGACTTGATATGATTTTGGAGTTTGGTGAGAGGAGTTTTTGCAGAAGAGCCTGTAAATTTCCCTGCACCAAGGACATTTTACGTCAATTTTCTAGTGTTCTTCAGCCAGGGCATGTCTAGCTGGTAGAAGTTTGCTCTAATGATAATACTTCTGTCTTGTGTCTTCTTGGTACTGTTTAGCTATTCTGTATCCTGCTATCTGGGAGGCATTTCTCTGAAGTCAGACTGTGCTGGAATTACTTCTCCAGCCTGCCCATGAAATTGAAATGATTTTTTAATAAAAAGCGGTTGTTTTTTCTCTGACTCACCTCTGAACTCTTAATTGTTTCAAGCACCAACTTCCATTCCCCCAGCTTCTATTACCTTCCCAGGTTTTCATCTGCCCAGTCTTATTTCTTTAGCTGATTACTTCATGAGGAGATGGCTGATGATGTCTTAAATGAACCTCTCCAGTCTGGGCTTGCTCTGGAGGATAAACCACCATAATGTCAGTCAGCTCAGGAGCACGTCGCCTTTTGCCCGTCAAGGTCGCACGCTGCGGGACTTGCAGGAATGCAGCTGCAGCTGCAGTCCCTGAAGCTGCCTGGCCACTCCAGTACACTAAGTAGTTTGTTTGAACTTTAGCCTTGTTTCAGTCACAGAATCCTCTAAGATTCTCATGCCTTTCTCTCACACCCCCCCCCCCCCAAATGAAATAAAGTCTCGCAAAACCTACAGGGATGATTAAAGCTTTTATCAAACCAGGCAAGAGGAAACAGGGACTGCAGAAGATGTTCACAGGCTGACTTCCACAGGTTCCCTGGAGATGCTGGCATTGGCGATGCTGAGGTCAAGGCAACAGCACAGGAAGCCCAATCCAGCCCACAAATCTCTGGAAGCTCTGAGCAGTGCAGTTTCCCGTACTTCCCCTGGGCATCCTGAGGAGCCCTGCCAGTTGCCAGAGGCCAAAGATCACACAAGTGCTGTGGAGGGTAGAGATTTCCCAAGATACAAACTGCTTAGCACTTCTGAGGTTTGCTTCTTTTCCAAACAAGAACAAGAACCTAAAATCCTGAAATTCGCTGAAAACTATGGGTAAATATAATTTTTGCTCAGGCTTTTAATTTTATTTCAAAACCCAAAATGTATGTTTTGATGCAGACTTTTGAAAAGTTACTATAAAGAAAATTAAAAGTGAAATAATTCATTCCAGAAATGGAACTTTTCCTATCGCCTCCCATTTTTGTGTGAAATAAAATAAAAATTTCAATAAAACTGGGTCAGGTTAGCAGCATGTTTGAATAGCTATACACACCTTCCCTAGGCTAAACTACCTCCGCTTCTTCTGATAAGGAGAGCACAAAGATCTGAAGCAAAATTTGCACATCCTCTCCTGCTGTACAGTCTTAAGTTACTTCTACATCTGGATTATCCCTGGTATACTGCTGTCGTCTTTGTCTATGTAACAGTCTTAATGTTTCAGAGAATGAGACCTAAAACTAACCTAGAGAGTCTGTTCCACTACCTAACTCTCCTAATAAGCAGAAAGCTTCTCCTAATATCCAATCTCAATCTTTTTTGCTGTAAATTAAGCTGATTTCTTCTTAAGCTGATGTCCTACCTCCAGTGGAGAAGGGAAATAACTAACCATCACCCTCTTTAAATCAACCTTCTCCATAGTACTAGGCTATTATAATGCCCTTCCTTAATCTTTTTTTTTCCCCAGACAAAACCAATCCAGTTCTTTCAGTCTTTTCTTCTCACTCACAGTATCTAAATTTCAGATAGTTCCTGTTGTCCTTTCCCCGGGATTTTGTCTCTATTTTTTTGAAAGTTTCCAAAACTGGACCTAGCGTGTTGTGCTCCCGACCGATGTATTGCTGCATCCTCTCACGCTGCTCATCAGCACAGGAAAGGAGAACAGTGACTTCTTCTCTGAACAAGGGCCGATAAAAGCTAGGGAGGGGAATGTATCCATGTAGGTGTCCTGCTTTGTGACATTTTGTTGAAAAAGTGTCCTATCGGAGATGCTTTATGCAAAGAAAAAACACTCACATGTTATACCTCCTCAGCTTCCCAGAGGGCTAACGATGCACAGTGTACCCTGAAGGAAATATTTCTGTTAACTTTGCCCAGTGTTTCCAAAGCTCAGCACTTAGCTGCGCTTCCCGTGTGCTACCAGCTACCTATTCATTTGTACTGACTTTCCAGTATGGCGAGGGCAGAATAACTCTCAAATATTGATCAGATTATTGGCATTACATGGTAAAGAAGGGAGGGATTTAATAGCAACCCACTGAAACATATGAGAAATGAAGACCATAGTTGAGCCCTATTCCAGTGCAGTGCATGCTGGGGTTGTATGAAGGGTTATCAGCTAATTTCATTATTCTGAGTGCATGGGATACAGTCCGTCCTTGGTCATCTTGGTCATCCTTCTCAGTTGAAACCTGTGTTTGTCATCTCTATCAAGTTGGTAGAAATTTGTTGCCACCAGAGAACAATGCCTTCTGATTTTTCTTTGCTCTATTGAGCAAAATGAGGTTTTGTTTGCTACCTTGATGGAAAGAGTGCATCATTTCACTACTACCTAAGCAGAGATATTAAGATGAAGCTACTGTGCAATCATACAAGACTGAATCTAAAAAGCCCCACTGTGTGATTTGTTTTAACACTGTGTTTACTGATTTTGACAATGAAGCTTGCGATGTTAGAATGTAAAGACAATGAAATCCATATTCTGTGATTCTACAGTTATCTTTCCAGGCAACAGCAAGAATACCTTTTCTCTTCCAGACCTTTCTAGCTCTAAACGAGACATTTTGTGTTGGCTTTGGAAAATTACTGTTGCAACTAATAATGTGCTGTGCTTAAGCCCCTGCCCTCCCTGCACACATTCTATATAGAATTCAGGTGTGGCTGTGGTGATGTTTGCTGTGTGGTTTATAGAAATGCATCTCACTTGTGACTTCAGCTCGCTGAGCCTCCCAACATTGCTGTAATAACAATGACAGCTGTGTCTGGAGGGGGGTTTTGTGCTGCTTTGCTACAGAGAGTCTTTCCATTTACTTCAGGCAGTTTGAGAAAGAGCCTTTGGTCTAGCAAGTATCTTCTGCAGCACAGGCTTTCATATACGCCAGCCAGCAAACCCTAGGGAATATACATGAACACAGGGAAGAAAAGTGAATTGGGAATTTGAAAATATGACTATTTCCAAATACCCTTCTGATGTGACAGGGAAGTCCAGTGGACAACTCAAAATGCACTACCAAGTACTTGTCCTTCTACAGCGTATTTGGAAAGCCACGCAAACTAACCATGCAAAAATGTCAGCCTGCTCACAGCCACTCTCCAGCCTTGTCCCTAAAGCACCTTATGTAGGTGCTTGAAAAGTATCTGCAGATGACTTGCTGCAGGGTGACACGCAAACCCTTTCCGTGGCAGCCCCTGGAGCCCAAGCATACAGCCTCCCAGCCAGCCCCATCAGATAAACTGTTCCTGCTTCTCCAGGTGCAGGCAGGCCCAAAGTGAGCTACTCAGGCTAACCAAATTAGTGACCCATGCCAGTGGCTCCTGTAGGGACACCCCAATTTAAGATGTTTAGATGTTTTACTGCCACCATGTTTCTTTACAAATTGCTCGCATTTGAGAGCAGAAAAATTCCACTCCACAGGACATAAAGTGTCAATTTAAGTGTTAATTATATTTTCATATCAGAACATAAATTCCGGTTTGTAAGAACATGGGTGTCCTTAAAATACGTTGTAATAAAAAATTGAAACCAGCTAGTGTTCTTAAATCAATTTTCACATTTATAACTTTAAAGAATAGTTCCCTTTTTCTATCTCATTTTGTCAACTCTGTATGGCTTTGTGCTTGCCTTGTCATTTCATCAAAAATATGTCAGTCTGTAATTTGCAGTGTTTCTTTCAATTAAAAACAAAATGCCCCAAAATAACAACAACAGCAGCAGCAAAACCAGAAGCAAAGTCTCAAAAATGTATTAAACTATGTGGACATGGTAATCTGAAAGAATACATATAATTTATTTTATCAACTACAGAGAAAACTGCAAAGATTCAAACCATAATTGTGAAGTTAATAGCCTTCTATTGCTATTAATGGCTGCTGTCTGTGGTGTAAACATTACTTCTAATTTTCACAGCTCATTCGCATCATAAATGAAACACAAAGAATCCTGGGGAAGATAGTGTAGATACCACATTTATCATAATATCTGAGGGCTTTCTTTGGAATCACAGAAATTGGACCTTACATATATATGATTTACTTTATTTATTGGACTGCAAAATTTTAAGTCTTTCCAAGGTCATTACGCTAATGGGAAGCACAAGGTTAAAAGATGCTGACTACAGACTTTGCAGGACCTTTCCGATACCTTCTAAGCACTCATTTCCAATTCCTAAAACTACTGACTTCTTATTTTTAAGCTTCTCCAAACTCCTGCAAATCCCAGGAGCCTGTAGCAGTCTTCCAAACCTCTAGCAGTACATTTACTTTCTTCTGAGTTAACTACTAGACCTAATTAAACAACACTGTCTCATCTGAGTGCATGATATTCTTACAGTCTGAATACAAATTAAAATTTCAGTTCTGTTAACATTCAGGTCAGTTAATCAGAATAAACCTCTTTAAAAACTAGAAGACTAAAGTGATTTCAAAGTCAGTCATACTCTTAACTCATTTTTAAGGATGTTGTTTGTAATATTCTGTATTGGTTCCCTTTAAGTACTAATAAAAGCTCACAGTTCTCAGACCAGCTTAATTCAATGAAAGAAAAATAGGGAATTTTACATGAAGGGTTGCTAAAGAGCTTGTTTCTAAAGGGCAGGCATGCAGTTCTGCGTGTCGAAAATTGCACAGACAGTTGCCAAAACAGCATGTGCAAATTAGACATCGTTCACATAATGAACTTGTTAGAAGACTAATTCAAGATTTGCATGTGGAAATCCGAATGTGGAGCTACATTATTCCTTGTGAATGCAGATGTATCTATTAGCCTGTGTATTTTAGCAGATGTTATTTTGAAAACAAGATCCTAAGTCCTCACAGTACAGAAATTAATAACTAGAGATTGCAATTTCATGGAGAGCTTTTCTCTTACATAGGACATGATAGTAGACAATCAGAAATGTTGAGTTTTCATCTCACCCTCATAACAGATTTTCTGTGTGAGCTCAGGGAAATTATATTACTTTTACCTACTTTTGTTTACCTATCAGTGAAATGGCTTTAATATTCCTTATCTGCCATCACACGCGCACTGTCAGACTCAATTAGTGTTTGTAATTCTCTTTAAGCTCTGCAAATGATCACATGTTTTGGAACAGAATTAAAACTTCAATTGTTTAACCCAACCATTTTCTAACTGCAAATGCTAATCACTTGGCAATAATTTTCTAGTGTTAAAGAGGGGGAAAAGGAGTGAGAAGGCAACAGACGCAGATCAGGTATGCTGGCAAACTCTGAGGTAGGCTGGGCCTTCATAATTGGAGTTGGCACTTTGGTGAGTAAGTAGGCTTTAGATGAGGGTGTACAGAAGAACTTAGCAAGCAGAAGCTGCACTTTCATCCACCAAGCAAGAAAATGCTGCCTTTGGTTCGGTGTGGTTGGAATCATACCCCTCCCACTAATCCCTTAAAATGGTGAGTTTCAAAATGTGCATGCCATGGGTGCTTGGTTTTGGGCTTGGCTGCAACGATGACAAATGCAAGGCTTTGCTTAGCATTCAGTTTGCATAGTGCTAAAATACATATACCTTGCTGCCCAGGTTTTAGGCCCTGTAATCACTCTTTTGAAAGTGAAATGCTATTTTCAGCTTTATCTTCATTTTATTCTCATTGAAAATAATTGCTGTGATTTAGAGACTGTCTAATGCCCTGTCGTTATCTGCAAATCTCTAGTAGTATGCTGGCATCCAGTAGTGAACCTAAAAGCTGCATACATTTTCAAGTTGCAGCATGTTAATCTCATTCAGTATGTAGAATGATCTCTCTAATTGAAAAGAGGAATGCAGCCAGGTTTTATATATACTTTTTCTATGTTTGCATTTGAAGTCCAGTAAATGCTAGGAAAGTATAAAACCCCTCCATAAAACCAAAATAAAACTGATGCAAGCATTGGTTTTGAATTCAGTAACCACATATGATTTGGCCTGCTCCAGTGTGCTCTCTCCATAAAAACTGAAGGTGAACATTATTCAAATCACCTTGTAGGGAAAGAAATTTGCATACAGGAAGACTGGAGTATAAGGCTAGTGAAATCTTGACTTTGCCTAACACATTAGCAAACTTTTTGTTGACTTCATTAAGAATAAGATATCACTGCTGGACGGTTTGTGCCTTAACCTGTTTTACTGACACAGGAGATGTAAAGCAAGATGCTAAGACTGACTCAACTCTGATTGAAAATTAACACAGATCTTAGTTTCTGACTGGGCAGTCAGCAAGAAAAGCAAGAGGAAAATGTATTTTACAATAATATCCATAGGACATACTTTGTGTCCATCACTATTTTATTTATTCCTTGTACCCGTTAAGTAGGCCCTTCCTATGTTTTCTGTTCTCTCCCCTTCACAGAAGCTGTCTCCTGAAATGTATGTCAAAAAAGTACAGCCTAACCCTTCCTAAGAGAAGTATCACAGCCTCTTGCACAAGTAATCTGGCACAATGCAGCTATCAGTAGTAACTGTATAGTATGTCAAGCCTATTTTGCGGAATACCCTGAGATGTCTGTATATGTCCCATTGACTTCTGGTTCTCAAATCCAGCCAGGGAGGAAACCTTCCCAAGAAACCTCATATAAGCAGTAAAAGAAAAACGCTATAATATGGATTCAGAATGGTTGCTACACATCACACATTCATGTGGTTTCACTTACTCTGCTCCTACTCTTGTTTTCAGCTGGTTGGCAATACCCAAGGGTGTGGTTTGCTTGTGAGATTAGACAGGTTGAGAGGCAGGCTTTTATCATTGTTCCTGCAGTGCATGTGATTTTTTTTATGTGTTCCTACTTGTAATTTTATCACTTGGTTATTATTTCACAGTGGTTTTTATTGCACTTTTTACTACAGGAGTCTTGCGGGTATTGGCGTTAGCAATTGGAGAGCAAGCTTCTGTCACTGTAGCCTGCCTGTGAAAAACAGGTACTTAGGTGGCCAGCAGAAGTTGGTATTTTCCATCTGTGAAGTCTGTACATTGTGATGAAACCTCAAAAGATGCCTGGTGACGTTTACTCCAAAAGCCATCTGCATTATTGTTTCATGCACGCCCTGAAGAAGTTTCTAATGCTGGGCAGCCCAGGCAGAAGGCAGGTGCTTGAAAGAGCTTGCAGGCAGGTTGGTTCTATTATCCGAATTGAGCACTCATTCCTAATTATTTATAACCTCTATCTGCAGTGTATTGCACAGCATGATGAGTATTGTCAAACAGGAAACTTCTTGGACATCAAACTTCTGTTGTTTTCTCTCACAAGGAATCCCTAAGCAGAGTCCCTTTGGGCACACAAGAAGCGCCGCTCTTCTGCTGGGCCTCAGGGCAAGTCAGCATTGTAGATGTGCTCCCTCCTGACCTCCCGCCAGCCTCAAGAATAACATTTGCAAACTCCTTGTACAGCTTCCGATAATGAGGGCTCCCTCATTACAAAGTCTAATTATCAGAGTGTGATTGTAGAGGACACAACCTTAACATACAGGCTTTCATGACCCTTTTCTTTACCCAGTTTATCTAGATGCTTCACCAAGTTGGAACTGGCAGCATGCAGCTAACATCCTCACTGAGCATTTTCCTTCGGTCCCACACTAGCAGTCAGTTGAAATCAGTTTGATGAACCAGTGGGTCAGCAGGAGAGAAACACAGCATATTAGTCTTTAAGCTTCTTAGATAAAATGTCCCAGTGAACTCTGGCAAAAAGAAGAATCAGAGTGGGACCCTGCAGTTAGGGGAGGGCAATTAATGGACATTTACTGGTTTTATTTTAAGGAAATCAATGGACTTGCTGGAGACTGGGTGATGGAGCACACAGCTGGTGGAATGGACAGCCAAAGATCACTATTTTCCTTTTAAGCAAATCAATGTGTTAATTGGGGTTCTGGTGGGATTCTGAAGCTGCTAATGGAGGTGGGGGCCAGTGGAGGATCATTAGTCTTTATTGTAAGCAGTACAGTTAGTTAATTGGGGTGTGACTGTGTTGTAAAAAAAGAGAACAGGCAAAGAATGAAAAGTGATTTTTAAAAGCTGTCACTTCAAACTTTCCCTAACGAAATGAATTTATTAGAAAGCTAAGGAAAGATAAAATTTGTTACTCCTTCAGGTCTTTGAACTTGGGGAGATCTTCATTTTGATGAGACCATTCTCTTCTATAAGGCAGGTTTTTCCAGCTTTCCAACCAAGCTTAGAGAGAAATGAAGTTATCCTTGGAAAGTTACTATTTATCAGAGCCTTACGAAGTTGGTGACAACATTTCATCAGGTCAGATGAGATCAGGTCTTCTCCAGACACCCATACAAATATAGACACAGCACCATGCTTTATTTCAGCTTGGAATTTTTTATGATTGCCTGGGTAAAGATGCACATTTTCACATAGGTATTAGGGCTGTGCCTCAGAGCTGATTTTCTGCCTAATTCACAGTTATCCCGTTATCCCACATTATGAAAACCTCCAGGATAGATTGTGCAGTCAAATCTAGATTTTGCAGAAAATCAGAACAGTATATGTGGGCCTTCTTTGCACATGCAAGGGAGTTGCTTGCATACAATATGGACCAAAAGAGCTAGACTCAAACATTTATGAGACTTTCTTATTAATTATAATTTCATGTCAACTTCTCTGGAATTTTACTTTGCAAACAGACATACAGTGCTGCATGAATTTATTTGCCTAACTTCTGAAAATGCAGCCCACAGCTTTAGGACTGAGCAAATTTCTGCTTGTAATTTCACCCCTAGCTTACCTGACTGTGAGAAGCTCCAAGCCTGTCCGTGTTCAGACAGTAAGTCAGTTAACTGAACAGCATAAAGACTGAGCAGGTTCATTTCAGCCCTCAGCCTGTCCTCAAGTTACCAGCAGCTAGGACTGGTGAAGAGCTAGTTTATTCTCACTGGAAGAGAGAGAGAAATTTTCCCTTGGAGTGCAGGTGGAGACCAGGTGGAGGAATGGCTGTTTCTGTGGATGCGCTAAAGGGTTTGGCACGAAGGGGAAGGAGTTATTTGCAAAATTGTACTGAAAAATTGTGGAAAAAACATTTTAGGGTAGATTCAAAAGGAAATAGATTTTTTTTTGCCCCGTTCTAACCAAATGAAATGAATCATTTAGGATGAGTAAAATATGTCACTTAGTTTGAAGTAAAAGGTATCATTTCACTTGTAAGCATTTAAAAAATAAAACCGGGTACATTTCTGAAAGGTGTAGTGTTTCATGTAAAAATGTTGAAAGGGAACATTTTGACTTGCTTAAATTTTAAGAATGAAACAACTCATTAAGTTGAACATGAATTCACAAAATGTTTCAGTTGACCCAAATCTGTTTTCTTCAGAGCATGATGTTTTATCAAAATATATCTCCCAGTGCTAGCAATGAATCCCAGAACTGTTCTGTTCACCACACAGAATTAGGGCTGAGTTTTTCTTCAGCTGGCTCTCTGATCCCTGCTCAGAGGGCCTTTCTTTTAGCTGCAGGTTGGAGGTACTTTACTGTGCAATCAACACTGGACTTTCATGGATTCACAAGTTTCAGACCAGCTCTTCTTTTCCCACTTGAGCATGTAGTATCCACATTTACCATAATGTGATTCCCTAATCGTCTTGTTGAATGTTGAAAGGAAAGCCGGCAGACTTTCTGGTGTTGCTAAAAGCCCTCAGGCCAGGCTGGCAGATAACAGCCCTCTTATTTATTTGTCTAAATAAGCATATAGCATGATGGATAAGCTGTCAAGGAAAAATCAAATCAGTGGGGACATAGCTTCAAGGGAATTACTCACTATCTCTCTGCCAGTTCTGCTGCACTTCTCTTAAAAAATATAAAAATTAACATAGTTGGTGGTGTGTGCCAGAAATTACATTTCAAGAATAACAGTGATATTTTCTATAGAACATTTCAGCTGGAAGGGTCCTGAACTATAGCATACAATAATCACAAAGATCATTTTAGAGAGGTATTTAGCCCAGAAGTGAAAGCAGAGTGTGTATGTGAAATTGCAAATGACACCATGTAGGTGATTGACAGGAAGTGAAAACAATTTAATTGTTCCAGATTTTCAACTCTTTATATATATTTATTTGTGTGTGTTTGAGAAGGAAGTACGGGGGTTCCTGAGAACCTGAAAGCTTTTAGCAAACTCATAAAACCAGACACTGTAGGAAATGAACTTGATCCAAAAAAGAAAAGCTACTTTTAGAAATATAGCTCCATGTCTGGCCACAAAGTAATTAAGGTTCTTAAAGCTTTCCTGTCCAGATGAGTGGCTGGCACAAAAATAATAATAACTATACAGTAATAACAGCAGTGACTTGTCACTGAAGGGAATAGGTAACAGTAAACAGCTTCCAGTAGAAGAGTCAAAGCAAAAGAGCGGTGGGAATGTGGTACGGTAAGGGGTAGTAAGTCTGTGTGCCTCTGAGTGGGTAGGTGTTGGAGGAGATGTAAGGGAGGAAAACAGAGAGTCCTCAACAAAACAATGCAAACCATCTTGTCTTAGAGTTCAATTCATAAAAAGATTATAACTGAGTCATGTTCTTTCCACTACTCAGTGTGTGTGTGACATAAGATGCAAATTCCATGTGTGATTCATACAGTAAAATGTCAGTTTTTCAAAAGCCTACATGACCCTAAGAGCTGGTTCAGGTCAGAATTCAGCTGTTGCAGGGAAACTGGCTTTTCTCTTCTATCTTGTCATTCAATATCCAAAGGCAGAACCTGGGGACCTGGCACAGACAAGGGTCACCCACCTCCTGCAGTTTGTTTAGCACTTTCCACTCTTTCTAGCATGAATGGAAGAAAGTTGTCATATTACAGAACCGGATCTGCAAAACTCATCCACTTCAACTGGAGTTTTCCATGAACACTGATGGGCATTGGACCAAGCCACAGAGGACAAAAAAGGGTTCAAATATGAGCAAAACTCAACAAACTGCAGAACATCTTTTCCCAAACATCTGCCAAATTTTTGATACCACCATTTAGTGAGTATGTGTGCTATGATTAACTTACAGTAGGAAATTCAGAGAAACTTCAAGTAAGGTGGCATCTCCTGAAGGTCCAAAACGTGAGACTTAAAGTCCCTCAGTATAAATTGTTTCTGGACTGACACTCACCCCAGACTGGCTTGCAGTACAGTTACACTGCTTCCTTTTTGCAATGGAGTAAGTGAAAACACACAAGCAATGCCTGTTGCCCTTGAATGGAGCATTTTGTTTGGCATTTTCATCAGTGTGTCCAGCTGAGCAATCCCCTACACCACCATGCAATTTGATGCTTTCATACTTTCATGGGCTACCTTTGTTTGAGATGTCATAGTCCCAGATGAACACCCATTTGTTTTGAAAACCATGACAGATCTCTGACTTGGCTTTTTTTTTTTTTTTAATTGCACTGGGAAGAAGAAAGCAAAGCAAATTTCTCAGTGAAATAAATTTCAGGTTATTTCTCAGTCTGAAGCTGATCAGAAAATACTCCTTTTTTTTTAAGAAAATGTCAATGAAAATAGAAATAATTTTTTTTTACACTTATATTTTCCAGTCAAATATTAGTCTTTAAACACACGCACACATACATATATTTGTCGATTTGAACATGTATTCTGTCTTCCCCTCTTCTCTATAAGCCAAACTTGGCAAGATATTCCGCAACAGCCCTACCCTGCTGGCATGGGGAAGTAGTTTATCAAAATAAGCAGTAAATAGCTACAAATTATGTTAAAAGGAAATGATAAAGTCACACAAACCCCACTGCTTTGGCAGTTATGCCCTCCAAAGAAACTTTTTAGGAAAGCTGCTAATAATGCCATTATACATTCATTCAGTGTAGAAGCTGATTCAGAATGGAGAGATTCAAAAAAACCCACACTGCAGACAAGCGTTCACAGTCCCAGCTTAGGGCTCATGTTTTGCTGCATGTTTGAACATCTCTCTGAATGTTCAGAGGACACGGAGGTAGGCTTGGAGTCTCCTAAGTCATCAAGCCCATCTGCTGCTGCTGTAGATGAGTACAAAAGGGTACATGCAAGAATCACGGAGGGCAGTGCTGTGAGGCTGTTCTCCTTAGAAAGCTCCAGTTCATCTGACTAGAACCACCAAGCAAACCTTCAAGGGTCAGTTTACTTCAGCCATTGCGAAGGAAACTTATTTCAGGTTCAGTTCATGGACTGCATTTGTAAAGGGCACCCTGCGGAGCTCACACAGCCTGGAGAAGCTGATCCACCACATTACTTCTCTCTCCTCTTGTTTGGTCTTACAGCCCTTGCTTGGTTATGATTCACCCTCACAGGAGGAAATGAAAGTGCAGTAACTGTTGACTTTTCAGCCAGGGAGACATACAGTTTATGGAGCAAAAACTCCAACAGGAACAGAAGTGGGCTGAACTATAAACCGATTTCAGATGGAATAAACAAAGGAACAAAATTATCAGCAGCTAAGAGCAACAGCAACTTTAAGGTCCAGTTTGCTGTTTGGCCATCGCAGGGTTACAAGCCAAACGAGTGTTTATATGAGACTGAGGACGTGGACTGCAATAAGAGTACATCTAGGAAAATACCCTGATGGTAAAAACTACTTGCATTTGTATTTAATTTCAGTTTGTGTCTGGGCATAATGAAGAAACTTCATCTCCAAAAGTGAAAAAGGAACTAAAACTTACAAAAGAGAGGCGTGCTGCAGTCCGTGAAAGACCAGTAGAATACCAAAAGGGAATATGGCAAACTTTGAATGGGTGTGAGGCTTTTATCAGTGCCCTGAAATATTTGCGTGTCTGCACAGGCTTTTTTTGTTCTACCCACTTCAAACGGTGGATACAGAATCAAACATTTCTTACTGTGTATTTCTGTTTTCCCAAACTTTCACCAAGTTCTGATAGAATTGTTAACTCACTATGTCCTCTCAGGTGTAAAGGCCACCACAGCACTATTACTGTTTTCAGATGCCAAGAAACAAGAGGGCTGGAAGGCCAGCTTTCTTCACGTGAGGGTTACCAATTCAAAATAAGCCCAACAGAGATGAAAGATGCTTTCTCCATGATGGCTCTTTCGCATGAAGTCCACCTACTCCAAATACAGTGAGTAAGCTGTCTATGTGCCCCTGCTAGACAGCAAGCTATGGGGAACCTGAGCAGATAAAACAGCACAAGATGGATCAAACAAAATCACCTGCTGAGTTGGGATCAGCAGTCCCTACAGCTCTAAAACCTACTGCCTCTGAGTGTTGAGATAAGGGAAGAATACCTTCTTGGGTGCCATCAATAGATATTTTATTTTTTAAAAAGCAATGTAATATAGCTATCAAACTGAAAACTGCCCCACAGACCTAGTGGAAATATCCTGTACATGTTTAAAGGCACCTAAAGCAAGGAGTGATGAGTCCACATCTAATCTTGTCCAATTTTGACACTGGCATCCAAGTGATAGGCACCTTGTGGGCTGACTGAATTAGGGAAAGTTGCCTGCCCACGCTCCTGAATTGCCCAAGGCATCAGAGCAGAGTAATGGGAGGCACTTGCTCTCATGCTTTATAAGTACAACCTTATGCTTTATTGCATGTAACCCAGTAATGGCTACAGGCTCCAAATACATCCCATCTCTAGAGCCTACTGTTGTTACAAACATGGTGCCTATCTCAAATCTCCAGTGTAGGCATGCACTAATAGGCGTATCTGCTCTTATAGCTGTTAGGTCTGTGTATAAACCAACTCATTCATCTCTCCCATGGAATTTAGGGGATGTTACAGTTCCTGTTGTGCCTTCATGGCACCACAGTGAAGTATGAAAGCATTGTTCGCCTTGGGTTGGAGAAAGAGAACTGAAACACGAGAGGATAAAGTATCTGGCTGAGAGTCATGTGGGAAGTCCCTGGACAAGGAACTGAACCCACTTCTTCCATCTCCTCCTCTGCTGTCTGACTTCTGGCCTGCTTCCTCGTGCAGAGGGAGACTGTCCCAAAACCACCCTGCAGATCCCTGGCAGAACTGGGGGTGAGCTCAGGGCACCAGCGTTCAGCTGGGTGCCCCTGTAAGTAAACAGGGCTGAACCTCCCAATCTCTGCCAAGGCAACAGGAAAACATTGCCTGACTTAGGTTTGCTACTTGCTAATTACAAGTTGGAGAAGTGAAATATACTCCTTTGCCCTCAGCATCTGATTTAGAGAGAGGAAGGTCATTAAAATCATGACTGCAGTAGATCAGCAGTGAGCACAGCAAGAGATATCTGACATGAAGGTAAGCCAACAGTGGGCTACCCACGTGGCTCCCATGTTAATGCTAAGCTGTGGAGTCCTCTGCAGTTTCAGACAATGCCAGAGGCACATTTCGGCCTGGATAGCGAAGGGGAAGAGAAGGATGAGATTTGTAATACAGTTAGGAATAGGATTCTGGGAGATGCCTCTAGCAGGAGACTTGTAAGTGATACAGCAGAAGGTTAGCAGTTTAGGTGGGTTGAAAATATACTAGGACCCTTAATTTTTCTGAGCATCCCTCCCATTCCCCAGAGTTTCCTCTCCTTAAAGCTCACTTCATTCCCTGCTTCAGTGGGAGATGCCACTCAGTTGCTGCCCACAACTCAGGAGTTGCATGAGAATCTCTGAAGCCCTGTGAATAATAGCCTTATACTATCATCTTGAAGATATGGGTAGTTTTCTTTTTTGAACCTACTCATTCAGAATAAAAAGGACAGTGGAAAAATCTTGTAGCTGTAGATCTACAAGTAAATCAGTTTGTATTTTGGCAAGTGCTCTCAGTAAAATTACTACATTGATTGTAGCTATTTCAGAAAACCTATGCAAATTCTATGAAAAAATATAGAATTAGTGATGGAAAAAAATAATAAAGAAACTCTGTCAGGTCTAACTTGGCCTAAAATTTAGGCTTTGTAATAGCAAGCTTTAACAAAACTTATATTTCCATGACATTTTGTTGTAAATTCCAATGGGGAGGGGAGAGAAAATTTTGAACAAAGATTCTCTGTAGTCCTTGCTTTGTGAGAAAAGATGTAAAGCCTGAGAATCTTGCAGTGAGAGTGACTTAAAGCCAGCCTGGGTGAACACTGTCAGGAATTTCTGTTCATCTGAACATATGCTGCTTCCATGATCTCTTCAGTAGCCTTGCTAGCGAATGGCTTAAAAGGCACTAATCACTGCCAACCCAGTAGAGCACAAAAGCCTAGAGCAAAAATTTCTCAGAGCTGGGTTCAAAGAGTTAATTGCTGTAGTCTGGGCGCACTTGCCTGAACTCTGGTCATCTGAGGGCCTGGTTCTTGGGTGCACTCCAGGTGGCCAAGAGCCAGAGTTCAAGCAGAACCTTGCTGAAGTCAATTGAGTCTGTACGAGTTCCACCTCGTCTGGGTGCCTATTTCAGGGACATGAGCTCTTTTCCAGTAAGAGAACGGCCAGCAAAGAATTGCTCACAGTGCTATTCAGCAAATAACTGGGTATAGTTAACAGATGTGAGAAAAGTCCTCCAAAAAAATCAGCTGAAAATCCTGAGAGGTTCATCTTCAGCAACAACATCCCTTTCCCTTTGTGGGACCTATGACAGAATTTTGCCAGCTTAGAAGGGATCTCCAGGCCCTCTGTGGAAAGCAGGCATAGCCCACATGCTGACTTGTAAACCAGGAGAGAGGGCTGGGAGGATTTTTTTCCAGTGAGGGTGGATTTCTTTTCCTCAGCTTTTTCATGTATCAGAATTATTTATGCATAAATGTAAATTTATGGCAAAAAAGAAAAATTCTGAGTATTTCTGCTGAACATGCAGCAACATGTGCACATAAGAATCATGCTGTGAGCCTAATATGGATGTCTATGCCATCTTTCACTATAGCTACCTTACCTGGGCTACCTTTCTTATGCCCTATATTGGAGCAATAAGAAGTGGTGAGTTATATACGGTGTGAGGAAGCTATAAATCTTGGAAGATAAACTCAGGCTGATTGATAGAATGAAATGGGAACATGAAACATAGAGCTCCCACCATGCAGTGCATGTAGCATGCCTCAGTTTGGGAGACTTCTTCAAAGATCAACTACGTTTTCCATAGTCCTTGCAGTCCTTGCAAAATATTTCACTTAATCCCAAACCCATTTTTTCTGTCCAAAAAAAAGAAAAAAAAGAGATTTTTCATTAAGTCCCAGATAGGACATTATTCCTACAGTCTACGATCACAGCAGATTCATTAGGAAATCAACGCTGATATGGAAGGTATAATGCAATACAACATTATTTTATAGTGAACGGGAAGTTTGCTTTTGTGGAACTGCCTAGTGAATCAAACTGAGAATCTCATGGCAACAATTTGGGTAAGGTAGCTGGATGATTTTTTCACATAAAAAACGTCCCTGCAGTTGAGTGCCCCAAAGGGCAACATCTTTACAAGTGTCCCCAAGAAATATATGGCCGAGGTATTCATTAGTAGCTTTGCTTAACCTGTAGTACCATTTTAAAAGTATTTTCTAACATTTATTTGGCAGCAACAGCAAAGGGTTCTGGTAAGTGCCAGTACCTCTATTGCGCTGGGCACAGTACCACCCCAGTGAAGGCACAGCATGGGCCCCAGGTTGGCATTCAGTTTAGTCTGGGGTTGGACCATCCAAAATTTGCTTGAACCTCATGAAAGAACATTTCAAGGACACTTTTAGGCAGATTTTTAATCACAAGGGGAAAAAACTCAAAGTATTTGAATTATTTATCCCTGACAGTGTATTTTTAGAGAGAAGAGGTTAAAATAAACTTTATCTGTAGGAAGCCTTAGCCTGATTGAAAACCTCTTCATATATTTGGAGTCCTGTTTAATAAGCCATCCAGACAGAGGGAGCATTCTTCTGTAAAGCCCGTTTGGCACAGAAGCCTGCAGCAAGAGCTGAGCAGGCAAATCCCACGGCAGGGGAGAGACAGCACTTTTTGACCCAAACAATGTCTAGACAGCCTGAAAACAGATAAATTAACAGGCAAGCAGCAGCGGCATCACACAGCAGCAAAGCGGTGGATATTTGTCACCTCAGTGATGGGTTAAATGAAGATTCAAGGCCCTAGTATAGTCTTTATGAAACACAATGTACTCCAGCTGTCTCCCTCCCTCCTCCTGAGCTATTTACTGTGTTAACAGCTCCATGCAGAAAGTTCACATTCACTAACATAGTACACATTTCCCATCTTTTACAGACTGCCCTAATGAGGCAGCAGGATCAGAACAAATTAGTGACAGAATTCCCCCATCCCCTTGCTCACGGTGCAGGAACAAACATCCTTTCCTCCTTGCATACCCTGCAGAATCTGAACTCGGAGCAGAATGCAGCGATTCATGGCAAATGAGAAGGGGGTTGTTCAGCCTAATGGTGTAACAATATTTTTTAATGCAATTCCTGCTTGAGGATGCTGTGTTCGCTTTACAGTCTGGCTCTCCTGTTTGAGAAAACACATGTTTTGCTATATATAGTGGGGCTTGAAAAATAACTTCTGTTACTAAAATGAGCACAAACAGTTTCAGATGACACTTTTGGTAGAGAAGATATGTGATTTCATTCACTGTGTTTACTGAAAATTAGGCGCACACAAATTACCTTAATGAGATGCAAACCTTGTCGTTTGCATTTAGTGCACCAGTAACAAAATTCTGGTAGCTGCAATGACAGTATATTTAACATACAGAAAATAAATAATTTGTTACATCAATGCTGTCAAAATGAAACAAGCCAAACTGTGATTAAAGCAGTTACCATTAAACTAGAGGCTGACTTCCAGAGCTGTTGTGAAAACAGCAAAAGAGCAATTTTCCTAAGTGCATTTCAAGTGATTGAGTAAAAACTGAACTTATGGTAGACTATGTTATAGAATACTACTTAAAGTGTTTGGATGATGATACTTCATAACACAGAAGCCTTCACACAGTACGATTTTAATCCTTTTTTTGTTGCTGAGCTTGAAAGCATATTAAAGATTGAGAGACTTTCTGTCTGTGAGACTCAGCCTCACCATTCTTAAATATGACAGCAAGGAAGTTTTGTCTGTGTGAGATTCCTTGTGTAGGTAGAGGGATGGAAGGGAGAGAGGCAGAACTTCTTATATCATGCAAGATGCATGTCTTGGCTCCTGCCAAGCAATATTCTGTGCATCTTCAGTATGGCAGAAGTTGTAAACATGTTGTATAATCACATAACTGGGCTGTGACCCATTTGTTAGCAGCATAGGAAAAATACATCAAAGTCACAGATAGTCTCTTCAGACAGGCCTCGACAGATACCCATCTGGTAATAACCTCAGACTGTGAAGTATGGATGATTTATAAAGGTGTTAAGGACCTCTTCTTTTTATATATATAAAAATCCCTCTTTAAACTCTGTACTGATTAACTATGAAGCATCAGGAAAATAAAAGGAAAAATAATGCATTGTTTTAGAAACAGTAGAGAGTTGAGTGATGTGTAAGAAGAGATTGTAGCCATATTAGAGCCACACATAGTGCTGGGTAGCCCTGAAGATCTGCTGTTCATTAAGCATATGTAAGCCCAAAGCATAGCGGCCCCAAATGGTAACTAACCTTAACTGTCAGTCACTCTCTTGAATTTAAATGCAGCGGCCATCCCAAGTGCCAAGACAGGCAGTGACAGGCTACACTAGCAAGTCTAGATATTGTATTCCTGTGGTAAAGTCCACGTATGCAGATCTTGTGCTTTGATTTTATGGAGTTGAAGAGCTGCTATCCATTAATCAGCTGGGGCTCTGTTTGCCACTAAAGGACGTTGGCACTGTATTCACTCGTGCCCCTTGAGCTAGGCAGAGTCTGAAGCAAGTGCATCACTTTCAAAATGTGTTATTTGTTACAGAATGTGTTATTAACAGCAAAGAATCCCCATTTCATGGTGTAGTATCCCATTTTTGTGCAAGGCACATACAAACACAGAAAGGTAGTCCCTTTCCTAAGAAGTCTACAATTTCAGTATCTTCTTAATAACTTGGACAAGCATGATTACTGAAAGCTGAGTGCCTACAGATATCCTTTCTTGCCATGAGTCCAAACTCATGGCATGGGTTTTCTTCATGGCACTATATTCTGTTTATATTCATTATATTATGTTGCTTGGGGCCCTTTCCTTTCCCAAAGCTCTTTTGGATTTGGGGAGGATGCATCATTGTTGGTAGATATCTTCTGTGGTCTAGACTTTTGAGTTCTTACTCTATTGTTATACTGCTCCACTGGAAGGTTTATAAGTCACACTACTTGTCAAAGTTATGAGGATGCTGAATCATTTTTATTAGGCATCAAAGTCTCCCCACCACCTTTCATTTCTTTAACTGAAAGCTTCATTAGATTGCAAAATGGCACCTCTGTGCTCAGACAGGGCTGTGGGCAAATCAGGTTCTTTCCTTTGTTAAATCTGATTGATTTATTTCACATATAAAATGAGCAGTAAATGTTCAAGTTCTAAAAAGTTATTTAACAAGTGTCTGAGTGGAATGAAAATAGCTTTCTAAAATAGTGCAAATACTTATCATAAGCATATTAAAGAGACTCTTTTCATTTTCAGACGTTATCAAATGCCCATAAATTCTTAGATATTCAAGCAGTCGGGCACCTGAGGAAGCTTAGGATAACAATTAATTATGAGACATGCTGCTCAAGCAGCTCTTTGCAACCCTGAATTCTGCAGCAATTTAGGAAGAAGGTACCATTCTGCTTATTTAGTGGCAGAGAAACAAGAGGCAGACAAGGGAGGACTGGTGTGAGATAGGATATTATCTCAAGTCTCCCTCCAGCCAACCCAGTAGGCACACACTAGACATCACTGTACCTCCAGAGGACTCAGGAAGGACTACGCAGAACTGGAGTCTGCTAGTAGATCCTCATCCAGGCAATTTGTCAGTGATATCACTTATACAAGATTGTGTTCTTTTATTTAGCCACTTGGCACTTAGTGCCTCATATAAGCTTGCTAAGCTTAATGGGAAGAGATAGACACTTTGCAAGAGAATCCCATTGCACTCAGAGGCGTGTATCTATCCTCTGCAGCGTGCTGTCTCTCTTGGGACAAGCTCTGGAAGTTCAGCTAAGTGTCTGCACCTCACCTGGACAAAAGTTGAGATAGATCCTGGAGCAGGGAGACCTTCAAAAAGGCAGGAAGATGGGTGTGCACTTTGGCTCAGCAACTACCTGAAGGGAAGAGTGGAGAACAGTCATGGAGATGTAAGTCACAGCCTGTAAATCAGCAGACTATCAAACAGTTAGAAAAGCAAACATGAAGTTGCAGGTAAGCAAAGGCTAGTTCCTATTTCATGCTAATTTTGCTACAGATGGCTTGTCCAACTTCAGAGTTACCGTGCTCATAACCAGTTACTTTTCTAATTTCCTTTGACTGTATAATAGGAGAAGAAAAGCAAAACAAGAAGGAGAGAAGTGTGTCAGAGATGAGAAAGGATCGAAGAAAAGAGGAAAATTCAGTTGAGAGAAGGTGGCAGAGGACATCTAGGGATTACGTTCTGTAAAAAAAAAGCTAAGAGCAGAGACTTTCATAGCAACTGGGGGGGAGCACAACAAAAACCCCTGTGTCCTGTGGTGAAACTTCAGTGAAATGATATTAAGGATAAATCTTTTATTGTATTGTCCTGTAGGCAGTCTGGTAAAAACTGTTTTCTCAGCATAAATGAACTCTCCCATTATAAAAAAAGGAAAAAACGTCTGCTTTCAGGACTGGCTCCATGTAATGGCTACTGAGATACCCACAAGGGGATATTTAGGAGCAGTAGTAAGGAGAAGTAGATCCAGATATTTTCTGCTGAAATAAGAAGGTCTTCTGACTGAGCAGACACATCAGATGTGTCTGCCACCAGCTTCCCATGGGCTGGCAAAAGACTGCAGTTCACATAAAGGATTCAGCCCAGGGAGAGCATTTAGCGAGGAAATAACTCCCTTTACTCCGTGGTTTGTCAGGATCTCTTTTAATTGGGTCTTTGGCTGAGAGATAGGGAAAAACATGGGCCAAATTAGCCTTGGTGGAGTTACAGTAAGGATAGATTTGACCTCCAAGCTGTGGCAGAGAGAGAAAGGTTTTTCAAAAGGAAAGGGAAAAGGAAAGCTTTTTAAAATGTTGGTCCAGAATAGGAAGTCCCTGTTTCAAAGAGACGGTGATGTAGTGGCTTCTGATTTAGCACATCTTCCCCAGCAATGATTACCTAGACTAGCCAGAAGCCACTGAGTCACCCTCTCCTGGAAGGTGACATAAGCAGGACATGGACATGTGGATGAAGACTCAAACAGCACATTTAGCCAAAGGCAGAACCACAAAATCTTGCCTTTTTTTTTTTTTTTTTTCTTTCTTACTTAGTGGCTTATTAAATTTCTAATGTAGCTTTGCCCTCAGAATTTACATACATGTGTTCTAACCTCAGCAAAGCTCTCACCACCCAGCTAACCTGTACTTTTAAAAGAGATTTTGAGATGAGATTTTAAGACAGTTTAGAGGTGCCATTATGTGTATAATGTCCACATGTGGTCAAACAGTCAACTATCAACTTGATAATGATACTGTTTGCATGCAAATCATGGTCACCAAATGCCCATGTGTGCACTTGCACGCACAGGCATCTGTTGTGTAAATGTCAACCCCTGTTGCATTTGAAATGACAGGCTAGCTCATTCCAGTATATTTGGCCATGGAAATGAAAGCTCATTCGGAAAAGCACAACAAAAATGCAGTAACACACTAAAGATGCTCTCTACAACTACCTGAAAGGAGGTTGTAGCAAGGTGGGGGTCAGTCTCTTTTCCCAGGTAACAAGTGATAGGACGAGAGGAAACAGCCTCAAGTTGTGCCAGGGGAGGTTTAGATTGGGTATTAGGAAAAATTTCTTCACTGAGAGGGTTATCAAGCATTGGAACAGGCTGCCCAGGGAAGTGGTTGAGTCACCATCCCTGGAGGTATTTAAAACACATTTAGTTGTGACACTTATGGATATGGTTTAGTAGGACTTGGCAGTGTTAGGTTTACGGTTGGACTCGATCTTAAAGGTCTTTTCCAACCTAAATGATTCTATGATTCTGTGCTGTTATGTTGGGGAGATTTCTGCTTCAGATTCAACCATTTTTCTTGAAACAACAAATCCGCTAAATGTTGTTTCTTTGCCATTTATACCCCGATTTTTGTTCTGTGGCCAAGTAACCACTCTCACCTTCTGCGCTCTTCCTGTGTCACCATTCTTTAATTCTTCTGAAACAGTAGTTCCCCCCAAATTCCTCTCAGTCACTATATCTATTACCAGCCCCATTTGTTAATAATAGCTACCAAATATCCCATCCATATCACATTGCTTCCACATTCCCCAGATGGCACCCCTGATTCTGGGAATGACCCTATTTCAGGCACTCAGATGGTATTTTGGAGGATACCCCTAGAAAGAAACTTTCAAACCAGCTATCCTAGTGCTTCCCTTTCTAATGTTTGAATAGAGTCATAAAATCACAGAATAACGTAGGTTGCAGGGGATCTCTGGAGGTCACTTGCTCCAGTCAGGTTCAAGGCTAGCTCAGGGCCTTATTCAGCTGAGTTTTGACAATCCCAAAGGACGGAGATTTCACTGCCCTTCTGGGAAGCCTCTTTTGGTGCTGCGCCACTCTCACGGTGAACACTTCCTGAGGGTGCGTGCCATCGCCATCATCCAGGTTGTTGATGAAGATATTAAAGAGCATAGGCCCACAATAGACAACTATACCACAAAATCCCTTTTGCCAGCTTGTCAAGTTAGAGTTTTAACCCTCACTGTTCCTACTGAAAAGCACTTCTTATATTCTTGTGGTCAGACACTTTTAGTCACTTCATTGTAATTTCAAGCCTTTAAGTATTCATCACAAATATATCTGTTTGTACCAGTTTATGCCTGTGTCCTATAATAATTCTTATTTTTCTTGGGGAATATGAATTCAAGGCCTCCTGCTGTCAGGAGGAGGCACTTTCAGAATTCAACTAGCCCCTCTTAATCACTCATTCCAGGTGTTTTAAATACATTCTTCTAATTATAGGTTTTGCACTCTCAGTCTTTGAACATGTGAGTTTACCTGAATCGATTCTTATCCATTCCCTCACAGTTCCAAACCCTTCCATTATTTAGGTCAGTGTATCCTCACTCCCTCCTTCCACTTAGATAAAAGATGAATTTGCTCAGTATTTCTTTTAAAATTTTTTTTTTAACATCTCATACCTGAGATACTATTGCTGTTGCTATACTGAGTAAAGAATCGCTTTATCTTTTCAAGGGAATAAAGACCATATTTAAA
The DNA here is from genome assembly GCF_000737465.1 of Haliaeetus leucocephalus. Classification (NCBI taxonomy): domain Eukaryota; kingdom Metazoa; phylum Chordata; class Aves; order Accipitriformes; family Accipitridae; genus Haliaeetus; species Haliaeetus leucocephalus. Next base: position 6,215,365 of record NW_010972709.1, on the reverse strand, counting down.
ATCTTGTGCTCATTAGTTTCTGAAACTGCAAAACTCTTTCTGTTTGTGTGCATTATTATTTCATTAGCAGATCACGCTTGGATCATGAGTGCAAACTCACTGCAGCTGGAAGTGTTCAATCTCAAGTTTACACACACTACTATAAACCTACACAATTCTTTACCTAGGACACTGCCCTAAAACCTCCTTTGATGATTATGAAATGTTTTTCTGATTGAAGCTTTCCATGTAGGTGGTTTGTTTTCTCTTTTTTTGGCTTTTCTCTCACCTTGGACAATAAAAATCATTGTCATTTTTATAGCCTGTTTCATTTTTAGGAATGGAGCAGGGATTGCAAGGCAGGATGCTGGGTAAATTAGAATTCATAGTTTATCCCCAAAAATATGTTCCCTGCTGGAGCTGGATTTAAACGTATTTTTCTTTATTCAGTATGATTAATTCTGATGCCAGGGGATTCTTGGTACATTTCCTAAGGATAAATCCATGGGAATTGCAGACACTTGCTTAAAGATGATTGTTCAAAGTGTAGAGCACTGGGAAAGAGGCCTAAAAGTAAAATATGATCAAAATCCTGCTGTACTTGTAGCCTGGAGAGATTTAGGGGTCCTGGATGTTTCAGAATCAGCGTTTCAATAAAAAAAAAACCCCTGTCTTCTAACCCAAAAATAAACTGGGACTGAGTAACACATAGTGGCAGGCACGGACTGGCAGTAATATGCTATAATTATATACAATTTCCTGCACAGAGAGGGATATTTCCAGGTAGTTTCTGACTGGCCTTTAAAAACTGTGTTTTGGCTATTAAAAAAACCCTCGAATTTGATTTTAATGAACTTTAAAACTATGTGATGCAGTAAAGGCAAAGTAAGTCACACTCAGTGCAGTCTGTCAGGTGGGTTAGAGGAGAATGTGTTGCTGCAGAGCAATGTTACTGCTTCCAACCTGAACGTGGAAGCAGGGAAAGTGAGTTTGTCACCTCAGGAAAAAAATGTAGCTCCTGCTCACATGGTCTTCAAGAATTCTTCTCCTCACACCCTCTGATAAGTAGCACCTACACGGTATCAGCGTCATGATACTCCGCAAGAATAAAAATGCTACTTATGCAGAACCAGCTGCTGTTCTCCATTTTTTGACTGAACAGCTGTCTGCAGAGCAGACGGCAAATTCCCTGGTAAGGAAGAACCTGTTAAAAGCTTGCAGAGGGGAAACAATAACAAGGATTAATGCTGGCTATGTCTATGTTAGCATTTTAGGTTGGGGCAGGAATGTGCTTTTAAAGCAAATCAAAAAGGAGAAAGGAACTGAAACCAAGAAAATTCTTCCAAACCCTCTACTGGAATAGCTCCATTTGGTGGATGTGCACAGCCGGGGCCTGAGAGGCTGCTCCTATGTAGTGAGATAAGGACAAGGCAGAGCTGCAACATCTTCCAAAGAAAGCCGCTTTCCTAATGTGAAACCTCATCTCAAAGTCCTGTCAAGCTTTTTGTGAGCTCCCCTAAGTAGAGAAAAGCACATACTGGCACCAGGTTAATCATGCTAGACTGCTTCTACTTAGTATCTAACCAGTGTGGCATTGGTTGAAAGTTGCTCCCAAGGCAGTGCAATGCACCGAAAGTTATTTGTGAGTTTGCGTGTCTGGGGCTCCCGGACCGAGTTGGGCTCATGAATGCAATCCCCACACATTGTCACACAGCCCAGAGAGTTTGTTAAAAGAAAAGGTAATTTGTCTGCAGTGACAGAAAGTCTGATTCTTTCCTATGGAAGCTCAATCAACTTTAACTGTTGAGTGGAAGCTGCTTATCCCTAGGACCTTTGAAACATTGGACAGTTTTCTGCAATGAAACTTTACTCTCTCAGCATAGTGTTACAATTACTAGCATGAGAGTTCTCTCTTCAAGATATTGTGGAAGATCCAGTTTAAGCCAAAGAAGCCTTCTACTAGATGCTTGAGCAAGGAAATAACATTGTTCAACCATTTTCTGAATGTTTGCAGAATGACCTGAGTGCGCAAAATTAGAGATGGCTCATCCTCTTACTTGAAGGCTATTTTAGTCCCTTGTAAGCAGTATTTGCATTTTTGTATGAAGCTTCAATACCAGCCTAGGCTCGTTAGCATGTAAATATAGAGATGTAAAACTCTGTAGGTGCATTTCCTAAGTCCTGAGAGAATTTTAGACAAATGCACTGGTGCATTTCTGAATTTTCTGACAGTGTTTTATGAACTGTATAAGACTCAAAACCATGCCTGAGGAGGGATTTCACGTGGCTTAAAATAGAGCAGAGAAAGACTAAATGCACAGGACTGGACAATCTGAGTTAGAATCTAGAGCATCCTACCCAGCCCACCTGTGGGCAGGTGAGGTTACACTCTCCTGGCCATGCTCTCTGTGGAGCCTGCTTGCAACTGTCTCATCCCAGCTGCAGTGAGGTGGTTGCGATTTCCAAGCTTTTCTTTCTACTCTGCCTTTACTGAGCTTTCAGGTCTCAGTATTAGCACTGATACCCGTGATTCACCATGTGTCAGACACCTTGGAAAAAAGAGAGAAAGGGGACAGCTAGTTATGGTAGTAAAAAAATATTGCTTTGCCTTTGATTTTCAATTTTCATTCCCATAAATTCTTTGCCAGTTTAATTCAGTTTGGAAGTGGTAGAACAATTTTGCAGGATCGCAACTAAGCTCAGTCTATAATCTGAAGCAGGGGCCAGTGGCAACCAGAAGAAAGGATGCCAGAGATTCAGAACAGGGACAAGATCAGGTGGCAGTGGTGGGCTCATAGTTCTGCCTAAGCATCTGCAGCTTCTGGACAGATGTGACAGGGAGGAGAAGGGGAGCAGAGAAAGAATCATAGTTTAATGTGAATTTCTGTTGCTCCTGTGGGATATGTAACCTCAAAGACCTTACTTGTTCCCTCCAGCCAGTTACTATGCTGTGTTTTCTGTTCCCTTCCCTGCTAGGCAACCATTGCAGAAAACCTTTTTCCAGAAGACATAATTGGGCATCAGCAGAACTGTGGGATATTTAGAGTATGAATATTTTTTTGCCCCTTGCACTCTGGCCATACGTGGGAGAATTTTTTCTCAGATGATTTTTAGGAAGCAGAGACCAGCTTTGCCATTGTGAGAAAAATACACGCTTGTTTCTGGGAACTCCAGGTAACTTAAATGATTGCTTCACGTTTTCATGTAAGTTAGGGTTGAACCTTAATTGTAAAATGCACAGGATTTTGCTGGCTAAATTCTAGGTGGAGTTATTACAATCAGTTATAAAGTACCCCTGCAGCTGAATTTTTATTCCATTCCCTTCCCCTGTAAATGTTATGAAAAAATCCCATCCTGCTTTTTTGGTGTATTTTGAGATGGCAACTCTTCCTTGGTTTCTCTCATTTTTATTATAGAATAATTGTGTAGAGCACAAGCAATATCCGAGGTTTCAATGTGGCTTGATAAAACTGCAGATTGCTCAGTTGAATTCTTTATCAGTACACAGTTCACAGATATTAGAGGTATGCACAGCACCAAGCACTAAGGGACCATTTATCCCAAGCTAGAGAGATGATCCAGTTAGTGAAGTTATCAAGAATTTTACTAGTCATACGGGTGGGAGAAGTTAAGTCCCAGGGTGTTGAAAGTATGATTGAGAAATTATGGTAAAGCAAATTTTATGTCTGAAAGAACTTAAGGCACAGAAACCAAATTGGCAACTTTCCTCTTACTCGGTCTGTTCTCAGAAAAACTTTTAGGTGCTTTCAAAGACACATTTGGTCCCTTCGTGCTAAAGTAGTGCCAGAGCACACATTAGAGTCTTGGATTTACCCATAGCAACTGAAGAATTTTTGATTAGGAAAAGAATCTTTTCAGTTCCATCAGAATTAATTCATTGAAAAAAATCTGAGTTTAAGTGGAAAACACAGGCTCAGATAGGGGGAATATCCTCTGAAAGTTAAGCAAGGGTATTTTTTTTCCTCTACTTACAGCTAAGGTGGATTAACAGAGGCATATGGAGAAGATCAAATATACCTTGAAATAATGGATGTATAAATCTGCAGAATAAATCTCTCTTGAGTACTGGACAAGAGAGGGGGAGAGAGAGAATATAAAAATGTGGAGATCATTTACTGAAGGGATATAATACTGAAAAGCCAGAGGGGTTCTAGGATCTTCAATATTTTATAAGAGGAAGCTTAAAGCTATTTTAATAAACCATTGAGGCCAGTTTTTAAAAAATGTAAATGTACAACTGTGCACACAATCTGCATATGCAAATCACCACAATTGGGCAAGCAAATCAGATAATTGCATGCAAATATGCCTACTCACTCTGTGCCTGTGTCTACAATGGTAGTAACTGTGCATGCAAATTAGGTACACATTTTGTACACATAAAGGTGCAGCTTAAGTGGCATATGGCATGAAAATATGGCATATAATGTAACAAAAGAGGGAGAAGGAAATAGCAAGGGATACAGAGTTAGCTGTAAATAATAATATGGAGCATACACAAACACACAGATATGAATCTATAAACACGGGATTATAAAAAAGAAAATACAAGGGTCTTTTGAGTGCTTAGGGAACTGAAATGACACACAGTGTGTGGGGTAGGCATCTGTCCAAGCTAATACAGCTTCCCAAGAGACCAAGTGCCCATTGACAACACAGGCTGGGTATGGCTTTTCAGAGCCACACAAACTTCTTACTCATTTGACCCAACGACCCTCTCCTTGAGGAGAAGATGGAGTTCAGTCTCTTAGACTTACATAGACTGAAGACTCAGCCACAGTTGTCAGCAATGGTGCCAAATGAACATCAAAGGTGGTGGTTTCGTGTGACATGCGGACAGTGTTTTCGAGGAAAAGGGCTTTATAATTGTTTTGTCTTTCAAAAGCATTGATTTTGCTTCAACTACCTTCCTTTCTGCTTCAGAGCTAACCAATGTAACTTCATTGCCTTTCTCCATTAGGCTTATTTGGATTCAAACTGCACTATAGCAAGATAGCTGGCAGATAGGATGGATGGATGGATGGATAGGAGGAAAGGATTCTAACCTCAACTGTATACTTAAATTCTGTGTTATATTTTTAAAGCACTTAGACCTTTAACTTACTTGTTAGCAGATTAATGAGATGCACAGACTGACATTTTATTTGAAATTTTCCAGGCACAGAAACAAAGTGCTCAGCATGAAGAGCAGACTGAGTTGCGATGACAGCAAGCCCCCTCAATCACTCCAGGCTTCAGCATGCTCACAGATACGAAACAATGAGCACAAGTTGGAGAACAGAATAAAAATGTTGATTAAATTTTGATTCAGTCCCTTCTATGTGTGTGATTCCACATTCGTGCCACACTCAGACAGCCATAACAGCAAAGATACTGGCCACTTAGTGCCTTCAGTGTTGGTCTCACAGTACTCATGGCTTTGAAGAGCTGTTTGGAGGCTCACAACCCAAAAAGGTCTTAACGACTGAGACAAGCTGGAATCACAAGAGTCAGACTGGCCCACGGGCATCTGAAACATGTGGTTGCATAGGGAACTTACATGGAAGGTGGAGACCTGTCCAAAATCTCCTGTCTCCAGCTTTTTCAGCATTTTTGTCGTCTGGCTTACCTTTGCATCTCAGAAACCTAGGTGAGGTTTTGCCCTTACAGCTCTGCCAATTCACTGAACAGCCCCACCATGAGGATTTTTCTGGCCACACTGTTTCTTCCATGAACCCAGCTGCCTGAGGAAGGCTCTAGAGGATGGCACTTCTGTGGGAAATACAGGTACTGAAAACAAGGGAATGGCTTGGTGAACCAATTAGGCATCTTGCTGTCTCCTACACTAATTTTTTTTTTTCCCAAAAATCTCAGCCCTGTTTGCCATTCTTTTATTTTTCAGATGCCCTAATCCTCTAAGAGAAACTGTGGAGATGTTTCCATCATGTGCATAGTTTGGTTCTGTCCATCTTGTGATATATTGAAATGAGCAGCCCCTTCTACGTATGACTAATATCCTAATCGTCTACTGTTTTATTTCAGAGCAACACAGAGTTTTGAAGTTTTTAAGTCAGCTTTGGCACAGGTTCAGAGCACATATTTTCCCTTAGAATTCTGCATAGCCTTACAAGCCAGAGCAACAGAAAGTTGGAGCTACTTCTCACAAACCAAGTATGGGTGCCCATGCACACGTTAAGAGAGTATTCACTTTTCAGTACATATCTAGGCTAAAATGATTTCACTTTTAAAAAAGGAGGAAACTTAGTGCTTAATGGATTCTTACTAAACTTCAAGGTAGTTTGGAAGTACATTCTGACATGCAGCATTAAATACACTACTGCAGCTGCACTCAGAGGAATGGGCAAATGTGTGCAAGCTCACAGACCAGGGCTTTTACCTCACTTCAGATTGCAGCCTGAGCCTTTGGGGGCTTATCCCAGCACCCAGTGGAGTTAATGAGAGACTACCCATTGGATTTAGGAAGACTTGGGTGAATCTGTACTATAAATTTGCTCTTAGAAGCAGCTATGTTGGTAAAAATAGATATTTCCAGGCTAGAACACTTTATTTTATATGCCCCCCCCCCAAAAAAAAGGCTGCAAAACTTTGTGCACAAACTGTTTCATTCTGATCAGACTTTGTGTCTATTCATGAAATCACAAAGATATGCAAAGGCATGCTGGATGGCTTCATGGATGATACCCATGTGTGACTTTGAAATACATCTTAAGAAACGCATTGGGCATCTTTGTCACAGACTTGTACGTAGGAGCTTTGTCTCAGCTGACAAACTATACTTATTTCTTTCTGTCAAAAGTAACAGCCAGGAATTCAACTCATCTGAGCAACTACAGGTAGTAAGAATTCCTCTTTTATAAAAATTTAAATAAAATCAGATAAACCAAGGACTATATCCAGCTTTTCCATTTCTCACTGTCCATGCACTTTCCCACTCCTGCATGTATGTTATATTATTTTTCCTCTTCTTCTCTTTATAGACATACACTCTTTAGAGCAGCTACTGCCTCTTTACCTATTCATAATCTCTAAAATAAGGGCATCCTAGTGTTTGTAGGTGCAATCTTAAGGGAAATAATAATAAAACTCTGTGTTGCAGGCACACATAGGCAAACAGCCAGGACAGTGATACCACCTCAGCCTGCTTTGCTCACTGCAGTTAGGCAGCTAGCCCAGGAGCCAACACAGCTATCACAAGTGACAACAGAGGACAAGTTTTGGCTAGGAAGTGCCTTTTTTTTTTTTTTTTTACAGGCTTTTCCACTCAGCTGGCTTTGATACCATTTACCTTCAGGTACTTTGGAATAAGCTAGAGCAATCTGAGTTGTTAGCAGTTGGTTTTGAGAACTCCAAAGGGACAGTGAAGGGCCAGAGTTCTGGCAGAAGACCAGCAGAGCACCCACTGGAAAGCAGGAGATGAAGAACTGGGAAATTACTGTCTGGCAAATAAATTTCAGCTTCTGAAAGGATACTGAAACAAAAGAATGAAACCATTTGTGAACCCACAGAAGATAACAAGAAAGTGAGTAAGCAAAAACATGCAGTTACTGGGAACAGATGATGTCAAACCAAGCTCAATTCTTTCCATGACAGGATAACAGGCTCAGGGATAAAGGAGAAACAACAGTTGTCATGGCTTGTTTTAAGCAAGTCTTTTGACTCTGACTCACAAGACATTCTTACAGGCAAGCTAAGAAATTTGTCTTGAAGCAACTCAGCAGTGGATGCAAGAGACTGAAAAAGTATGCAACAGAGTATTTAACAAGAAATCATTGTCAGATTGGAAGAATATATTGAGTGGATACCCTGAAGGCCTGTTCTAGGTCTAGTTGCATCCAGTACTTCTGTTAATGTCTTGGAGTGTGAAATAGGAAAATTTGCGGAAGACACAAGGGTAGTAGGGACCTGTACATGACAAATTAGAAAAAGAGAATGCTTTTCAGTAAAGTGCAAGGTATTGCTACAACTTTAATAGCAATAACTAGAATCAGAAATAGTGGGACATAGCTGCAGCGATTATAGCACCAACAATCTGGGGTGGCAGAGAAGGCAACTGTTATCAGAGTGGACAGATAAGCAGTGAAGCCACCATGGCATACAAAGGAAGCAAGGAAAGCTTTCACTGAAGTACTCTTTCCATGCTTTAGAACAACTTAAAACTTGGAGCAGTCAGGGAGATGCCAGAAGAAAACAGTCACAATTAGTATCCTTGAGAGTCCCTAGATCTCAAATAGAAGCTTGACAGAACTGGAGGAATTCCATTTAAGAGGAAAAGACATGAAGTAAAATTTACAAAAGGCTGCAGAAAACGTGGGGGAAAAACCACACCGTTAAGAGGACAAGAAATCCTGGGCTTAAAGAACAATGAGAAACTTTCTAACTGTAAGAGCAGAGAAACACTGGATAAATTATCTGGAGCGGTTGTTGAGCTTTTGGTTTTGGAAATACTTAAGAAAGGTTGGACAAAGATCTATCACAAGTGATGTAAGTAAAACTGATCTCGCCATAGGGCAGAGGGTTGGACTGGGTAACTCCTTGAGACCCTGTTCTTTTGCTGTTTGTGCATGTGGGTAAAAATCTTTGGTCCTAATAGCAAAAGGTGGGAAGTTAGAAGCTAGAAGTTAAAAGATTTCTTTTTGAAAAGGCAGCCACAGGAATTCTGAAAAACATTGCCAGCCAGCTAAATCCTCCCATAGTCTTTGTAACCTTAGGAGATAATAATAATAATTAATAATAATAGAAGGTTGCAGCTAAGGCCAAGGACCAAGGTACAGTTGATGATCTCTGTGCATTACTTGCACAGCATTGTTGCCCAGGGCCAGTAGATGTTGGGGTCAACTAACCTTGATTATGCACCAGTGTCTTTTAATTTTGATCTAGGCATATGACAGACATCTGCAATGAAACATAGACGTGCACAGGCTCCAGAAGTAGCTGGTGTGCTCTGTGTCACCCAGTTATCATGGGCTTAATGAAATCTAGGTTAAATTCCCTAAGAGATCAGAGAACAATGCTTTTTCTCTTCATCACAAATCTTGAGCTTGCTAGCACAGAGTGAAAGATGAAGTCTTGCATGCTTTACAACCCATTCCAAGTCCCTGTGGGATTAGTTAATTATTCTTTGCAATAATTAAGGCACAAACAATTGATATAAGAATCTCCATTTGTTTATAGTGTGAGGATTCCCTTCCCCCAAGGCTGGAGAAACCTCCAAATACATTTATACTCCAAAGCTGCTGTTCTCCAAAGGGAGATTGTTCTGCTTGGCTGAGAATGAAAGCCATCTCGTCGCTGTGGCAGGTATGGCTATATTAAGGCAGCAGTTGGGGGCCCTCAGGAGTTACTTGATTACATGTTGGAACAGCTTCATTCTTCAAGAACTGGCATCAAGCCAGTTAGTCCTATAGGAAGACTGATGTTTTAACTAGACACATCCATCTACATTGCAGCTTTAGAAATACACTGTTTTCTAGGTATGGACTTCATGTGCATTTCTATTTCTGATTTGCTACAAAGGTCAAGGGACACCTGTGATTTTTGTTCAAGGCAGATGTTCCGGGAACCTGAAAAGCATGTCAGTGAAACTCAGACTCTGTCTTTCATGTACTAATTACCTGCAGCATTCACTGAGGGACAAGTAAGACCTAAAATTATTCAGTTTGGCCTTTGCCTGATAATATACCGTAGACTTAAGGAGCTGAAAGCAAAATAGGTGCAGTTTGTAAGCATCCTATAAGGTCCTCCTCAGAAAATCTAGCCGGAGAAAAAGCAACCTCTCAGGAGCCTGCAGATGCTTAGAAATGAGAGCAAAAATGTACAGCAGCCAAAGTGATAAAAAGAGCTACCTCACATAAAGACCACAACCCTGAAGTCATGAGCCTGGACATGTTCGGTCTAATGCAGTGGAGAGGGAAAGGCACACAACTGGCTCTGGTTGCAGCTGGTGGTTCCAAACGCACCTCCCTCCCTCCCAGCCCTGTGCCAAGGCCTCTGTCATGATGCAGACACAACCAGCTGACCTGACAGCTCCCCACGCAGGGAGTCACAGGGCAACAGAGAGAAGCTGTCAATGCCACCTCCTGAGTGTGCCTGCTAGTGCCACCATGCTGGAAGGGGCTCCTCTTGATGCTGTCTCTCTAGTGCTCTTAGGGCTGTTGACCTTTCCTTTTCATCTTCCCACTCTTTCTATGACCTGATACAAGACTTGCACGCTGGGAAAGAAGGAACCTGAGAGGCTTTTATCTAATCCTTGACTTGACTCACAGGGTGTGTTCCAGCATGGAAGCCAAAGGCCACTCCAGGTTTACTGGGAATGGGAGGTACAGATTCTCAGCAGAACTTTGGCAAGAAAGCTGCCTTTGTCAGTCTGCCTTGCAGCCAGCAAATGGGAGGGAACAGCCCTGAGATTCTAGATTCTTCTTAACACACACATTAGTGGTAAATGAGAGCCTCTGTAGGTTCAAACATTATGCAATCCGTTACATTAGAAAAAAAGAATAATTAACGATCACCAGTTTTAAGATCTACGGTAAATATAAAGAAGGTAATTTTAAAAAATTCTAATTATATTACAAAAAGTAATCCTCTTAATACCGAGCTTATAGAAGCTGGTAGCAGATTGCAGCTGGGCTTCGGTTTTATAAATATTACCACAAGCTAGAGACTTTGCTTCTTCAGAGAAGCATGAAGATGGTGGTGGGGACAAAGTTCTTGTTCCTGCAGTACACCAAAGCTGATCTGTAGGAGCCAGGAGGAGGTTTGGACATAACATATTTGCAGCACCAGCACATAAAACAGGAGTCAGCCAGGGCAGCATGCACTGCCAGGCTCTGCAAGACAACACTGCTATTCTTCCCTCTAGGAGTCCTCTCAACACTCAGAAATCCTAAGAGGGCAAATAATCTTGACTTTCACACCAGGCTGCATTGAAGGTATCAAATCCAAGACTGCCACAATATAACATCTGGGCCATTGCACCAATACCTATCAGCCACTTGAGTAATGAATGCTGAAAGAGAAAGGTCTCGCATGCATAGGCACCTAAGGAGGGTTAAATAGTACCTAATTTCAGATCTCTCCATGTGAACTTGTTGGGTAGACCTCCTCTATAGTCAATGGACAATCGCACTTGCAGAGTGTGATTCATCCAACCTCTTTTAGTAACCAGCTGCAAGTTGAGGTGAATATCACCTTTGAAGTGTCTATTTCTCTTCACTGAGTACAAAAAAAGTTGAAAAGACTGTTTCACACAGGGATGCCTACATTGTGGACATCTCCAAGTAGGTGAGATGAATCCTAGCCAGACTGTGTTAAGAGCAAGGGGAAAATTGCAAAGCTGAAAAACTGCTGCAAAGCATTTAGCAGCATCCTATAAATTTATTCTAGGTTTTGCACAAATACAAAGTCCTCAAGCATCCTGCAGCGAGGTCTGATTTTTAAATTATTTGAATTTTCTCCCTCTGTGTGCAGCACTCTGTTAGAGGAATTGCAGAACCACAGCACTTGTTCTCTGGATGTGTCATATGTTAGTTTGCAGAAAAAATTTTAAAAATTACTCCCTGAGTGGAGTTGTCTATCATGTATTTGGTAGTTAATTTCCTCATTAAATGTTGACCATGAGTTTACAATAAAAAGTAATTTAGAGAGGACACAAGCTGCAAAGGTTGGATGAGCTTTTGAGCAGTCTGTAATTGAAGGCCTTGCTACATGCCAAAGGGTATTTTGAGTGTGTTCCAAAGGTGATATCAACAGAACTTTCGCTGAAATGACAGCTGTCAAAAACAACAACCTCGTCAACCTCAGTCCACCCCAGGACTCTCCATGGTACTCAAAAAGAAAACAAAAAATTAAAAAGGGAGGTGGGGGTGGTGGCACAAAAAGCTATCCAAATACTGCCAAGCCATTTCCTACCTGTCACATTTCAAATGGCTTAAGTCCCATGAAGGTCACGTCTTCTAATTAGTCACTAGTTACACTGTCAGGTATTTTGGTCCTACAACGGTGTGAAGAAATGAGGATTAGCTCCTAATTTCTCCAAAAAGGAATGGTTAACATTGATTCTGCTCCTCCTTTTCTGGAATGACACAAGCTACTCACCCAGAGGAGTCCCTGTTTCTAGTAGCATGAAGCAGCACCTTTCTAGAGAACACATGCTACTAACTTTTCTGCATACTTTTGGTAAAGATGCTCACCTTTGTAGGGAAATGTGCCTGAATTCAAGACGGTTTTCACACACATTCCCGATTGTCTTCACCTCCTTTTAAAGCACCAGCCTCTTGTTTACTCATTGATTTATCTCAGCATGGGAAACTCCTAGGTTCAAAGCTTACCTTCTATTATTTATTTGCTGATATAAGTATTTCTTCCAGTGTTTACCTAACGTATGTGAGCCTCTATAATTTTTGTCTATGTCAGTATTACCTTTTCAAAGGTATTTTATCTGTTCAAATACACTAAATGTAAAATGAAAAACAAAACCTGCATGCAGTTTGAAAATAAGAACATAGAAAGCAGTAAGGCAGGAACAGCACTGCCAGAGACAGGGGTATTGGCAGGGCATCTTCTCTGTTCATTCTATGAGGGATCCAAGTTAGCAGGGGCTTAATTGTAACAAAGGCAATGGACATGCCCTACAAGCAGTGAAAGTAAAAAACTCCAGTAGGAAATATGGGCCTCTGTGTAACCTCTTTTTAAACTGCAGTACAATACAAGACCTTTGATTTGAGTGCTTAGTTCGAAGAGTAGAAGACTGAAGGTTGATACGATATTCCTCCAAATATGTAAATGGCTGCTGCAAAGAGAAAAGGAATAATCTGTCCTCTGATGGGATGGACAGGAAAGACTGGGCTATTACTTTAACAGGTTAGGTATGAGGGAGAACTTTCTTCTATTAAGATTGGGAGGTTGTAGCATTTAAGTCATGGGAGAGGGTCAGACAGACACTGTTGGAATAGTGTGGACTGCCTTGGGACAGCCAATAGAAAAGATGATATCCTAATGTACAGAATATTTTCTAATCACCATCTCACCAGAAAGCCCGAGTTTGACATATTCAAAACATGGAAACAGCATTAATATCTAAAGCAACTCAAAACCTGCACTCAGGTTCACAAATCTGAAGGTCCAGTGAGGTCGTTCTGCTGTCTGAGCTTTGCTTGCTGCAGCAGGTTGGCTGTGCGGTCTCACTGAGGGCATCCTGCAGTGCATGCATTGCAGTAGGCAAGGCAAGGTAGTCTAATAATTTTTGCCTGCCTATGTTCACATGTGCTGGGCTGTGCTGCTGGCATCCATCCATCCAAGTGCACTCTAACGAAGGCTGGAACTCGGACAAAGACAGAAAGATATTTTCCTAGTGTTGTTGCTCTTGATTCTTAGCTCTTTTAAGTCAATGCAACTCACTTATTCTCATAACACGAGTTTCTTCAGCCTTCAAGCACTCTCCAACTTAACAGCACTCCACAATCAATTGCAAGTCTCACGATATTTCATGGGTTTGCTTTTTTAAAGCACCAGCTGCTAGATTCATGCATTGCAAAGCAATCTCGTCTTTCATTTTTAAAAATTACATTTCTAGTTCTCATAGTTGTCGAAACAAGCCTGAAAAGACGAAATGCCAGTACCCTTACAACTCCAAAGAGAGAAGGCAAATAAAAGGAATTCAAAGTACACTGGTTTAAGCCAATCTCAGGATTTCTTTTTCCCCAAGGCCTGGCTCATGATTTTTGAGAACTGGCGTTTGGAAATGCTGGAAACATAAAACTTTTAATAAGGAACAGGGGGAGTTACTAAGAAGCATGAAGAAAGATATAAGATATGTTCACTACAGTAAAAATGTGAGCATTAAAGAATTGAAGAGGGAGACTTGTTAAAGGCTAGCAAAATTCTATTACTTTCTCACTCAACAAGTCAGCTGCACATTCCCTGGTGATTTAACTATGCATCTTTTTGTTACAGTATATTACCTTTAATTGCACTATCAGCGTGATGGCTTGAACATGACAAAGTCATTTGGTTTACTGGAGAAGGTGAAGGGCCTTTTGGGGCTTTAGAGAGCTTGATACCTGTTAGCAAAACCAAACGGATCAAACAAATATAGATGGAGGACAAATACAGATTTTGCATTCAGTGTTCATGGCCTGGTTTATTTTTCTCCTTGTGTCATACGTTGCTATCAGAAAGCATTTTTTCCTGACTTTAGTAAGAGTATATTTTTATGATAAAGAAACAATTACGGAATTAATTTGTTTTTTAAACCCACCCTAAAGATATGCTTTTCTTAGAGAAGTTTTTCCTTTTTAATGAGCTTAAATAGCAAAAACATATCATCAAGCTTCTGTTGATGTACTTAAAGATGTCCAAATAAATAGCATATTTTCAGGTTAATTAAATACCCACATACCAAATCTGTATCATATTTAAGCCCCAAGAAAAAGAATAATATTGTCTATCCATGTTGATGGATATGTTATAATATATATGCCTTGAGATTGCTAGACAAAATGCTACATATATAACAGAATGACTGTATTTACTGAAATCCAGTAAGACATGTTTTCCATTCTTTAGAAACTGAAAATCCACAGTATATCTTAGATTCTCCCACTAGGACAAAAACATTGTTTTATTATCTCTTGCTCATACATCAGCTGAAGTGGGCTAACTTCACATGCATGCTCTTATCTCAATGCAAACTGTATACTTGAGGTAGCATATGCTGAATAGATTAAATGAGAAAACAAGCAGTTGCAAATATTTTTCCTTAAAACATCCAGGAAATTTTTGATTTAAGATAATCTTGCATTTGAGTAAAGGCAGCATAACTGAAAAGATTTATTAATTATCATGAAAGAATCACAGTATTTAGTGATCAATTTCAACATTACTGTAGGTACAAAATTCAGCTTTCCTAAAAGGCAGAGGTTCCTCATTCATGATAATATAGAGACAGAGATCATAGATCAAGTGATCTTGAAAAAAATAATATTACAAATTGTTGTAAGAGGGACTAGAACAGAACCTTCTCAATACTTTTCATGTAGGAAATCAAGAATGTTTCTAACGATTGCTTTACCCATTGGTCTTTATTGGTTCAAAGATTTAAACAATATTTTTTAAGAAACAGCTTTGCTCATAGAAACGTAGGTAGCATACGGGCAAGAGATTACTTACGTTAAAACAATCATCTAGTTTATGAATAGTTCCTCTAGGTTTGGTTCTGCTTAGAGTAGCTGAGGGAGAACTCCAAATGCAAGTGACATGGAAGCAAGTCCTAGTGATTCCAGAGATGTTTCAGATTGATGAGGACAAATGAGTGTGAAAGAAAGTTGTTCCAGAAAAGTTAGAGAAGAAAGGCAATGGACTTGAAGGCAGACATGGTAGAGGCACAGTAATGGGCTTGCTGGGGATCCTCAGCTTGCCATGTTCACCATGAGCTCAGTGCAGCTGCCTTGATAGAGTTAGCAGAGTGTGGGCATAAGGGCCACACTTAAGCCTTCAGTCATAATGTTGAGCAGGTATAGTTGAAGACAGGTAAATGGAATTACTGACATTACAAATTGATAAATATAGGAAGTGTACCCTGATTCCATAAATAATTGAGTTTGTCACTGCAGTGTTGGTGTCAACACAGCATAAAAGTTAGAAGACATGTGGCCAGGTCCCAGTCTTAGCCAGGTCCCATTCTCACCCAGGTCCAAGAATGCTTTTTCCCAGATTCAGTGGGGAGCAGTGTGGGGTCCTGCCAGTTTCTAGTCTTGGCTGTTTTACAGACCACCTTGGTGAAATCAGAAACCAAAAAGCACCTCATTGCAGATGTCCTAGAATGAAGCACTCAACCTCTACGAGATTTCTATGCACAATCACAAAAACAGCCTAAGAAATGAGGTGATGCGGGCCTTGACTTTCAGCCAGGGACAGAGAAAGCCTGGCTTGCTTGCCTACGTCAGAGTAAGGTACAGACAGTCACGCACATTCAAACCCAAGAATGAAAAATGCTATGCAAGCTACTACGGAGGCAATCACTTGGGCCAGAACACAGCTACCTGAAGAATCAGAAACTGAACCCGAGATTCCTTTACCCAAGATCTTTCTGTGCAGTGGCAGGTATTTGTATTCCTAAAATTGCCTGCCTAGCATCTTCAAATAGACTATGAAAAGTAAAGGGACATGTAAAATAAAGCAGCTGGAAATAGAAGACACTGCTCATGTCGCTCTTGTGATCATATTGTGTTTTGTATGCACAGCTGCCCCAGCAGTTTCCCCATTAGATGTGCTGCTGCATTTGTGCTGAAAGACAACAAAATGCAAAAGATTTAAAAGAAAACGCTTAAGAGGCTTTTAAAGAAAATGCTGTGACAACTTGGCCTGCACACAGCGTCACTGTGTTTGACTACCTGAATTAGACTTAATCTGGCTCCCCCAGCGGTAATAATAATATAATATGCTGTAAAAAGGAGTCTAAAAATCTTAAATTGAATCTGTATGTTTACTATGAAGGTAGCTGTGTCGACTGTACAGTACAAAATTTTAATATTTTCAGCAGGCAAATAATACATCTTGTCTAGACACTGGAGAAATTTTCAGACAAAAAATTATTTTAAATGCTAAAACAAATAATGCAGACTTCACCTCCCATCCCTACCAGATTGTGGAATGTCATTTACTTTAAATTTGCAGTCAGACATCACCTAGCCAGAGAAATTGCCTGTAAGAAAAATAGGCTGACACTTATCACTGCATTCCAGTGGGACCAGGGGGTGATGTCAGCTCTCTCTGTTTCTCCCAGACAATTGAGCTTCCTACAAATCAATAAAAACAAGGTTTATTGGTATGTTTGCTTTATCACACTTGAGCCACTTTCATTGTCCTAGTGACAAAGTCTTCACAAATTGAATCATTAAACACAGTAATTGTGTTTCAAATACATTTTAGAGAGGAGGAAGGGAAGAGAGGGTGTAAAAGATTATTTGCTACAGTATTTATGGCTGCAGAATTTAGATTTGTAACAGTTTGCTGTATCTATATTTTATTTTTTGATATGGAAAAAGGAGCAGGGGGAGGGGGCAGAGGAGGGACCCCAGTAAGTGGAACAAACAGTTGCACTCAAATTAAGACCAGCTAAGCTTTTAATATTTCGCTGAGGGAATGTTATATAAGGAACGTCTCAACAGCTCCTCACACAAAATGTCAAACTTATTTTAAAATTATTTTTTAAAAATAGATGGGCTTAGAAAAAAAATTGCACCCTGGAGTCAGGATCTAAGGACTGTTACCATCCTGGTGGTTAAAATAATTCCTTCCTCGGTGTTGCTCAGTCCCTTATGCAAGCCTGTAAACTCATTTCGCCCTAGCACTTTTAAAATCTTTGTCGCTCTTTGCATACGTGGTTGCAATTTACATGCCACCCACATTTAAAGAGGTATTGACATTTTCAAGGCGGCTATTTTAGCCCCTGGATTTAAAATGGTATCAATCACACTATTTCTTCACTTAGGAGCTCAGGCCTGTATTTGTCGCACACCCACCTCTCTCACTGCAGCCCAAGAGGCGTTTAAAAACCATCCATTTGCATCTTTATCAGCCCTTCAGCTCTCTTTCAGTCATGGGCTATTTAACCCTCGTAGGGATGGAGCTGGGTGCCCCAAACGATGGAGATTTCGGCCTCCCTGTTCTCACAATTGCTATGCAAACTGAGCTCGTGGCTGTTCAGCGGATGGCATAGCAAAACACAGGCACATTTCACAAAACTATCCAGCATTATTCAGCAAAATTGGGTGTGACTAGCGTTCTGGGCGCTGAAGAGGCCTTTGACGAAGCTGGCATGTAAATGGCATTGTTCTGTGCTGAATGGCGGTGACCTGTGCCGGGCAGGGTTAGGTCAGCAGCAGGCCGGGGCAAGAGAGCTCATAAAAGTTCCACATGCTCCAAGCCTGACTTGGAAGTAAATTGGGGATTGCTCTAGACAATGGCATTTGCTCCTTTGTCTTAGACAGCACTGCTTGGGAGTGGGGAGGGGAAGGAGGGAACAGGAGAGGCTCTGTTGTTGGAAAAGCCAGGCTTAGCTGCATCCACACAAACACGAGTTTAAAGAGGCACTGCGCAGGTTAGCACCGTGAACACTGTCCTTTCCTTTTTATTACATTCCCTGTGTGAATCAGAGAACAATTCTCCCTCCCCTCTTTTTATCTTGTTGCATTTTTCTTACTCAATTAGCCCGAAATGGAACATGATCATGCTTCTAGCTGTAGTTTCCTTCCAGCACAGTGGTATCAGACCTTTCCACACATTATACAAATTGTATTTTATCATTGCAAATTAAATCTAGAAGGCAATGATGTCCAAATACAGAATACTGTAAGGATGTGCAAGTGCTTCCTCCACTGCATTGGCTCTTAAGATGAATGGAGGAACATCAGTCAGGAGCCGCTGCTCTTCCAGCACTTCTAAGTCATTCAGGGCCCTTCACCACATTACACCGATACTGTCGTGGAGCTGTGAGCAAGGCCGTGCACTAAGGAAACACAGCAAACCACACTTAGTGCCCAGCACCCATACCGCAGCGGGAGATCTCCAGGTAGAGCGTTTGAAGTCTGTATCCTATCTTGTCTGGCAGCAGAACTACAGCCATGTCCTGATGGGACACACAAGCCTGTTTGGCAGGGATTAACTCAAGCTTCCCTTACACTGTATGTATCGGCTCCAGGAACTATGAGTGTAATTTTTGTTCTTTATATAACAAAGAAATGAAATTTGAGTCACTTGCACCCATCCCAAATCACAGCAACAGATTGCATCTCAGCTAAGCCTTTTGTTAGATATACCTAAACAAGGTAATACACACCTGAGGAAGGTCTAGCTATACTCTGCTGCTCTCAACTGCTTTTTGGCAGCCACTGCAGAAGGGGCCCACATTTGGCACCACTGCACCTACAGCTGCAGCTTCTGTAATGGTCACCATTAGCCCACGCCCACCATAGTCTGGACTGAAGAAACCATTTAATGGTGTCCTTGAGACAATCTTTCAGGTTTGTTTTTCCTGAAAGACCATTGTTTCTTCTCTTGTTTGGTTCAACCTGATTCCTCCCTCTTGCATTTTTTTTTTTTAACTCAGCCATTGAACTGTTATACAGAATTGTCCACTCTGATTCCCTTCAACATGAACATAGGATGTTGGAGAGCTGTTTGCCTTAATGTGCAGCTAGGAACAAAAATCTGGTGCTTTTCAGTGTCACTATTTCTTCTTACAAAGGTATTGCCTCACACAGAAGCATTCTTATACATGCACTGGCAGAGATTTGTTTATTTAAAGACATTAAATGGTTGGTGATCCACTTTGATCCTGCCAATTAAGTGTGGACAGGATTGATAGACTTGCTTGGTGACCCTCCTCCCTTTCCTTTTCTGAGGTGGTTGTTGAGGCAGGAAAAAGTTTCCAGTTTGCGTAGAGAAGAGTCTCCAGGGGCTCCCTGGCACCTTTTCATATGTAAGGAAGAGTGTCCACCAGCCTGCCCTGCTTTCATCCAAAGCTGCTGATGCAGCCAGCAGCTGCAGACCCACCTCTGTTTCTGCAGCTGGAGGAACAGGAACAGAGTGGTTCTGTTGTCACTCTGCTATTCAGAACAAAATGCCACCCGTTGGCATGAAGTATGATAAAAGCCTTCTTGAAACTTAGAGGGGAAGGATATGCATATATTGTTCATGTGTGTGAAAAAAAATCACCTACATCTGGGTCATTTCCTTTCATCATACCAAGTAAAACAAATGCAGCAAGCAAACAATCCAGACGCATGGGCTCGCTGACAGTTAAACCTCACATTTTAAAATGATCATGGTGCAAATTAATTCAGTTGGCTGTATCACACACCATTTATCTTGGAGAAGGTCTGCTCCAAAATGAGAGTCTGGGTTTGGTAAGTCTGTCAGTGACGGCTCTATTTCCCAGTATATATTTACACTCACATCAAACTTGGTGAGTGGGTTTGCTGTCGAACTCGCAAAGCACAAACCTGACAGTTTGGTTTGAAGTTCCCTTCTCCACACTAGGGTCATGCAAGAACACCAAAGAGATGCATTTGCTATAGGTTATAGCAATCTTGACAGTAGTGAATGAATGATTGCTCCTAAAAAGTACATCTTGTTCTGACATTATTGCTTCATTGCATTCTAAAAGTGGCTAAACCAGAGACATCCTTCCCCATCTTTCCCCACCCCTGCTGCCATTCAGTATCTCTTCTGGTTCAACAGTCTGTATTTTCAGACTGGTTTGAAGGGGTTATGGATTTACACCAGTGGGACATGATGCACAGTGGTAACATTTAAAGCATAATAACTGTACATTTTTCCAGAGAAGTGCTTAGCTTATTGATGACAGAAAAAGTATTTTACCCTCTTGTGTGTCTAACTAGCCAATATCCCTATTGAAATGAATAAAATTCCCATAATCTCTTCCACTGGAACCTATTTCTATTATAAGCGAAAGCAGGAAATGTTGCTGCAGACTTCCATGGGAGCAGCATTTGCCTCATGAAGAACAATTGGTTAAACATTGCATAATTTAGTAACTTGAGACTTAAAATACAGAGACATGCTCACCAAGAAAGCCACGCTGTTTGTAGTTAGGGACAGCCTGGCTGGATCAGCAGCAGTGGCAACAATAAAATGCTGTAAAACATAGATATGAAAAATGATGAATTGACTTTATATGACTATTTGTGCTTAAAATTAGGGCAGACACTCGAGAACTTTGCTGAATCAGGGCCTTGATTATCAGGACCAGTAATGAATGCAGACATTTGG
Organism: Haliaeetus leucocephalus; assembly: GCF_000737465.1. Classification (NCBI taxonomy): domain Eukaryota; kingdom Metazoa; phylum Chordata; class Aves; order Accipitriformes; family Accipitridae; genus Haliaeetus; species Haliaeetus leucocephalus. Next base: position 6,194,575 of record NW_010972709.1, on the reverse strand, counting down.
GAAGGTATGTTTCATTGCTGCCATCATATTTTATTTTTGGAGATGTTAAAGAAAGATATCAAGAAGATATAAAACAAGTAATTAAATTCCTGTTTTGTGTAATGCAGAGCAAATACTTGCTTCGAGTTTTATGGGCATCTTGCAAATCAAAATCATAAAGGCAGATGAGCTTTTGTTTAAAAAAAGACACTCTGATGGCTCAGCAGAAAAGAATGAGAGTTTGGGTTTGGGGAAAAAAAAAAAAAAGAAAGAAAAAGAACCCTGACATGAACCACAAATACATTTCATTAGGTGACACTAAAGGTTAGAAACTAATTAAAATCAAGAAGAATGTGTTGAGGAGGATAGTGGTTGTCAGGTGCCTTCAATAACAGCAAACATCCTCTCACATCTCAAGTTTGTGTGGAAGTCAAGAACACAGACTTAGTTCAGATAAGATATTTGATTTGTGTTTGCTCAGGAAAGTGCTCTGATAGCTTAGCTAAAAGGAATTTGTATTTAATTTGAGTAAAACTTGGACTAGATAACAGCCAAGAGAATACCGGAGCTGGAATGGAACCAGCATTAGACAATGGAAACAAGTTGGTGAACGAGTTACTAGGGAATATTTGCTGAAGCACATTCTTTCTAGCATGAACCTTGGATAAAGTGAAATTCAAAATGCCAAAACCGCTTGTTTTGAACACAGTAAAAAACATCAGTTTTGAAAGAGTACAATTCCATAATTTTCTTTCTTCTTTCTCTCTTTTTTATTTTTATTAACACTTTCTTACCCCTTTAAAAACTACCTTGAGCTTGACCTAGTCAGAAGCAGAGGGAATACAAAATACTTATTCTAGTTTTCAACAGTATTTTCATGTTTAGAGGAGGAAGGAAGGAGGAAGAAATATTTGGATTCTGAAAGACCACTGTTTGAAGGATTCATAATTTTATCCTCCTCTCTAGGCTGAGCTCCCCATCTCTATTGTAACTCTCACAGTCAGGCCTTTCTTGGAGAAAAAGGGAGGGCAGCCTGTGGTGGACGTGTGTGGTTTTCCAGGCATGTAGCAATCCAGACAGAGAACTGAGCCCATAGAGGATTCTAGAAGCATAAATTGAGAGCTTACAATTCCCCATCAGGCACTGCAGGCATTCCTGGATTTAAATATTTCCATTTTTAAGAGAAAATATTTCATTCAGGTTGATCAGCTCCTATACTCCCATTAAGTCCATAACATTTTATAAACTAAGGGTCCTTACTGCAAAAATTGTCTGAGATGGAAATTTTTTTTTACCTGCCCTATTTTGGACTATGTCCACATTAGGGTTTTGTATCTCTGTTGACATTCCCAAAGCAGAGACCTAGGTTGGTATTTGATAATGTCCATATTTAACATACAGTTAGGTGCACAAGAAAGATACCATGAGCAACAAATTCTTCCCTTCTCAGATAAATGAACCCTGCAGTGGAGTGCTTTCAATACATCACCCCTTTGTCTCTGCCTCTTAATTCAGTACTATAGATGACAAAGAGAAAAGGTGAGGTCTGTAAGAAGAGACAAACTGGTTTTATCAGAGCAGCTAATGCAATTAAAAACAAGCAAACAAAACCAGATGAGCGCTGATGTGCACAAACCCTTCCAATAGCAGAAAAAGGAGATGTAAGTCAAAATAACACAAATCCTCCACTGTCTAATCTGAAAGAAGAGGCAGATGATAGCTGCTCACTGCAAAAGCCCAAGTCTTACCCATATTTACAGCAACTAGCAGCAAACATACTAATATATTTTCTGCTATTTCATTATCAGGCAGGGTTTAAATGATGAACTAGCTTAAGTAATGCACAGAGCAGAGCGTGTATTTATAGGTTAAGCACCATCCTTTACCTTGCTGCATGAACTGCATTGACATCATTGTATTACAAACCTACTCTGCTGCAGATTTCCTCTAATATATCACACCACCATCAAGTAACAAATCTGGCCCATTAAGCATTCTTCTACTAGCACATGAAATACTCTGTTGTCCCTGTGGAGTGCGTAGGTAAGACCCTCCGCCATAATGTCTTTTAGCATATGGTCAATGGACAGAATTTGGGAGGGTTCCAAAGAAATTTGTACTTCCCCGGCTTTTGTCATTTGTAACACTGTAGTACTATGCCCTGGGGGTAAATAATCAGCCCCATTTTCCTAATGAGGAAATTCATCCAAGGTCACATGGTAAGTCAGTGGCACTGCAAGGAATGAAATTCAGGTCATGGGCAGGAATTACCTACCAGTTTCTCTGCAGCTAAATTGCATTCCAGAAACTACATTTATTTGGTGTGATAATACACCATCACCTGTTGTAACAAGACAGCACAAGAACAGCAACCAAAAAGAGGCAGAAATATGTCAGAGAAATGTGGTAAGCAATAGTAACTAATAGGAACTATAATAAGGCTAGGGAATCAGGCAGTAGCTAAGAATATTTCTGGAAAAAGAGTATTATGGCAAAATATTACTGATCAAAGCCTGTAGGCTCTAATCCTGCAAGTGCTTTCTTATATGTAGAATCATCTTACAGAGGTCACATAAAATTCAGTTTAGTCCCAAATTATAAGGTTATATGTAGTCTTTCAAAACTCTTTCTAAACTAGTCTAACTAGACCAGTTACAAATGTGAAGTTACCTGAGGGGTAAGTGGTCTCGAGTCAAGTCAAGAACTGATCTTGTGTAAAACCAGCTATTCTTATTTGTACTTCCCCCCCCCTCCCCCCCCCCGCTTATCATTAATACTAAAACTTGGCAAGGTAAAAGGTGATGGGAATTCATCTTTCTATGATCTTTTTCTTCATGCTTGCATTTCCCTTATCAATTTTTTTTTTTTAATACAAGATTGTTTTAATATCTAAAGCTTTTCTGTAATATAAGATCATCAAATGCATCATTTATTTAAATGAAATAATTCCACCTTCCCTCTATGCACATAATGGGTTTAGGCCTTCTGTATCAAGCAAAAGAAATTGAACAGAACAGGACAATTCATGTCGGAAGGCACCTCAGTAAGTCATGTAGTCCAACCAGCCACACAAAGCAGGGTCCATTTTGAGGTCAGACAACACTGCTCAAGGTTTTATCCAGTCTGGTCTTGCACACCCCTTTGGCCCCATGGGATTATTAAAACCTTTCTCTATCAAGTATTTGCTTAGCAAACTAACATTTTCCCATTACACCTTGATTAAATGTTTCCTAGTAGCTCCTTTTCCTTTGCATCTACAATAAATAATGGAAAAAACTTCATATTCCAGTTAATTACATGGGGCCAAACTCTAAGACATGCACATACAGATCTCCTTGATTTCAATGAAAGCCCCATCCAAACTTCCTCTTCACACAGGAGCTGTTAGCAATGTGAAAACTCCAAAAGCGAGCAGCTTTTCCTCCTTCATATTCTCATGTTGCATTAAACAGCAGAGGAAATTGAAATTCTAAAACCAGCAGGCATTTGTATTTTAGTGTACAACTGTCCTATCTGCACATTTCTCAACTGACTGCTGTGGCCCTTAATTGGATTCAGTGTTTTCAATACATACAATCAAGTTTAATGCAATCTGAAAACTAACCACGTCTAATTAGGTTGTCCTATTACAGAAGAACCAAGGAAATTACAAAAACTTACAGAAGCCATATACTAAAGCACAGAAGTATTGTGGTCAAGTAAGTCACCTGTGTGAACCTCAAATGACGTAGAGAACAATAGTTCTACATAGCGACCCTTCTTCCCACTCCCTCCCTTCCAATACACACCAAAACCCCATTCTTAATAGTCCCTCATTCATGCAGTTCTGAATATTCCTTTTCCTCCCCCTGTAATTTCAACACACTGGGTGATCTTCCTTTACGATGTTTTCTTACAGCATTTCAAGGACTGCAGTGTAGAAGGCAGCATTAATATTCAAGGCAGTATAAACAAATAAGGGACATTCTTTTCCAGCCAGATTAAGACATTAGAAGGAGGCACAGCCCAATGAGAAATTACAGATAAAAGAACTCAACTTGCTAGTATACTGATCAGATATTTTATATATGTGTCATCAAGCCTAGTTTATTTAATACCCACTCTAATATTTTTCAATAACTCATTTAGGCATCATTAATCTAGTATAAATTTAGTTCACTTTCTGACATAGCTCAAATGATGATACAGCCATTTGTATGAAGGGAAAACACCCACCCAGCTACCTCCTTTAAAAAGCTTACACCTTTTAAGTGCACTAGATTTGCTGAAATTTATGCTGACATTTCCCACCCGTTTCTGTGAATTTACTCCTGGATTTATAATACGTTTTATTCTTAGTCTTAGATACTTTGGCAACGAGCACTGTGGAAAACAGAATTTGGATATCCATACATGAAAAGAAAATGCAAAAGCACGGTATAATTTAAGACTAAATCTTAGCATCCTGGGGAACTTCTGATAGTGATCATGCACTGACAACTGACACTTTCGTTTGCAGCTATTTATGGACCCAACAAGATAACATCCACAATAATTTCAGATATTGAAAAACAAGTCCTGAAAGTTCTTTATCTTCCCAGATCAAGGCATATTCAATGTCAGAGATACTCTGACCAGTTTAGATGCATTTTGCTGTTTTCACAGAATCTAGTTACCTAGTAAAGTGTAATTTAATAATCTGAGGTGGAAGTTTGTCTGCAAGTCACATTTATTTTCTGGAGTTATTATTTTTGTATCCTAATGGGAAACACCCCGCCCCAGCCCAAAAAAGAACCCTGCAACCCACATTTTTTGTGTCTAGCTACAAGTAGGCCATGCTTCTAAGCTTCCCACCATGTACTGGCTCCGGTGCCTGGAATGATCTTTCAGGCTGCAGGTATAGCTACATTTAGCTTGTGACCCCACTGTACTCAGAGTCTTAGTTTATTAATATACCTATTCTTCTCTTTCCCGCTGGCTTTATTGATTTCCCCTTACTGTGAAATACCGAGGTTATTTTCAAACCTGCTGTACACCAAAAGGCTTGACTTTTCCCACTTGCACCTTGCCATGACAGACTTGCAAGTATGAGATATGAATTAAAAAAAAACCCAACCCAAAAAGATGTACTGGACTAAAAAACAAATAGAAAAAAAGCAAAGCTCTCGTTATACAACATTTTTCTAAAGAAAAATTTTAGAGTAGGATGCATGCTAAGTTTATTTTCTAGCTCTTCCTCTCACTTGCTTGTGACATTGCACTGTAAAAGGAATTTAGTATCACTGCAATCAGTTCTGCATAAAAGGAGCCTCTTTTTTTTGTGTGACCGACTGATGGCATGTGCTTGCAACTGCATGGAACAGAGCAGACAAGAAGATGTATCGAATAGGCCTTGCCATCAAAAGTAAATAGAAACAGGATAATCCTTATTTAGCAGGCCAAAGCTTCTGAAAAAAGATAGACATGTACAGACTTTCTGCAGGCCCAGCTCATGCAAGTTACAGAGCAGAGTGATATGCAAGCAGTCAGGTTCCCATGCAGGTTTTCCAGTACCAATCTTTCATTGTTTCAGCCTCCTATCATACTAAAGGTGCACACCAAGCAACAACCCACAGGCAGTGGACTTTCTTCATGTTTTTACTGGTTTAATATAAAGAAATTTGAAGGAAAGAGTCTATTCCCCAAAGGACATGTTTGAACATGGAGCAGAGGTTGCTTTGGAAATAAAGACAAGTGCTTATGTGCTGGTGATTGGGATAGGAAAATGAGCGTAAGAGAGATTTACGGATGAAAAAGTTAAAGGTGGTTTTGCTGTAGTTATCAAACAAAAAAATGCTAAGTTGTCTCCTCCTAAGTAAAATAGCCCGCAGGGCTGCTATCAGAGTTGTCTAAGCAGTATTGTAATTACTATTGATACTAAGTTCCCTGTTTCACGCAGCACAAGCAATGTCCTATACCACCCAATATGCACTTCCTTAGAGAACAGCTTCCCTTCCATCCCACTGCAAAATTGCTACCACAAAAGTACTAGCTGAGCACTCTTACGAGGTTCAGCAGGAGTCTGTTCAAGTAGATTTGGTCAGTCATAATTTATCACTCGTAACTCATACTTGCCCTCCTCCCTCCTTCACATAGACACTCCCAGGATTTACGGAGTCTTGGACTGGAAGGTGAGCAGATGTTACCACTTTTTCAATGTTTTTTCATACAGGCCTTCCTTTTTAGGCTCACAGAAGAAATTGTTCTTTAAGAGGTCTCTGGAAGATGCTTTTATTTCCAGAACCTTTTGTTTTTCCGTGGCAGGAAAACACTGCCATTCAGAGTCGAGTCCCAGAGAGAAATTCAGGGCAACATGAGGCCAAGTTCAGGCAAAGTGTGAACAGTACACATCTCAAGATGGAAAGATGCCAATAGCAGGCTGGTGGGTGTTAGCAACAGAAAGCCAGCCTGTGGCTGGAGCGCAAGCATGACCTCAGCGGCAAGTGGACGTGGCTACAGTTTGTTAACACTCATCAGTTTGTATCTGCAAGAGGCTACCTCACAGGACCTTGTCCAGCAAAGAACATCAACTGGAAAAGTGCAAAAATGCTGCTAACATCAAGTGAGATTGCTCATGCACATTTATACAAGTATCTAAGCACTTGCCTGCATTCTGACCTGGGACCACTTTGAGGGTTTCTTGCATACTTAGTAAAATATATCTAGCCACGTACTTGACTGTGAATGAGAAGACAGCTACACTGCAGAAGGCTAGTGAACCGGCCACTGAATGTTTACGCTTGCAGGACAGAAAACATTGGATACTTTAAATGGAAAATCATGGCAGGGAAGCGTAGAAATCAGGGTGCCAAATGTCAATAATTCAGCATATTTCAGGTAGTCTAATACTAAGTTTGTTACAATCTGCACCCACAACCAGAATAGCTTGATGGAGAATGAGGTATTAGTTTGTTCTGGAAAGAGAAGTGATAAGAGGCAAATCACAGGAATAAAAACAGGCACCAGATGCTTGCACCTGGAGGTTCAGCTCACGGTAACCCTGGCCAATTGCAAAACTGTTTCTGAACAGAATTAAATCCTAATCAGTCCAAAATAAATACAAGAGACAAAGCCATGAAGGCCTAGTTCACATACCCAAACCAAAACTTTCTGGGTTTCTACTTGGCATCTGTTAAATCCCAAGCTTCCCTAAAGGGTTAAACACTACCAGATATAATCAGATTTAACTGCTGTCCTTGTGCTGGTGTTAGAGGTTACTTTCAAAATCCCTCTTTCTCAGGAAAGGACACTTGTCAGGCTTTTAGGACCAACGTACAGTTGGAAAACTGCTATTGAAGTTGCAGAATCTGATCATTCTTGAAACAACAAGCATATTCCAGGGGACTTTTTCTCGGTAATATAGATCATTCCTGCAGGAGGCCTCTAAGCTGAAATGCCATTTCTAGTTTTATTGCCTGTTTTAAGCTTGAATTTCACAGAACTCTCTCTGTTCTGGTTGTATCCCACCTGCTGGTATATTTTTGTTCCTAATCATGGGGAGACTTGCAGCACATTAACCTTCCAGAGGAAAAGTATTTCATCTTTCAGTACCGCATCAGCAGCGAGACTTGTGACTTACACAATTTCTCTATCAAAAAGAACTAAAAGCAGTGGTATGGATTTTAAAAGGTAGAATAATTGCAATAGAGCCACTATTGTTACCATCACAAGACATTTGTAGCAATAAATGTCACTTGAATGGGGAATGCTAATTGATTAATTGTGATTAAATAAAGTTGTTCCATTCCCTGGAATGCTCATGCTATTGCACAGATTTCTCATCCACCTGCATTAAAACTGTCCTCAAAAACCTATTCACAGCTCACAGCATGCTGCAGTCCCGATCAACAGTGGGATTTAGCCACAGACATCAGGATAACAGCCCTGATCTGTTCTCCAAGTCACTCTGTGATCCTACAGCAGAATCATCCCTCCCCACTGGCTGTGTGCACAGAGCCCCTTGCAAAGCACAAAGCCTATGTGAAATGGATGCAGGCTTAGTGCGGCTGCCCTGAGCAGTGACTTCATCCCAGAGCCCTGCCGGAGCAAGTGAAGGTTACTGCAGCAGTCTTTAAAGCCCATTAAACTGCTGAGACGATTCAGCATTTTTATTAAATGTAGCATTTATTTTACTTTTTTTTTTCTTCATTTTCAGAGTTACCAGTTTTTTTTTTTCTTTTCAGTTGTCATTTTTATGTCTGCAATTCTTTACTGTGGTTAAAGAAAGAGACTGGAAGCTCAGACCCCTGGGTTCTCCCTGCTGTGCCTCTGTCTGTCTGGCTGGCTATTTATAGCCTTTCTCTCACTAAATTGCAGAAGCGTTGAGTTTTGCAACTACATTTTGGGGACAGAATCCTGAAGCGTTTACTGCCAGACAAAACTAAAGTGAGTTAGAGAGATTTTTGCCTCATCAGGAGTATATATGAAAATAAATAAAGCCTAAAATTATTTTTATCAAGTTCTAAGGCACCTTTGCTTCATTCTAGTAAATAGTAAATTTTCAGAGGAAGACACTTGCTATTTTCCTGCTCTGTAAGAACAGTCACTAAACCCATGTCTACCAGTCCAGGGGACATAATCCACAGGGTTTGCAGGTGTGGATGGCAACTACATGGCCCTTTCCGTGCTGCTAAATAAGGAGAAGGCTTACAATATAGGAGAAGCCGAGGACACTCAGCAGTTAAAACTCTATAATTCTATATTATCCACACCACACCTCTCATTGTAAATGCTATATCCATAATCAGAGAGTTTATTTTCCTTAGCTCCACTTTGATATTATTCAAATACAAAGAAGTCTGAAGTTTTAAATAACAGGGAGGACAAATTGTGCTTTCTGAGAAAGGGAATTGGTACTCCTGCTTGAACAGATGTTAAGAATGTTTCGGAGTGTGCTAGACTCATTTACGAGTCTTTTTCACACATTTGAATCTTGGGGACATCAGCAGTTTGTTCAATATTTTCAGCCTCCATCCTAAATGCCACACTGGGAAAATGAGAGGAGGAAAAAAATGGAAAGAGAAAAAAAGAAAAAAAAAGAAAAAAATCACACACAGCGCTAATCTTCCATCAGTGTGACAGTGTAAGCAAGAATCATGACAAAATAGTCAAGGCAAGAAAGGCACAGCCAGACAGTTGGTAAGATAGAATCAGGGTGGCAAAATAGTGCAAGATTATTTTAACATACAGCTGAAACTAGTCACCTTCTGGACTGTAATCCTGGAGTGAGTTTGCAAACATAAGGTTCTCCCTTCTGAGGAAGAATTGAACTGACGCTGGCTCAGCAATAGTGAGACTGTCTCTGTGGTCTCTGCAGACATGACGTAAAAAGCAGCCTAAGCAAGCAGCACATTGGAGCTCTGATTCTCCTTTCTCCTAGCGTATTTTAGTCACCTTTAGAGATACACTAAAGTTTCCTGGACTGGAGATACAGCAGGAACAGAAAGCATCCTTTTATACCAAGTTCATACAGTGCACAGAAGCATGGGGCTCAGCTGTGTTTGGTACACTGAGTGATAAAAAAAACAATTAATGACAGTACACCACTTTTGAATCAAAAGAATTATTGGTCTTGGCAGATGATGAAACTCAGCCACTTTAGCGTCTCCAAAGCACGCTGATAGGCACATCTCTTGGAATGGGCTAGCAAAGCAATAAAAAGGTTTTCCTCTTGTTAAAAATACTGAAAGGGAAGAATAGAGCTCTATGGAGACCATGGTTTTGCAAGACTTAGTTTCTTTCCTGTTCTGCTTTTCTTCTTTCCTTTATTGATGCAAGTAGACAGACTTGTAAAGGTTTAATATTAGCAATTATTATGGAATTCCTCATTAGATTACTATAGATCCCAGAAGACCACCTGCACTTTGTTATTTCAATTTGTGTTTTCAACCAAGTAGACCACAAGCCATCAGCACTATCAGAGCCATGAGTCTCTCTATGCTTGCTTTGAAGAGTACTGTGGTTCAGCAGAAAGAACGTTTCTCTGGGAGTCAGAAAACCTTATTACTATTCCTAGGCAGCTATTGACTACCATACAATTTTGAAAAAGTTACTTCCCTCATCCTCACTTTGTTTTCCTTCTCCTATTTGTTGTGTCTTGTTCTAGAATAAAGTTCCCTGGGGCAAGTATTTCTCCACACATGTTCCTCTAGAAATGATAGTTCAACTTTGCTTCTGTACTGAGTTAACAAACAATGATTTTTGTCAAGCATCCTCCTTTTCTCTCATACATTCTGATAAAAAGTATAAAGTCTTCTAGTTTATACTAGAAGACTAATAAAAATTTCCTGTCATTGCTAATTTCAGAAGGCTGAAGCTGGTGCACACAAGTAAAAGGACACTATCAGATAATTTACTCTCCCTCCCACATTGACAAAATATAACACCAGTTTTATTTGTGTGTGATTTCCTGTTTTCAGCTGGAAGCATTTCACCCAGTTTAAAACCACACACCAGAAAACTTCAACAAATATTTTTGTTTGGGTAGGAGGTTTCTTGTCCCTGGTGATTTTCCATCATACTTAGAAGGCCAGCCCCAAGTGGTATATTATCAGTGACAAGGCAGACACAGTGGTTGTGGATAATGGGGACAATTTTGCTCTCAGGCAACCCCAGTGACTTCATTGTCTGGTCTATCTGATGATAGGGTATAAGCTGGTAGAATGACTCATCAAGAAAAAAAAAGAAATGGGAAAAAAAAGCAAAGGCAGCCAAGTAAAGACACAAGGCTGTATCCTAAGGATAATTTTAATAGTGAGGTAGCAAGAGAGCTTCAAAATGCAGCAAGGAGCCAGAAATCTCTGCAAAGTGGGGTTCAGCAAAAAGCTATGATGCTATGATCCAGCGTGGAGCCTAGAGGTTTTTTGGTTTGGTTTTGGTTGTGGGGTTTGGGGTTTTTTGGGGGGTGGGGTGGGGTGTCTCTTCTTTTTTGGCTTTCCTTTTAATAAAGGCAGTCTCTTCTTTCTTGCTCCCAAATAGCCAGTTTCTCCTCTTTTCCTCTGAGCACACAGGCCAAGAAAGAGGAGCTGAAGTTAGCCCCCTTTTCATGTATGCTAACTTGGAGCAATAGCAGCTCTTCATAATCACTGCATTTGTTAGATACAAGCTTTTAAAAATGTTGCTTCAACATATGACTATTATATTATTACTTCATTCTCAGAAATACAGAAGGCCCCAAACAAGGTCAGGATCCCTCATGCAATGCACTGTACAAACCCCTGCTGAGAAAGAGTCCCAGTTCTTAAAGCATTTAAATAGATACATCAGTCAAAGGGAGAGGAATAGAATGGCTGACAGCCAAATTAGATGAGCAAGACATTTAAATTCCCAGTGCTCCAAGTCTCCTGCCCCATGCACTTGGTTCCAGCTCCTCTCCTTCTGCAGAGGAACATGGCAATCTGGTGGGAGAAGCAGCCCAGTATACAATAGTCCACCTGTCTCTGAAAACATTTTAAAATGTCTTTAGCCAGAGCTGGCTGGGAGTCATCCGGTCACTAGAATCGGCAGAAAACTTAGGGAGAAAAGCTGCAATATTTGTTCCTGTGACTGGGAAAAATTTTGCAAGTCTTATGTTTTCTCAGTTCATCCCACTGCATCTATTTACTCAACTCATGAAGATTTGAAGCAACATGTGTAAAAGACTGGAAAATTACACTGAAAAAGAATCAGACCAGTTATGTGACAGGAAAGCCAACACCACAAGAAACAAACAAAACAAAAAAAAAAGAAGAAAAAAGACAAAGACTTGCAGGTATTTGGACTAATTAATTTTTCAGTTTCTGAAAAATGTTCCCAAGCTAAACATTTGTAATGTCACCTCAAGCCCACTTAAAATTTTTACACCTTTATAAAATCCTCAGTATAAAGGATTTTAATGGGATTAGAAGTCAGAACATAGACAACACTGTTTAGAGATCAGCAATGGAACATACATAGTCTCAAAGTATTTGAGGAGTCATGCTCTAATGTACTAGATGCTTGAGAACATACTGCTGGTATTCTGGAGTTATTTAGATAATGTTCTGATTGTGGCTTGAATTCAGTAATAACAAGCCATATGTTCACTTTTTCTGAAACATTATTCTTTATTAATTCTATCAATAGTTATCCTATGAATTCTAAGGCAAAAAGCATATAATCTGTTCCTATGGCATTTGAGTAAATTCTGGTTTACTTTAAAGGTCAGATAATACTATGAGGTCTCTTCAGGATATTTCTTACTATGAATCTACTGGGTACATCTCCAGACTTCATTCCCTTTATTTTATGCACCAGTAACAGATACACAAATCTGCCGTGATTTAACTTGAATAGAGATTTGCTTCTACAGAATCTTTCTCACAAAGGAGAAAAAAATAATACATAAAACCCTCACCTCCTGCCAACCCCCAAACCTTATCACTTGGCTTTGAATGGTATATCTCAAATAATGAAGCTGAGAGTCCAGCTGTCCATTACCTTGGCAGTCAAATGCATATAGGAATCATCCTAAAGGAAGAGGATCTATCACAACATTTGAGAACCCAAGCACCTGAATTTGGCTCAGTAATACTGCCACCTTAAACTGGAAGGCTGTATACAGTCCTTGTGGACTTAAAATCGTGATAGCCCATGCAGAAGATTTTTCTACATCTCCTTCCAAACAATCAACTTATATTGACAGAGAACCTAGTTAAGTGATTTGACATACTTTTATCTCATCCTCAAACCAGAAGTCTACTACAGTTAACTAGATTCAATTTGAAGCTCAGTTCCTTCATTTAGAAAAAACCCCTCAAATAAAAATGCTGCACTTTGTGATAATCACTCTCTAATCATCAAGGACACTTACTGTTTGAAAAATCTTGCATACCCAAATTAATGATCCATGTAGGACAGAAACCCAATGTTCTCAGTGCTATATAAGACAACACTTAACAAATAATAATAGTTATTACTAAGTCTTATGCACCACTGCACTTTCTAATACTGCCTTGAAGTGAAAAGGACAAGATGATGTGATAAGAAAAGCTGTTCCCAGGCTATTACCCTCTCTAATGGAATTCCCGAAATCCAGAAATATCAGACAAAACCTTGTTTGGGGGATGTTTCCTATTTGTTCCTCACTAAATTAATTTAAAATTTATTTCAGATAAGTAAGCCCCAACCTAAATCTGGTTCACACAGTACAACCATGTGCAAAGTAGGATTGCATTGATTTCCACATTTCAGATACCCCTTCATTCTGAATCTTCAAGGACAAGGACAGTAAGACAACATGGGGGAACTACAGCTTTGTTCATTAGCTATTCCCTGATTACTTTATAACCCTCACATTATTTGAGTATACATGAGTCGATTTTGCTAAGATGGTACCTAATTATTGCATGTTACAGTATAACCAACATTACAGGAGCTTGTGAACAGTCAGAACACTCATGATAAAAAATGGGCATGAAAAATTAGAACTGAGCATTTGTTGACTCAACTTGCTTTCCAAGCTGGTGGCTGCTGGGAATGGTTGATTCCTCAACAGGAGGAAAAAAACCCAACCCAACCCAAACAAACAAACAAAAAAATCACAACAAAACCCACCAGAGCCTTCTGGATGAAGACTTAAAAAGAATTCAGGAGGGAGTAGCTCCTTCCTCCTTTCCAGATGGAAAACAACTGCTCTAAGTAACACATTTCAAATGAAGGAACTGGGGTAAAGATTTTCATTAAGAGCCACTGTGCCAGGAAGAGTGATCTCCTAGTCAGCTGTTTAAAGATTTCCTGTTTGCAAACATTAAAAAATACACCATCACTGTAAATTCAGTTTGAATATCCACACAAGTTCAGTCTTTACAAAGACTTCTTTCCCCCCTCATTTGTAGTAGAAATAGAATTGCAGAAGTGTCCTTTAATAAAAAGGCACTAATATCCTAAAAATTAAAGATGCAGTGCAGTAAAATATACACAGCAAGAAGGCAGTGTTTTAGCCCCAGTAAAACACATAGAAAAAGGGGGTAGAAAATAGTCATGATTAACCCCACTTAGTCAATGGGGGGGAAATCAAGTCACATATTAAGCGATCTGGTCAGACTGGGCTTGAAACCAATGACCTCCCTAGTCATCCCTGAATACTCAAGGCAGGTGACTGTCTTTCTACTCTAAATTTTTCCTAACAATGCCCATCTAATTAGGTTTGCCTCTCTCTAACAAAGGGAAAAAATTATTTTGAAAATTAATTTGAAATTTTATCCCAGACATCCCTTAATAAAAAGGGCAGTCATACAGTACTACTATAAAAATTATTATGGCAGCCAGGTACCAACACATAAGACTTCATTATCTACAGCACAGCAAAGAAATTTTTATTTTGCCTTTGTAGGAAAATTAAAATCCTCTCAAAGTATTCAGGATGCATCAAAACCAAATGCATCTGTTCTATCAGTCCAGATGTTTGGTTATTGAACTATCCAGTACCTTTTAATAGAAAGCAAATTGCAAGTCTACTTAAAATCTCTATCAACTACATGTAAAACTATCAGATACATTCAATGATGTACTTTCTAACAGTGAACATCTTCTCTGGTTCTGAGTAATAAGATATATTTTGTTTTGTGGATCCTACAGAGTCAGCTATTTAACACTACTTATGCACAGACATAGATGGACAGGCAGCAGAGGGGCAACAATTGGGTGCAACCTCACAGCAGTTGCAAGGGATCAGAGTGACACTGTGGCAGTCACAGAGAGATGGTGCAGGACAAATCACACTGCAGAATGACAACGATGATAACAAGTGGTGAGTGCAAGTGGTGGAGATGGAAATCCAAACAGCCATGCGTTTGGCAGCTCACAGTAGCAGGGTGCAGATTAGCGTCAAGGTCAAATAAACATCATAAAACATTGTTTAAGCTGTCAATTAAAGAACAAACAAGCTCATCATAATTATACAAGATAATTGTTATCTGCTGGGTGTTAATTAGATACATTTTATCAGAGCTGCTGTCACTGAATGGAGAGTAAAACTGGTCAAAGATATTTTTTTAATTGTAACGATTTCATAACTGGTTTTGTTCTTCCTTCAGATTACACTAAGATCTTGTTTTCCCTAAGTATGTTTTCTTAACTATACTTCTTTTAAGAAGTTTTAAATTTTCAAAATAAAATTATCCTACTGTGTAACTAAACCTACCAAAGAAAAGCATATGTAAAGAAAGATCTAAAAACAAAAATTGTAAGAGATATTTTCACTTTAAAATGGAAATAAAAAAATAACTTTTCCCTATACAGTTGCAAAAAAATGAAGTGTTCCATTTTATTAATTTTAAATTAAATGGAAATTTCAACCCACTCTAAATGATAAATAAGGACTAAAATGCCTGAAAGATTAGCATGTAGGTCTTGAGTAATGCAGTGGTAGATCTGGCCCATTATCTAAGGCAAACACTTTCCTGAAGGATTTCTTACTACATGAGACAGGCTATGCATAAGGTCCTGAATGCAAGTGAGAAAGACAAGATGGTCCGAGAGTCCTCTAGCACAAAGGCTACAGCCTCCCAGTATCCACTCCTCACCCTGAGAACAAGGATGTAAGACTGAGGCACACAAGGATGGAGTACATGCTGGAAAACATACATGTTGTAGTTCTGTTCAAAGTATAATTAATAAAGTATCATGCTGAAATAAAAACAAAGGGCAAAAGTGAGGAAGAACACTACACAGTCACACACTTGCCTCCCCCCATTACCCTTCCATTACAACAAACCTCTCTCCATCCTCAGAATTCATTCTTTATCCAGGTAACAATTGCCTTAACGTATCACTTTCTGGCAAGAAAAGACAAATGTCCAATATTTATTCAATCAATGGAAATAGCTAAACTTTCAGCCTTCAGGGCAGGGACCTTTTGTTCTCTATTTGTACATCACCAAAGACGTAACAGGAACTTCCTGACACTATTGCATTGAACAGCAGCAATAAAACAGAGGGTTAGTAGGCCAGCAGAAATACCAAATGGCAAGTTTCATTTAAATTCAGGATTTATTCATTATGAAGATAACATTTATTTTACAAGATACAGAGCTTGGTATAATTTGTATTGGTTTTAGCACAGAAAGAAAATACCAGAATTTTGAGGAGAACAGTGGCACAAAGGTTTACCACACACTGCCTAAAATAGTGTGAGAAAGGAACTGACTTCAGCTTGAATAATAGTCATTAAATCAAAACACTGGAAAATGCATTCCTTGTAAGAACATAGCCACTGGAGGTTTGCCCAGTCCTAAACAAAGAGTAGCAGTTCACAGCTGTAGGGGACGTACTGTGGGTATACACTAATCTAAGGTTTAAAATATACTTGTGGTCTGTAGCTAACTTGGGGATTCCAGTGACTCTTGTGAAAAGACATTTCAGGTTGCATTCATCCCTGTATTTGATAATAGCATTTCTCTGGAGTTCTTTTATCAT
The DNA here is from genome assembly GCF_000737465.1 of Haliaeetus leucocephalus. Taxonomy (NCBI): domain Eukaryota; kingdom Metazoa; phylum Chordata; class Aves; order Accipitriformes; family Accipitridae; genus Haliaeetus; species Haliaeetus leucocephalus. The sequence continues at coordinate 6,178,144 of NW_010972709.1, read as the reverse complement.
CTCTGGCTAAGTTACTGGAACAGTTGCACGTTTAAGCTTTATACTGAAAAATTTTAAGAATGACGAACTTTCAAAGTTATATATGGATGAAACAGTAAATCCACTCACAGATTACTTCAAGCAATATGGAGTGTTTTCATGGCAAAAAGTGTTGTGGACATATTCCAAGAAGTACTCCTCCAATATAGTGAGAAAGTTCAACATGACTCATGTGTGCAGGTAATTGATATTAACAACACAAACAGAAAATTTGAGGTCACTACTGGCAACCACTATAAAAATCAGGTTTGTTTTCTATGAACACTGAAAAGGAATTACAAGAAAGGCAAACTGAACAAAGATCAAGTTAAATATTTAATATATACATGTATATTTAATATTCATCTAACAATACTTCATTCATAGCTTATGCAACCCAAATGGATCACAGGTTGAAGACATTTCCTCTTGTTTCACAAGTTAAACATTTTAATACAATGTCTTTTTTTCCTTCCTTCCTACATTAAATGTCTGTGTTATTGGTAGATACAGCTGATACTTTGGTGAAGAGCTGAGACCTTTCATATCTAGAGAGTTAAGCGAACTTAGAAAAACTGGATAAGAACTTGGAGTAAAGACTATAAAACCTTTGAACTGTGCAGAGCTAGACCCAAAGCTTAAGTGAAGCTGATGGCATAATCGAAAGACTACTGAAAGCAATGAGAACCTTTCTCTTGCTGGATATTGAGAGGTTTTGCATAAGCAAAATGAGAGGCAGTCAAACATTCAGATTAAAAATATGTAAGAGAGCAGACAGCAGAAGAGGGAATAGAAATAACAGCCAGCCAGCAGAGCCTGTTAACTTTTCAGATTCTTTAGAAGTTTGGTCCAAGACAGAAGAATTGTTCCTTTTCACTTGAGCTTCTTGCCAAAGGAGCTTCTCAAAGGGACATTTGAGATAAGAAGCAGACGTCTATCACAAGTCACCTTTATCGGTTCTAGGACGTATGATTGCTAACAAGACTGAACACATTCATTTACACAAGACACCACCAAGAACAGAGGAATTCAAAGCAGCATTCACTGACACTTCTGCTTCCCCTTCTCTGACCTGGGAACTCTGCTTCTGGTGACCCAGTCTTCCAGAAAAGTGATACTTAATGCCCTTTATATTTAGAAATTAGCAGATGTGACCTGGAATTCAAACATGAATTTCCATTACCTTGTGTCTTTCGATGACACAAGTGCACAAATATGGAAGAAAGGCACATGCCTGAGAGATGCAAGATTCTGACCTGCTCTAGTAAAGCAATCCCTTACCTGTGACCTAAAGGAGTGGAATGTTTGACTGTACTACTCATATCCCCAGAGATATGAGTTTTGTGAAGGAAGAGTTAAACAGAATTTACCAGATATCAGAACACACAGACAACCTGGGAAACAACAGCACTGCCACCAACTAAGGTAATCAGCTGCAAATATCTGTCTACTGGAGAAAACAGTGTGGGCAGGGAGATCCAAACTTTCATAGCCTCATTCCAAAATAGGGTCTATGTCATGGTTTAACCCCAGCCAGCAGCTAGCACCACGCAGCTGCTCGCTCACTCCTCCCCCCTTGCGATGGGATGGGGAGGAGAATTGAAAACAAGAAAAACTCAAGGGTTGAGATAAGAACAGTTTAATAATTTAAATAAAAATTAACAATAATAATAATAATAATGAAAAGGAAAGATAACAAAAAGAGAGTGAAATATAACCCAAGAAAGACAAGTGGTGCACAATGCAATTGCTCACCACTGGCTGACCGATGCTCAGCCAGTCTCCGAGCTGCGATCCACCCCTCCCGGCCAACCTCCCCCAGTTTATATACTGAACATGATGTTCTATGGTATGACATATCCTTTTGGCTAGTTTGGGTCAGCTGTCCTGGCTATGGTCCCTCCCAGCTTCTTGTATACCAGCTTGCTGGCAGAGCATTAGGAACTGAATAATCCTTAACTTCGGATAAGCACTACTTGGCAACAACCAAAACATCAGTGTGTTATCAACATTGTTCTCATACTAAATCCAAAATGCAACAGTATACCAGCTACTAGGAAGAAAACTGACTCTACCCCAGCCAAAACCAGGACAGCCCAGAAGACATTTGTATTAGAATCGCCAAGGGGCAAGACCGGGTATCCTGAACAGCAGAATTTCTCACCCTGTCTGGTAAGATTGTGTCAGTATGTGCACACGTGCTGCAATAACTGAATTATATGTTGATTATTTAACAGCAATAAACAGCTCATCTCTGTTCAAATCCCACATTAGAATGAGAATTAAAGTCTCCTAAGATTAGCAGCTTGAGAAACACACACTGAAGTATCTGAAAAACACCTGCAGTCATGCCCTGACAGACAGGGGCTGACAGGCAGAACGCTTGCCTCTAAGGGCTGCTCACTGCTGTGGTTTGTGCCTCAGCTCCTAGCACCGAGTTTTCCTTGTGAGCAGGAAACAGCACACCCACACTCTACGTACACCAGGCCTTAACAATCATCAGCTGACCCACTTTTAGTGTCATATGTAGGGCAAGCAAGGGAATTGTCTTTCATATCTGGAACAATTCAGATTTTGTTCGCTTTTGTCTCCAAAGGCAGAGACACATACCAAAGACCGTATTTTTCAGAACTCTCTTACTGTGCATGCCAACCAACGCGAACACCTCTCTAGTACATTCCATGAGGACAACTTAGTTCCTGTTGTAGTTCTCCTGTTCCAGTGCCTAACAATCAAAAGAAACTCAAAGTAACCAAAATAAATTGATTTCATTGCAGATAGGCATTTTTATACTGTGATTTCCTTTTACTTCATGTTTTATAGCAAAAGGCTGGAAGCATGCAACCTTTTGTCTTAAACTGGCTGGAGTTCAAAAGATCAATGGACTGAAGAGAACTAGAACTAGCAGGTGGATTTAAAAAGCGAATGGGTCATTCCAGTTCTTTTCCTTCTCAACAAGCTGAAGCAAAGCAAGTTGCACCTTCTCCATGAGAAATGGCCAGGTTTGATACTGGAAATATCTCCAGTACATCTCCCACTCTGTGAGGCAACAGTCTTCCTGTAAAACCCATTGTGCTCTGCATAAGGCAACTAAAGGGTTTCTACCTTCTTCCATGGAGATGGGTATACTCTCTCAGGACAGGGTTTTGTATGCAAAAAATACTTTGAGGGCCAATCTGGAAGACATTTTCTATTTTTATATTACAGTTGGAATAATCCAGGCAACCAAATTAAATTCTTTATAGTAGGGGACGCTAAGGTTTAACAGTGACAGTTTCTTCCCTTTTCTCCATCTATTGTAAAACTCCTGACTTCCTTTAAATGTCATCTCTTTGACCCACACAAGAAAAGGTCAGTTGTCCTGCTGTCCTGAAAATACATTTATGTGCCACATTTCTAGAAATTCTGTAGTATTGCGATTTTGGAACAGAAACACAGGTAAGAAGAACATGCAAAGACAAACATAAATACGTGGGCTCTAGAGCTTACTAGGAGACACTGACATTTATAAAAGAGGGAAGATACAGCTGTAATCACCAGTTTTGAACAAGGCATCAGGGAAATCAATAGCAGACATAAGATGACATCTTAGCACTGCATATATTGTAACAACAAAAAAATCACCTATTTAGTGTTGATGGAAACCTTTGCAACCTAAATAGTATAAATGTTGGTGTTTTTCTGCTAATTCAATAATAGTAAATTTTTGCCCTCCGCTGTCCTGCTACTCCATTTGGATTTCTCCTTATTTCTCAGTAGCTGGTGAACTCGTAGGAAAGCAACTACACTGCATATCATTAGGGAAGATAAACCCAGTGGCTGAGTACTGAACATAGGTATGCTGTTACAGGTTACAGAGCACCTCAAAGATAGCAGAATGGAGATCTTGAGTGTTTCATACACAGCACATGCTTTTCCAGTTGTTGAATACAACTCATAACTGGCTTAACTTCTTAAAAGGGGCAAACAATGTAAGGCTTATTCTTGTCTTCTGAAAGTTGGATTGTTGCATATTATACATATACCATTTTAGTGCACCTGTGTACCATTGTTAATATTTTTTCTGCATGTTTAACATAACACCTACCTCATGCTACAGTAATTACGTTTTCATTCAAGCCATTGCCTTCATATTCAGTCATCGTTTGTGGCTATTAATGTGAACTTTAACACGATCATACCAGTAATTAGGTAACTGCTGTTATTCTTCAATGCTACTGAAAGGTTTCCCCATGCAGCACGCACTTCTGCTGCAGGAGGATGGCAATGATAGCAGTGACCTGCAGAATGACTGGCTGTTCAGAAGGTGACTAGACCAGTCTGTTGGTATCCCAGTTAAATCAGAGATTTCCTCTCTGATGGTTTCAAGTCCCAGAAAGGAATCTGCAGGAAATATCCCCATAATTTTATCCAAGTTACTAGCATTATGATGCAATAGTATGCATACGAATGCATTCTCATTGAATCACTGAGCACACAATTTATATTGTTGCAATCAGACAAAAACCACGTGTGTTACATCCTTGAAAGAATACACTCCCCACATTGTACAAAAGGCACCTGCTGAGTCATTTAAGTATATTTTTGTGTAGCTTTGTCAAGTTTACAGACTTAATTGAACATTTGTACAAGAGAAGAGTTCAGTGCATTGTACAATAGATATTGTTTAGTCTAGTACACTGATTTACGCTCAAGTGGGGTAAAATCTACATTTCATCTTCTCTATTAGAGCTTCCTGAATACTGCCAAGAACTACTTCTTGGAATAAAAAAGAACATTTATTCTCATGTTTGCAATGCTTTTTATTCCCTTCACTAACAAATCATCTGAGTACTTTATTTAATTTTTTGTTCTATTTTTAGGAACATTGACAGAATATTCAAATCATGTAAACATTTCTCCAACTCTTCTCCTCATTTCCCTCATTATATTTGCTTTGGGAATGATTTATCTTATTGTCTTTATGACTCTTTCTCCATTTCTTCATAAAAGCTACAATTAAGCAGTCATAAAATAATAAAAAAGCAAAAAAAACCCAACCCCAAACCAAAAAACCCCATATGGCTAAGATAGCTAACTAAACATCATAAAACAGGCAAATGTGAAGGGTTCCTGACTAGCCCGGTGATTTAAGTATATTTGCATGAAGCATACGCCAAACAAGACAGCAGAGGAACAACTAAGAAAATTCAGTCTTGGGAAATCCAAAAGCAGAAGAGGGATAAAGCTTTTTGTATAAAGTATTTAATACATCCAGTTCATCCTGTTCTGCTCCCTCTTCCTTATCCAGAACCAAGGCCCATTCAGATATTCTGAATATGAAACGTCCTTTACAGTTGTTTTGAACTAGTTTGCAGAAGTTTAAGGAGTATAAAACATTTTACATATTACATGTTTACTTTTTTCAGGGTTTCTCCTTTGCCTGCTAAAAACATTATCAAAAAGCATTTCAGTGATGGTGCATTGGCATGTGCGTAGTGTACGAGTCAGTGCAATTGGCATGCAGAAATTAAGTCAAAGTAGGCAGAAAACTCCATGCCTTTCCCCTATCCTATCAGTAGTCCCATGAATACAAATGTTCAGTGTGTAGAATCTATAAAGGATATTTATAAGTCAAATTCTAAGTGTCCTGCAAATAATTTTCCCTCTCTCCAAAACATAAAATATCTGCCCCAAAACATAATGCAGAGTATATAGTTTAAATAAATAGATTTATAAATGTAAGTATATATATATGTCTTTTGTAATGAAAAGGAAGAAAAACCAAAGGGATCAAAAAGACTAGGTTTTTAGAATTATCCTAAAAACCCACCACCAAGACAGTACTAAATGCAAACTTTTATATTTACACTGACTTACTTTCTCAACTTTAGCACATGTACTGTGGAATGTGGATTTTAACAGGATACAGTTGTAAAAAGGGTAGGTCATTTTAAATCTATGCAGGAGATCTTCTGGCTCATAGTCTAGAGGCAAAGTAATGCATGTGAGGTTTAAAAAGATTCCAATTCATCCCTTACATTCTCCCCCACCTCTAGCTGTTGTTTGCCTAGGAAGCAGAAGTAAAAAGCTTGTGTGTGTTGCTACAAAACTGAGAGATTTTAAAAGTTTAATTCATGAATTTTCTAAATCCAACCCCGAAGAAAATATCTAAATAACCTAGCAACAACTTTTGGATGATCCATTACTTTAGAGATGGATTCAAGGTGCAAAATTTGTATTCAAGTCATCATTTCTAAAAAGCACATCTGAGGCATTCAAAGCTTTGGGCCTGATTTAGGGTCTCCCAATTGTAAACACCACCAAATTTAAGTTAGCTACTCCACTGGTGTATCAGTACGTCTGAATTATGTACCTTTATTCTGGCAAATAATGTGTAGAGGTACATATTCCTCATTACAACTGAGCATTTTTTGAGAGATAAAGGCAGATTTCATCTTAGAATTTTGTACAACCTCATGGCTTGGGTTTTGTCCTGAGTCAGTCAAGGTTTGTCCAAAAGCAAAAGAGATGTTTTCTGAATCATAACCAAACATCCTTCCCATGGGAGAGGGAAAAAAAGGGGGGGTTTCTCATCATTTGCTGGGGTGAATTACAAGAATTATGTGACTAGATGGGAGAATTTCTTTCTGAACAAGACCCACTTTCTCCATTCCTCCTGAAGGAACAAAGACATGCAGGAGCATATTTCTTTGTGCTGCTGCCAAATAGTGCAAATTTATCATCATAATTAAAGAAACAAATTGCCAGAAACAAATATTATTTGCAGATGGATTCCTCTGTCTTCTGTGAAAATTCTCTGTTTACATTTCAAATGAGTGGAAAAATAAGATTATACATTTGAAAAAGCCCCAGGCCAACTGTTAGGAGAGATAGTGGAGCTCTGAACTTTTTCCTGCAAAACACACCTGAAAGTCTTTCTAAATTTCTCAGAATGTTGACATTATTTAAATTCCTGTCTTACTGAAATATAGCCAAAGCTAAAGTCTAGCCTCTAGAAAATAAACTCTTATTTAATAATGTGATGGGCAAATGTATCCAGGAAATGTCACAAAATAAATCTGAGATAAATTAAACAAAACTGACTTCCTTTCTTATGTCAGGTGCCTCTAATTTCAGCAGTTTGGGGTAACAAAGTAAAGAAAGCGAGCACTTGGAAATGAAAATGGATGTTTAGCAACAGAGCTACAAAGTAGCACATTTCCAAATCTGTAAAAGAATCTAACAACATACGACCTGGGTCCTCTAGCAACACAGTACACAAATATCTCATTGGCTTCAGTCAGAAGTGCATTAGTTCTCTTTATTAACAGCGTTGACTATTGCTTAGGAATATGGGTGCAGGAGGGCTATGCATCAGAGAATGCTAGCGGTTGTATTCATGCATCCTGTACAATGCTAGATATTCTTGCCACTCCTTGACTTTCAGATAACGGTTTTCTACAAACCATCTGCTAAAAGAACAGAATGTCAGGATAGAAGACTAACTGGTACCAACACCAGATGCGTGGAATTACAGATCACAGGAGCCATTAAAATAATAGCAGACATGGTTCTTCATTAATGGTAGATGTGGAGAATTGGCAGTCAAGACTTACACAGGCTGTTGATAAACAGCCTTGTAAAATAAAACAGATTAATATAATATATGGGGAAAACACGAACATTTAATATGAAGGAAGGGTAATTTGAGGTCAGAGCAAAACATGGAAAATTGTGAGACTGCAGTCTTTTTCTCTGTGATAACCAAACTTCTCCTGCTCCTTGTTTACTTCCTTAAGTACCTGCCTCACCCTTTCAATTTTTCCTCAGCAGAATTGCATTCTCTTTTGCAGGGTGCTTTCCAATGCAGGGTTACAGACTTCCAGCAGGGCTGCATGCCACGAGAGCACAAGAGGTAGGATTTGCAGGCTGCTACCTGAGCCTGTCACCTTTTACAGATGAGCTACCCAGCTGGCTGAGCAGATGCTGGCTGAAATAAGGAAACAATTATCTTTGCACCTGGCTGAATCCTTTAGATTTTGCCGAGATAGATGACCAACCATGAAAATATGCCGAATAGGGGCCAAGAATATTTAAGAGATTAAATATAAAATTTGCCTAAGTCTCGTGGGTAGAGGTGATTTTTTTGTTTTGTTTTGTTTGCCAGATTCTCTCTGGATATCATAAGGATGCCTACTCATGTGCCATTCTAACTTTGCTTGCTACTCTGGACTGGGGCTTCATTTCTTTATAGCACCAGATGTTTCTCTGATTACAAAGTCACATGCCCTTGTGAGTAAGCCACACTTAGCAATATATTTTGGGTGGGCGTGGAAAAAAAAAATCTGTCAAATGAAAAGATAAGTGGGAACTAAAAGAAAATAATTATCCATTGAAACAAACCAAGGTAAAAAAAATTTAAAAAAACAACAAAAACTCTCAGCCAAGCTTTGCCCCTCTAGAGATTTAAAGAATGTGCTGTTTGTGTTATTTAGTACATTGCAATTGCCCATTTTCTAAAGAATAATGTGATTTCAAGCCTTTTCCCCACTCACTGCTTTCCTCTAATCTCTTTTTCTGAGCCTTCATTCTTAATGCCTCTCTGGGAGCATATAGGTGATGCTGAATGCTAATGAGATAATACCTACTGCAGCCCTGGACCAACAGGACCTAATTTCATCCATTCAGAAGCAGACAGCTGACAGGTACTTCATCAGGCACTATATGATTCTAGTTGTCCAGCCACTGGTGACTCATTCAGTGGGCAGTCTAGAGGTAGTATACCCACAGCTCTTATTTTAAGCTATGGGGCTTCTTCATCTGTACCTTAAACATAACCACATATGTGATGAGGAAGATACAAACAGTTGAATAGCAACAGCAAATGAGTGAACAGTCTTTCCAGCAGATTACTTGGGGCTGGGGGGGAAGATCTCTAAAGTAGCATCAGCTTTCCCTTCCAAAGAAATCAATTACAGCAAGATGCTTTGCTCTCCCATAGCACACTCCATCTGGTAGGGAACTTAAAAAAAACCAAAAAGTTTTCACAACAGCCTTCGAGAAAGTAAATATCACCTTCTTCACACAGATGAAGAAAACAAGGGGCAAAGAATTATGTCCTCAGGATCATACCAAATAGAACAAAGACTAAATAAAAACACCCAGAGCATGCTTGTTCATCACTGAAGGAGCTCTTGGAAGCATGAGAGAGTTCCACATATTATGATCACAGAGCATCACATGGGGTAAGGAGGGGATGGGAAAGTCTCACTGCTTCCCACAGAAAACCCCACAGTAATAAGCCTGGGGAAGGAGTTTTCCCAGACTTCTTCCCACATCACTTATTTGAGAGGGTGGGACATCAAACCTCAAAATATGCAGCTTGACCTGACATACTTGTTTTTGCACAGTAAGTCTCAGACAGACAAGGCAGCTGCCTGCTAAAGGCATCCTGTTACTGCCATGGAATTCCAGAAGTTTATTTGGAGGGTTTTCTTAGCCAACTATCTCCATACCAATCTTCCAGTGTCTGTTATGGGAGGAGAACTAGGGTAAGGGAGCTTTCCAAAGGGAGAAAGAACCCCTGAGGTCTGATTAGTGGAAGACATTGCATGCCCCATGTGGTTTCTTCCTCTGTGGGAAGAGAGGAATGCAGCCTGCCTTATGCACCAGAAGTAGAGTCCTGAGGGCCAGGTAACCTTGAGTACTTATCCTATATTTGACACTACCTGACACCCTCTTCCAGTAGATAGATCACTGACCCTCTGTGCCTCAGTTTCGTCCTTGTCACCTCAACAATCTGCTTCACCGCTATGAAGCAATACAAGAATGAAAATGGTAGAGCCCATTCAGAATGAGAAAGCATTATTCGTTTTTCTGAACTTTCTGTACAGTTTTGCAGTTGCCATAGTAGGTCACAAAATGCCTGTTTCTCAAAGCAATTGAAATGAGGAAATTCCTTATTTCTTTCTTGAGTAATGATACCAATAAATGCTACACCACTATGTACTAAATCAGCATAACCCTTCACGGCTCATGTGTCTTGAAGGTGTTTATTGAACTTGTTTTGAACTGAAGAGGACTGCAGCACCCTCCTGAAAAAAGAGGGAGGAAGAAGAGGTAGAGAGACCAAACAAGTCTGACTTATTCTAACAAATAACTGCTCTAACCTCATAATGATGGAAAATTTCTGGAGAGACTTGTTTTCTTGCTCCTTATTGGAGCCTTTTATGGCTCCCAATAAGAGCCAGAAACTTTGAGTGAGAAAGGGGTGTTTATATGAATGCATGATTTTTAAAAGCCCAGCCAAGTGCATAAGAGCAGCAAGGCAACTTTAGCCTCCAGAGAAATAACCTTCAAATCACAATTTGACAAACAATATCAAAAACTATCAGAGAAGCAAGCGATCTAGCTGACTGCAGTGTTTTCATTCCCTTCTCAGCAGTGTGACCTCATCACAGTCGCACTCGCACAGAATCCTATTACTGCTGCCTCAGCTGCAGAGCTGCAAGACAAAGGAAGGTTACAGACATCACTCCCCTCTGTGCCTTGCTAATCAATAGTTTTTATCTAATTTCTTTGCTTCAAGATACAGGAAAACAAGGTGCTGCATTTGAAATGGAAGGCTGGGAATAACTGAGCTTTGTGGGAATCAATACAAAATAGAATAGCTGACAATGTCATCCTGCCTGAAACACTATGAAGACAGATTTGAAGTTCCTCTAATTATCTAGATGCTTGTATTTTTAAACACTGACTTAGTGTCTGCAGAAAAATTTGCTTTATTTAATAGCCATTGTGGTTTCAGAACTTTTTGCACTACTGATTAGTCTGCTCAATTTCCTATATTTCTAGTCTGCGTGGAAGTTTCCTATTTGGTGTCAGTTTAGGACTCAGCATGAAGTGGCTCTGCTAGCTTGCAGCATTTAGGTAGGTAATTTACACATGGCAACATAGTGGGCTGAAGCCCGGCTAGCAGGGATCAACACTGCCCAGTTGACAGACAGTAGTTACTGCAGTGGACATACTTTTTTCCATTCATCTAAATGCTGGGTAACTTCTAACAACCTCACATTACCCAATTTCCTCAAATTAGCTAATAAGAAACATGAAAGCCCAGCACTACTTAAACTAGAACCAGCAGGGTTAAGAAATCTCATAACAGTCAAAGCAGCGGCCCACAGATACTTAACTCAAGAGAACAAGAAGTCAGAGTTGAGATGTAAAATCATCTTCAGCTATACTCCATTGTGAAATGGAAGTATCAATATCAAGCATACTCTGCCTCTTCGTGAACACTGAAAGCCTTCTCTAAAGCACATTGGAGAGAGTTGAAAAGAAGGCTGCTCAGCCCACTCCACTTGCCTTAGTGTCTCTCTGGAGAGCCTTTCACCTAGGCATCAACACCAGCAGAAACCCGCTCCTTTCCCCCATCTCAAACTCTTATAGTGTTCCTGTGGGAAGTCATTAATTCCTTACAGCTGGTAGGTCTCTGCACTCATGACAGGCAGCTGTGTTACTGCATCCTTCCCTGCCCGCCCAAGGGTGAATTAACGCTTTCCCAACAGTCCCTTAGCCAAATCAATGTGTACTTCTACATATCCCCCCACTTTGTTCCAACTTATTACATCCCAAACACAAAAGAGGCAGCAGAAGGGACGTTGAACACATTGTCCAGACTCTGCTCAGTAAAACTCCTCTTCAACTGCCTTCCAACTAAGGGACTTCAAGGTCAAAAAGACGGGCACTTCCCAAGTGTTTACAGTTTTCCTGTTGAATGTGTACATCAGTCTCTGCGAGGCTGAGAAGCAAGCCACTTATCACACATCCAAGCTACTCTGGGATTCTAAACTAAGCCATTCCTTTACTTGGTTCCCCTAAAATCCAGTAGGTTTTTCTCAGTGCATGCCTGCCATATTGCAGTGGCAACCACTGCTTTCTGTTACAAAGAAGGGCAGAGGAGTCCCTTTTATTCAATTGCTTAGTGGTGAGTTTGGTCAGGATGTGGATCCAGTTTCCTTCTTTGCTTGGAGGGATTCAAAGCCACCTTCCGGACATCTCCCACCACTGGGCTGCTGCAGAAAAGGAACCATTCCCAGACCCCCTGGCATTGAAAAGAGTAGCCCAAGTCCTACTTTATTATGAGGGGAAAAAAGGGGACTGGAGTACTTACCTTTAAAAGAGTGCTCCAGGCAGCTAATCCCACATGGAAAGAGAAAAGAGCCACTAGCACTGAGCAAGGAGCCTGGAGAGGGGTACGGCTGAAGGCACACCCTTTTCCTTAGCAGTGGCTGCTTTAAGCAGCTTCCTCCCAGCATGTTGCCTTTTCTGGCTGCCATTCTGAGGCTCCTTGCTCAGGGCTGTGGATCCCCACTAAGGGTGCAGGCATCTAGAGCTCAGCATTTTGGCATCCACATAATACTTTGGGTCTTGGTCTGAGGTGGGCTTAGTGTTCCCTGGCAGAGTTTCCTTTCATCTCATGCTGCTATTAGAATAGCATCATCTTAGGCTTCAGCTGAAGAAATTGTGAAATCAAGTGAATGCGAAATTCCTTCTGTCACAAAAAGTAGGTCTTGCATATGAACTGTAACTGCTTCACAGCTGAAGCTTCTCAGCTAGAGTAAAACATTATTTTTCAGTAAACCGTAAGATTTAATTTTTGTGTAATTATGTATAATTAATATGGTTAACGTATAGTATCTATAACCTCCCAAAAATGCAGTGCAAGCACCAACTACTCCATGACGCTACTTTACTGCATCTTGCGATCTTATTTTGGAATGCTGTGAGTTTGGTCTAGAAGGGGTTGTTTTAATTTAAGAATTTAGCTATAACAATCTCTAAAACTCATTCAGAATTATGGACTTGCTTTTGCTAATGGATAAACCATTTGTTCTGGAATGAACTTTCCTAAATCTGCCACTAGCCAGGTTTTTAAATAAAAAAAATAATTTTAATTTAATAGGAGGTTGCTCACTTTTTAAACAGTAATCATTTCTCTCATTCTTAACTTTCTTTGTGGACCATAGCATTGCTTGCAAGGTTGGAAGCTGGACACTGTAAAGTGCAAGAGTGAAGATAGGTAGATAACCACTAACAAGTCCAAATCTGAGCTGCAGTAAAGGCAAGAACTGCTTTATAATATATGTTTGCACAGTTGCTTGGCTGATGTTTTAATGCTAACCTGGCAGGAAGATTAGCTGCTTACCCAGGGAAAACTACCAATGCAAGCAATTCTTGTTTTCTAGACAAATAGTAAACACAATTTAAATTTTGTAAAGTTTCAGATTCAAAAAAGGGAGACATTTTTCAAAATGTCAAAACATTTCATGTTGACATTTTTTATCTAAAATGTTTGTTTCAGAAATGCCAAAAAGTTTCATTTTTACATTTTCCCAATTGAACATGTTTTTCAAATTGACATTTTTCATGTGAAAGTTCTGTTAATGTTTAAAAAATGAACCTTCTTTAAGACAAGCTAAATAGCTCAAAAATGAAGTTAAATATTTCAGTTCAGGTCAAATAAAATATTTCCCATTGATCAAATTTACTGTTTCCCTGAAATGATCATTTTTGTTTGAATTCACAACAGTTTTTCTCTATTTTTTTATTTATAAAACAAAAGAGAAGTTTTGTCTAAATTTATAAACATCATATTGATATTTAATAGATTTCTTTGGTTTTCTTAAATCTTATGGTCAGGTTCACAAATGGGTTCTTGCACCTTAATAAATCATTGTGAATCTGAATGATTTTAGATAACCAGGTGCACCTTTTAGCCCAACATAAGCATGAGATTAAACATCTGACTTAAGCTTCTTTAACAAATGTTTAGGCTAATGGGTTTTATTTTGTATTTGCTATGGGCTAAAATTTTTGTTAAAGATCATTCACCACCAGAGGGTTCAATTCATACATATATCTTGTGACTTGGTCTTGGCTGGGGAACAGCCATGATTTCATATTTATGAAGCTATATTAAAACTTAGGAAAGGAGCCTAAATATTTTTCCTGAAATAACATCAGCCAAACAAAATTACAAGCTAGAGATCTGGAGATGGGTTAGATCGATTAGTAGATGAGCTGGGACAATGCATTGTTTCATCCCTTAATGTTGAGATCCTGCAGCTACAGCAAGTTAAAGAAAAGCTACATGTTTCATATGCATTGTATCTGATTTATTTTATACTAGGCTGTGTTATGAAATGGCTAAAGCAATCGGAGAGTTGTTAGTAGGTATCATGGAGATATTGCCCTCTATGGAGAGTAGATCAAGTTGCAGATGTTTGAAAAAAGTCAATCCTAACATCTAGTCTTTAAATGGGGGGTGTGAGGGTGAGGGAAGCCAGGAAATAAGAGGTCAGTCATCTTGAATTGCCAGACAAGTATTACAATAAACTACCAAATACACTTTTATAAGCATCTAAGTGGAAAAAGAAGAGGAGGGTGAAATTTAACCTTTTCCAGGGATTTGCCAGCATCAAAAGAGGAGGTCCTACGTTTTTCTTCCTTCTCTGGATTCCTACTGCTTACTTTACACCTGGTCCATCTCTTATTGATGGACCAGCTCTGCTCCAGATAAGGAAAAAAGGCATAGATTCCTATTTATTGACATTAATAACTTCACTGTTTCATATGGTATCTCAAAAGTAAATGGGGAAAACATAGTCCAGGTCTATAAAATTAATTAAAAACTGGTCATAAAACCTTCTGTAGGTAGTAATGATCAGTGGTTCACTGTAATGATATAGTAAGTGGGGTGCAATCCTTCATCTGGTACTGATCAATATTTTCACTGTTGGTTTTGGTGATGAGAACACACCAAAAAAAGCTGCAAGCACATTGGACAAAGACATGAGAATGTGAAAGGATTTTGACAAACTGGTGAAAAGGAATGAACAAACTAATTCAATAAGGAGAGGTGCAAGGTTCTACAGGTAGGCAAGACAGGTAGTTACATAGATAGAAGATTGAATAGGGGACCAAACAAGTATCTAGGTATTCCCATAGATCACAAGATGAGCAAGACTCAGTAACACCACAGGAATTTTTGAAAAGTGGCATCACTTCTGGGACATGGGAGGCAATCCTACACGTCTACTGATCATTGGAAAGGCCTCACCTTGAGCCCTGCATTCAGTATGGCATTTCCAGAAGGCTGTAGACACTGGGAGAGAATCCAGAGGAGTGCCATAAGAGGATGCATGAGGAAGTCTTGACGGAATGTAGCTTGCTTAGGGTAGAGAGGAAGAGACAGGAGGAAGATGCAAAAGTAGTCTACACAAAGGGAGATCACGGGAAGATAAACTGTTCTTCATGTCCATGTTTAGCAGGACAAGAAGTAAATGCAGCAAGGTATGTGTCACATGAATGCAAACTATTACTAATTAATTATCATTACTAATTTATTAGTACTATACAGTGTGTCTGCCAACATTCTGCTAAACATTGCCAGGCTGTGGGTACTTACGGTTAGTTACCACTCATAAAGTTCTCCGCAGAGACCAATTCTGGACATCAGCCAGCTGGTGTAGTCTTTCTTTAATTTAAAAGTTGTCCCACTTGTCCAGACCTATGAAGGAAGGCATTCTACATGTTTAATGTTGGACTAGTAGTTTTATGTCCCTTTGGCTGTTTATTTACTGAAGGAGAAGAAGAGACATGACAGCTGTAAAATTCTTCAGTAGTTTGATTAAACTGTTTGGGTGCATCTTGGCCAAGAGAAGCAGTGCAATGTGGCTCAGGATTTGGGCCCTGCTGCAGCAGCAGAGCAGTGGGAGCACTTTTGAACTGCAACTTGATTGATTATGGCTAACATATTCATTATAATTAATGGGGAAACTCAATAGAGTTAAGTTTTATTTTTGCAAAGAACACTAGTTAAATAAAAATTTGTTATAAATAATTAGCTCAGTGCCACCTCTAGAAGATGTTCAAAGCAGAGAGAGAAGTAACAAATCTTTGGGCCTGAGCAGAAATGGAGTCTGGGGACACATAGTATCAGAAGCCTACTTAAGTCTCAGTCCAACTTCATTAGTAGTTCTGAGCCTCAGGAAAAAGAAAAAACATAAAGCAAAATCCAGAAGTTGCATTAATGCTTTAACATATTATATAATTAACTTGTGGCGTACTCTGACTCAAGAAGTCAAGGGGTTAATAGCCTATGCAGTGTAACAGAGAACTAGTTATATGGATAACATAAACATTAGTCAGGATCGATATCTGTAAGGAACATCTATTCCTGACACTGATTACTTGCACCTTTCTCGCCAGCACCATCCTACCCAGAAACAACATATTCAGAGTAGGAAAATTTTTCATGTCCAATCTCTTTTCTGTGAAAAGGAACAATCCTGCAGGAATGACACATTAATTTTTAATTACTGTTTCATTTAAAATAAAACTTAAGAATTGAAAAAGGATCATTACAAATTGCTACATGAAACAGTCCCCTTTCCTGTTTGAGGTCAGGTTTTGTTTCAAAGTTTTTAAATATTGGTTTAAAATGCACTTTTTACAAAGCTCAAAGTAGAACATCAAAATGACACTCTCTGAAGAACTGAAAGCTTAAAAAATTTCATGTCAGTGAAAATTCAGAAAAAAAAAAATCTAAAAATACCACAATTTAATTTCATTCATTCCCCATTCAAGTATTGCCATGAAACCAAAACCACCAGATTTCTACCATCTCTAAAAATATTGGAGAAGTCTTTGTGGTTGTGATTCATTAAGGCAATACCCACATAGCTGTGGGCAGGACTTGTCTCACCTAGTCTGAGACATCTACAGTGTTGAAATCCCTGTCTGAGCTACTCATCACAACTTCCTTTAATGTCAGTGGTAAGAAGCTTGTGTGATGCAACAGTATTTTACGGTAGGCATCTAAAATAGGTCAGATGCATCCTATCTCTCCATTCGCAATAAAGGGAATCTAGATCAGATTGAGAACTTCTGCCTTGTTGACGTCTTATGCTAAGCATTCATGTTTCTATATAAATGAAGCAGTTTTAGCATAGGAGTCAGACTCAAAAGGTACCACACAGCACAAGGAAGACAATGTCTACAAGAGGTGTAATTCATTGCGGAATGGATTCTCTTCACCACCTACCAAATGTGACCTGGAGGATCTTCTTCATGGCACTCACAAGGCCATCTGCTTTCTCTTCTCTTGTGTCTGCTTTTTATTTGTTGCTCAAGGCGGAGATACGTAGGTGTCTTTGATAGTTTTGCTTTCTGTAGCCCCAAGGACTTCAGCACAGAAATAAGATTTCACTTAGACAATGAAAAGACAAAAAATGTGTGAAAAATTGTAATGATCTCAAGGTTGTTGGATTAACTTCCTGCTACTATCACTGACAATGATTTATCCTGGTTGTTTAAATTCTGCTGGTAAACATGATGCAGTGAGGTCAGCTATGCTCTCCTTGTGCCAAGACAGAATTTTTCAAAGCCAAGCATGAGTCTCTTACTTTCTCTCAGTGCTCTGTTGACCCTGTTTTTAGTAACATGTGCAAGGAAAATAACCTGTGCTACTTAGATACGTGTAGGTCACTTATTGTTCCACCATGGTTCTCTGCTGTAACTGTTTAAGCTCCTTAAACATCACAATTGGAAGAAATCAGCTAGTGCATATGAAGTACTATCTCCACTTAATAGATGGGAACTAGTGACATGATGTTGCTTCCACTCTTCCACCTCAACCTCATTTGACAGTGTGTAAGTGTTGGGACTTTCCAAGCAACTAAGGGCTCTGTCCCATGAATTTAGCAGCTGGTACCATGAAATATGTGAAGCCAGTACTTAGGATGTATGAACAAAACATTTCAGAATTAAATGAAGATAAGTTCTTTTCTTTCTTTTCATCTGATGGATTGTAGTGGATAAAGCAAAAGGAAGGAAAAGCCATAGTGAACTGTGCTACAACAATATATGATAAGGATGTAATGAAGAAAAGAATAAAGTCAGTGATGGGGCAGTGAAAGCCATGAGTTAGCAGTGGTGCAGGCCAGTGGTTCCACACAGCACAATGCAGCACAAACGTGGTTATCCTGCTGCAGACATGAGCTGGTTCAGATGGAGCCAGGTTGGTCACAGCTTCTGCTGTAATTCGGTCAATCCACCCCCATAATAAAGATTCATTTATCTGATGCCCAAACTCTGTCATCAACAAGAACAACAGCAAGAACAACAAGTTAAAAAAATCCCTCTAAAGCCTTTTGATGGTTTTATCGTCCACATTATCAGAGAAGCCATTGACAGAAAACCCCACTACTAAACTATTGATGTGATAGAGGGGCAAATGATTAAAACTTCATCAAAACAATTCAAAACAGGCTTTTTTTTTTTTATCAACTACAATTTTTTTAAATCCCTCATTCTTCCTATCATTGTACTACTTCTCTTATAAACTACAGTCAGTGGCAAATGACAATTGCCCTCTGCAGGAAACCAGAGCACATTCTCCAATAACTAGGACTCAAATAACTCTGGCACTCAGTAGTGCCAAGGAATCTGAGGGGTGGGTCAGAACTTGTATCCTGTGAAGTCATAGAGCAAAATGACAAAAGTGCTCCAAAAAAACTAAGTACTGGAAGGATTCTCTGCTGAAGTATTCATCTTCAATTCAGGTCAAATGGATTATCCAGGTTTCAAAGACTGTTTCTTTGGGATGCATTAGTCTGTTTCTGGTTCACTGTGGGAGCTATCAGTGCCATGAGAAAATAAACTCCTACCCACAGAGCAATTCTGGAACACTCCTTTCTAGTCCTGAGGAAGGCAATAAGATTGTGTCCCTCTGTGATTGTGGCTCTTCTTTGTTGCACAGAATACCTGCACAGTCCCTGTAAGCACAAGGACAGAGGCTGGATTCCCTTGTCCTGGCTTACCTCCAGTTGTGCCCTTTCCTGTAGGATATTACAGCTGGTGAAGAATCCATGTCCCAGGAAGACAAGCTGTTTGCCCTTTCTCCTGCCTGGCTATTCAGTTTATGGATCAGGCCAGGAGCTGACTCAATGAAGACATCCAGGAGGACATGGGGTGGAAGGAAAGGGGTGGAAACCTTGGCACAAGAAAGGGGAAAGTCTGTGGTAAACCAGTCCACTTGCAGTGATGGGAATCAGACCTCCAAGTCTTGGTATGTCCAAGGTCAAAAGAAGGGGGGAAGCTGCCTCCTAAACTTTTAGAGCCAGAATCCAGGAGGGATTGTTGTCTCTTTGGTGATTTATAAATTATGTTTGGCCATCATTTAGAGCAGGAGCAAGCCTAATACTTACAATCCTTCAGCCAACTCTGCCAGCAGTCACATCACATGAATTTGCATTGAAGCTTAGTTGCCTGGGATTTTTTTAATGGAGAGCATAATCAGCTCACTATATATTCTCATTGTGTAACCATCTATCCATCATTTAGAATATGCACAGCTATAAAAGCACAAACCAGATCGTCATTGTTATTTTTTGAGAAAACATTCCTTTGTTCAAGTGCAAAGCTTTGTCTCCTTCAGTTGTACTGGGTTTTAGTTATTCTAAAATCTGACTTTATAAAAACCTTCTGCAAAAGCAGATAAAATGAAGGCTCGCTCTGTGTAGGAGTGATTAGTATTCTGTAGTGTCGCAATACATTTTCATACTGATTTTTTGTGTGTTTCTCCCCCATCAGAATAGTACACTTGTGGGCTCTACATATGTTAAAATAGATTGAAGATAACATTTTTAAAAAACTACACTTGGGTCCCTTAATTGTGCAACTTTTTTGCAACTTTTGAGGGAGGATTATTCATTTTAGGAAATAAAAATGTGAGCGGCTACACTTCTGGGGCCAAAATCAAACATAACAATGTTTGAAAGGAAGGCTGAAAATATTTGGCTCATATGTACTTACTTTATTACAGGTGCAGAAGTCCTTGGGAATGTAAACATTGTATGGTTTAATTGTTTGTGTAATACATTTGTGGAAAACGGGTATTTCCTAATTATATAAAATTAACATACTGACAAGGACACAGCCTTGCAGCTAGATTCAGATCTCCTCAGAAGTGCTGAGCACCCGCTGCCATTCTCACTGCAGTCTGTGGGAGCTGAGGTTGCTCAGCATACTGGAGAACTGGGCTTTAATTGCCTTGCAGTTCATAAAAATCCACAAAAGATATATGAGGCTGTTGCAAAGCCTGGGCCTCATATACATCACTGGAGCATTCAAGTGAGATATGGCGTCAAGACCTGAGCAAATGTTTAAAACAGAAACAACTCAAAGCAATTGCACAAGCCAATCAATGGGATGTTCAAGTTGGTCTGGGCCAAATGTCAGGGAAATAAATTTGAAAAGAAAAAAAAACACAAAGCCAAAAAACATTGTAATGACTTCACTAGCTTGCAAATTGGACCCCACTAAAACAAAAAATTAGATTTTTTTCTCTTCCCTCCCTATGTATTTTATTGTATGATTGAAAAGATTTATCTTTTAATTCTTGTTGCACTTGAACAGCGATTTCCTTTCTTGTTTTCTTTATGGATATTATATACATAAGCAACTGCCTTTAGCCCCAGTATCATTCCATTGACTTCAGCAGTATTACTAATATGCTTAGTGATAGGCACATGCTTAATTACCAAGCAGAAAAGAGACCTTAAATAGTTCCCCAATATGGGAAAGCTGTTTTAGGTTAACTACAAATGTGATTTGCCTTGTGGGAACCTTTGTCTCACTTCCATGACTGAGGGCAAACCATAATGGAGTAATGGACAGATAATGCACTTAACTCCATTTTTTTAAATAATATTTTATTGATTTAACTGAAAATCTGAAGTCTGTGGATTTGCTCTCTATAATGCCAGCCAATAACTGTATTAAAGGAAAAAGAAGGGGGGGGGCAAACATTTCGCTCTGAAATTTTAACCCTTTCAAGTTTTTTTCCTTTATAAAGCTCCTTTGTCTCAGAAGATGGTATGAAATGAAGACAGAAGCATTTCTTTGGCAGACCTATTGGAAACAAAGATAGAGAAGAAAGGCAAAACAGGGACAGTCCAATTTGTGTCACAGCTCACTACATTAGAGCATGTCTGAGCCCTGATTTTTTTCTCTGTTCATGCCAGCACTCCTTTGATGATTACTTTATCTGAAAAAGATAAGACATTATGAATTTGATTATGGCATCACTCCATGTGGTTTGACAGGGCCTCAAGCACATTGGTAAATTGCTGTCTGAGCAGTTCCATTATTATTACATAGCATGGCTCACAGTTAAGGACTAAGCTGGAATAAATATAGAATTTTAAAAAAATTGTAACAGTCACTCTTAGCCTTTAAAGAAATTACTCTTTTAAAGTTACAGTGTCTTCTCATTACTTGCAATGTCATTCAGTTAAACATTAAAAATTGCTGGCCTGTGTATTACCTGCAAGCTCAAAGCAATCCCAGAGCCCAGCTTTCAAATGCTGAAATGTCATTTTTGACCATCTTTGTAGAAGTTAATCAGTACTTAAACTGTACAGGACTGACAAGGAGAACTGTTGACGGCAGTTGCTTTGAGACTGATCATATAATTTTCAAGCTGAATTTTATGACTGTGCAGTATTTTAAGCAGAACAGTACAGTAACTGTAATTTTAACAAGAGGAGCATTTTATGGTTTTTTTTTCCCTATGCACTAGTCTGGAATTCTATGCACTTAATAGTTTCTTAGTTTAAAGACCTCAGTCTGGGTACAAAGAAAACTAATATACATTACAATTCAGAGTAGGTCATCTGAAGAGCAAGAATATATATCACTTCATTGTCACTGTAAGTTTAGAAAACCAATTACATATTATTATTATTATGTCTTAAAAATACAGGATTATAGTCAGAGGGAAGTCTAAGGAATTCTGAAGTGAGACCATTAAATTTCCTTCTGACTCCTTAGATACATAGGTGGGGGAGAAGGTTTGTGGAAGACCTTACTTGTTAAATGGAAGACATCCCATTGGAAGAGGGAAAGTTCTTTGTGGACACAGTTGGTTAATTTTGTCTTGTAAGTATGCAGTAGTCTACCTGAAAAAGAATGGTTTCTAGCCCTTCAGCTAGCATGTGGCCACCAGAAGACCTGGGGTTTTATTAGCTACCTCTGGGGGAAAAGCAACTTCCAGTGGACAAAGAAGGATGTAGCAAGGGCAAAAAGGGGTGAAAGGGGAGAAGAAAATTTAAGTAAGAGTAAAATTACTATGTTTTTTGAAAATTCTCTTTAGTAATGCAGTTACTGCCTGATCATCCTCCAGCTAACCATGATCAGTGCAAGTGGTGGCAGGAATCCAAGACTGGACCTGATCAAAGCTAGGGGGGACACTTGGGAGAGCAGAAACTGCAGCTTCATCAGTAGAAAGAAGAAACTTGAGTTCATAAGGCCCAGAAGCCCAGGGAATGATGCAGGAAGGAGTGACTGCCCTTTCCTATGTCATAAAATACTTGTAAATAAAGGTGTATAATCCAAAGACTAAACCCTTCTTTAACCAGTAAATAACGTCCTTATTTTTCTTGATTAAAGTAGAAGTCTCCCAAGGTGTCTTGAAAGGTGCTAAAACATAGTGTTATATCTCAGATGGACTGGTACTCATAGCCCAGCTGTTTGGGAAGCAGTTTAGAAGTAAAGCAAAATAATAGAGTAAAAGAACTTCCCTACCAAAGCAGATACACACAACAGATGAGAATTACAGGGCAGCCACAAACATATACATGTTTATCTCTGTGTGTGAACATATGTGTGAGTGCACATATGTCTTTCACTTCTCAGGACTTAAACCTACTTAATTTTCCTGAGAAAGTCCCCCCAGATTGGTCCAGCTGTAAAGCAAGTTACAAGTGATAACAGGTCTTGGTCCATTTCTATTTCCCAAGGCTCAAAGTTCATTGAGTGAGTCAGAGGTATTGTAGCAGCCTCCATGTAGGGTCCAGTTCTGCAAAGCCTTCCTCCTAGAAGTAGTTCATAACCATACAAGTTTCCTGGGACTGCTTTTGTATAGCAGGTTTGCATACCTCAAGCTTGGGCTGTCTACAGAGCTATGTTACGCTTGCTTCCTCCTCAGCTGACACAGTGTGCATTAAGCCAAAGCAAAGAAGGCCCCCTGCTTTGATGTGCCTCACTAGAATCCAAGAAAAGTGTATAGAGAGTATTTTAATAATTAAGAATTATGGATCTGAAAGCAAAGCTGCTAGCGTTGCCAAGCTCGACCAAAGTCTTTGAAAAGAACTCTGTCAAAATGCGTTTCTAAGAAGAAATTATGTTATAAATTATTTTTATGGAACGTTCCAATGTTAAATGAATATTTAGGTTGCAGTTCATGAAAACCTCCCTCTTTTGAAAAAATGTTTACATTTTTTAGATTTCTCTTTGTCAGCATTTCTAACAGTAAAAATGACAAACTTTCATGGGTAGGTGCCAATGGAGACAGCTGTATTTTATTATTGAATACTTCTGGTGCTTAGTTTGGCACCAGCCCTGTTTATATTGCTAGTAAGATTTCATGCAAGCCTTTGCAAGGTCTTGTGTTTAAACTTAAATGTCTGATATGGTTTGTAATTGATTCCACCCAGTTCCCTCCCTCCTCCTTCTCAGTCCAGTTTGTAAAAGGGAATTTATCACTGTGTGGGGAACACAAACCTTCCAGTGCTGCAAATTCAAAGACAAAAATTCCATAGCAAGATCCTAGAAACCTCTGGTTCTATTATGATTCTCTTCAACTGCTAGGAGAATGTATTAATCCCTGCTGTTCCTGCCCTTGGATTCTTATTTTTTTGTGTGTTTTGATTAATTGACTTTGCTCGGGGTTAAATCAAACCAACCCATGTGCTTCCCATCTTAGAGCAAAAATCTAGCTATTGGCTGTACCTCCTAGTTCTTTATTTTTCTGTCCACTTGTGCCATAACCTCTGTGCTCACTACGGATATACCAGGCAGTTTACTGCATGCTTGCATGAAAGTCAGTGAATATCAAAAAACAGCTTCACAATAATATCCCTTAAACAGGAAGATGGATTTGCTTTGGTGCCTTTCTGCAAAACACTGAATGGGTGAACTTCACTTCTGTCAGGGTTCACATTACATGAACATGAAGTCGCTAAGATCAGAGGATTTGTTTTATATGAATGAACTTCAGAAGGCAGCAGAAGAAAAGAGTTTTTTAAAATCCATGCACTAGAGCTCCATGATGATAAACAAGGCAGATTCATCTGCCTTGGTCTGCTCTATACAGAGCCATATATAAACCAAGAATAAAATACCCACTGGCCAATTTAGCATGTAATGAGCTACTCCTAATGGAAATCAGTGAACTGCGGTTGGCCTTGAGAATCACTTGTCATTGCCAAGACCTCTGTGATAGCCAGTCTGATCACACCTTTTTTATCACTGCCATGTCTTGTAGCAGATACTGCTGGGCCTGAGCTGCTTCTTTCAGCATTTGCCAATGCAGTCAGTATTACAACATCTGTGTCTCTGGTTGGGGTCTTTAGGGTTGCTGCAGTACAAGAACTGAGTGTGCGCCATATATTGCAGCATTCTGATCTTGTCCTTATCAGATCATGCACAAAGTTTCACAATATTTAAAATTAGGTTTTGCTTTTGCCTTGTTTTGTATCAGAACAGCTTCCACACCTTCAAAACTCATTCCCTATGTACTGCTGATAAATATTATGCAGAAAGATAAAATGGGTTATTCACAATCAACTCAGGTTCCCATGTTACTCTGTATTCTGTGGTGGGCCCCTGTTAAAACTGTAAACATACTCCCTTACCTCATTACTTTAAATTTTGTTACAGTGAACTGCATGTGCAGCTTATCTTACCATAACAAATTTCTCTATAGCCATAGCTGGAATGACAGTGTGTTTCTGTGGAGGAAGAAAAACTATATGGGGCTTTAAAAGTCAATCTTTCTCTCCCACCCACCATAAAAAAATGTCTAGAAACTTCCTGTGGCCATAAAACTATGAAGATAGTTGCACAGCGTATGATTGTCCTTCAAGGGAAATGAAAGAATACTATATAGATTTCAGTATGGAAAGGAGGCTATAATTGCATGTTATGCAGATATCATTCATGACAGAATTACAACAAATATCATATGCCAGTAACTCAGACGAAGAGCTGTTGCATTTAGCTAATCCCTCTCTCATGGGGTGAACAGAAGATGGTGCATCAGTAAATTGGCACCAGAGTCTAATTAGTGTTCTCATTCAGCCTACTAAGTAGGAAGGGATGGCAGAAGAAGTACATAATATTCAACAAGCAGAGGGGCAGGCAGGCAGATCTGGATTAATATGAATTGCAGACCCAAATATCTCTAGAGAGTGAAAAACACAAGCTAAAATTTTATCCAGCTTAATCACACTAGAATGCAAAACAGAAGTCTCATAACTTCTTTTGCCACAATGGATATGAAGCCAAATGAACCCATGTTTCCTCTAACTGTTTATTTCACCTTCTACTATGCAGGAAGGGGCGGGGCGGGGGGACGGACGGCTACAGCTAGGATAATAACTTATCCTGAAACATTTTTGGAGCTAAAGGTCAGGTAGAGTTCCAGGAGAAGAGTGTTCCAGAGGAATGTAACTCTGAGTAAGAATTCCCATGTCCAGCTCCCACTCCCATCCTGATGGGGATGATTAGCTGAAGTTTCATGATGAATGTAGGTGTTTGTAACAAGTCAGAGAGAGAGAAGTGATAGATTAGGTCATTTAGCCTAGTCTAGCACCACTATGTGGATAGGTCAACACTTCAGATTTGACATAGGACTCTTAGGCAGTATGAGGCGTATAACACAAGCGTGATGAAGTTCTCTTCCTCTTGGAAGTTTGACAGCTTCACTACAATTCAGCATTCGTCAAAGGTGCTGGACAGTATTCAAGATTCTTCCTTGGTACGAAAGCGTCACTACAGGCCTGGCTAGAAGCAGATAAGCTTTTTGATTTTAATGTCTGAGTTAAGACATTAACACAAGTTAAGACAAGAAAAACATGTCAATTCTTGACTAGGAGCAGATAAAACAACCATTTTGCTGGACAGGGATAGCATTTCAGACTCTTAGACTGAAGGTGCACCTAGTAGGACCTTGACATGATACACATTTTGACAAAAGGCAGGTTTATTGATTGAACACTAGTCAGGTAAATAGAATTTGCTGAGAATTGACTCCAGTAAACAGAGTTTGCTCCAGTGCCAGGCAAGCCCGTGTTATAATCAATTTGATTTTATGATAAGAATAATCTGCATTAGACTTAGCATCCATTTAAGTTGAACTTTAACTATGATTTAGAATTTTAGATTCAAGGGAATAGTTGCGAGCCATAAAACCATAATGCACTAAGATGGACAGCACCAGTTGGAGAAACTGTAGCAGAAATCACAATTTTCCTTGCCCACAGAAAGTGCAGGCTTTTTCTTATCACCCTGTTGACTGAATCCTATTGACAGGATCTTACAGGAGAAGAAACAAGAGGTATTATTTACTAACAGCCTTTAAAAAAGGCTGGAAGCGTGTGTTTGGGTATCCCACCATACAAAAGCTATTTCTTTTACTTTAAAGTGAGTACAAAACTTTGAAGTTTTGCCTTTGACTTCCATAGGGGCAAGATTTGCCTCATGGGATGGAAACTCATGCTGTTTATATGTAAGTGCAAATGACTGCAGAAGGCACAGACAACTATTACATTTCCCTGGGCCTGCCTTAACTACCAATCCAGACTCATGGTCCAGCCTTTAGCCAGAGTTCCCACCTCACCTATCAGAGCCTCCCATCAATTTTATACAGGCACTTTAAGTTCTAGAAATTCAGTAGCCAAGAGAAAGAAGCCGCTGATAAATTATTCAAAGAAATGCATTCTCTTTTCCCAGCTGTGTTAAAGGAAATAGGTCACGAAGTTTTAGAGTGAACCCAGAGAGCCCTAATGTGCATTATAAAGTCTTAAAATGTGTAAAATACAGTCAAACCCATGACTGTCAACAGCAGAGGTGAATTTGGTACATGAGACCTTGAAGGAAAGAGATCCTTTCTTCCAGAAAGCATGAATTCTCATGAAGTGATGACACTGATATTTAATGGTGAAGCCATAGCTTATCTACATACACTGAGTAGAATGAGCTTCACACCACCTTTCTAGTCTAGACTGTAATGCGCAACGCTTTAGTAGGGCATATCTGTAAACTCCAGATTAAACAGTCCTCAAGGGCTGCTGATGACAGAGTGTAGCAGTGTGATATTTTGGGGTCTGAACGGCAGAGATTTCATAGGCAATTAAACACGTTACTTCAAATTGTTAGGTGTGGCAGGGGTGTTTTCATTAGTTTTGTCTGAAAATAGAAATGAAAATATATTAGACTTTTGATAATAAAGTCAGTATCTGAAGTGCAGGTTGGATCAGGAAGCTGGAGCTTTGAGTTTAAAAGCAAAAAATAAGTGCTAGTATTAAAGGCTACATCTGAATCCCACTGACATGTGAGCAGGTGGACCTAGATAAGAAAAAACCCAAATCTGATTCAGCCCAGAAACTGAACCATAGACCTGAGAAGTTCAAGCCACCTGTGCTTGTTGTTTCTTTTCTCACTTTCACCTTTTTTAGCTGTTTTTCATTTGTAGAAGTAAAAAAGAAGAAAAGTAAGGAAAAAGATAGCCCCAGCTAAACTGACCTTCCAGATGCTCAGTTCCAGTCTCGATCCAGCTTTTATAAGTAAGATTACAGAGCTTTGACAAATAAGGTTTTTAATGAAAAGGCTTGTGCAATGACACCTTTAAGCCAGCCTCTGGAAAAAACTCAAGAGTTGCACATTTCAGCAGAAATGCATCTGTTGTCACACTACAAAATGTAAGAGGTGCCATTCTTCAGCCCGCTTGTTTAAGAAAGAGAATGAAAGAAAAAAAGACACATCGATGTTAATATCTCCCAAAGGGAATACTCGGTGTCCAGGAATGTAATAGGTCCAGCCCTTTTTTATCCCAATGGGAATCTAAAGCAGCAACCTTTCACTTGGTCTTAAGATAAGCATATAACTTTTAACAATCATTAGAGTAACATGGCTTCAGAAGCACCAGGAAAAAACTCTCTTTGACTTACTTTGGGGCTTTAGCAGTTTGAAAAGATTCCCAAATGTTCATTTTCATGCAATTGTTTATCACTGGTTTATACAATTCCCACAAAAACGGTTTCTTATAATTTTCATTTGTGCAAATGTGACAGCACTCTTCACCTTTTGTGCTATTTTCCTCACTGCCTCCTATTGCTTCTGAGAGATTTACTGCTCTACTGACATAAGTTTTCAAAATCCACGGTACACAGCATGAAAGCTGTAAGGGCTCTTAATTCATTTGGCAAAACCCATTAAGATTTTGTGAGTGTTGTAGAAGTTTAACAACCTTCCCAAGGGAGGCGTTCAGCAGGAGTGATGACTCAGAGGACAACAAACTGCCACGCACCGGTTTGTTGTTAAAGATGAATGCTGTTCTTTGCTGCATTGAAGGGAAGCTCTTAAAATCATTTGTCAGACTGGCTTGATTCTTGACTTTGCCTCACACTTTCTGTGTGACCTTGAGCAAGACATGCAGCTTGCTTCCGAGATTCAATGAGTCTGAGGGCGGGTGGCACTCAACAGATCAGTATTACAACTGCCAATGGCCTCATCATTCACAAATACATATAGTATACTCTACCCTCTTAAAAAAAACCAAAACCAAATGCTGATCCAGCTCTGATGTAGTGAATCTACTCCAGGAGAAAAGCTCCAATCTGAATGCAAACTCTAGCCTTAGTTCAGCAACAACTTTCCATAAAAGAAAAACTCCTGGGCCTGGGTCTAAGAAACAACCAAAAATCATCCCAGTTGCAGGACTCTCCCAACCCTGCTAACAAGGCACCCTTATTTAGATCATAGGACAGGTGTAGGTGTTGGGTTCAGCTGTTACTCAAACCAATTGATTTTGGAAACCTGCATAAGTCCTATGAAGCATTCCTAAATCTTCTGTGCACCCATCAGTGGAAATTCCTGATGATATTTTGCTTCTAATTGTACAAAAAAGATAATGGTTCCTGAGAAACATGGAACAATTAGCATTTTCTCATCAGCTCCCTTTTCAGTTTAATCTGCTTGGATGCTTTAAACTTTCTAGATGATGAGAAACAGCACAAAATTGAACATCAATGCCAATGCTTGGTGCAAGATATAAACACACTTCAATTTTCCTAGCATGCTGAAACAGAGCTCTGCATTTTAACTTCTGTTTGATGCCTAAATTAAGCCCAGCAAAATATTCCTTCGTTTATAAAACTGTATTAATTAAGAAAGTGCCTGATTTCATTTCTATGAGTAGGTTCAAAATGACAGATTTGAAGGGAAAGTTTCATCAGATTTTGGTTCTAACTAGACACTGAAAACTGATGACTGAAATGATATGTAACTCTCACATTGCCAACCCAGAACATGAATGCCCAGAGCACAGATATCAATATAGAAAGAAATCAGCAGTGTTTTAACTGTGTGCAGTAGAATGAGATCACCAGTGCTTCGAGATCTTGCAAAATTTTCAGGCCCTGGTGACAGATGTGGAATATTTGAAGAGTCTACTGAAGTGTGACAAAATTTTGTCTGGAACTGACAAGAGAAACAAGCATTTATTACCGCTTTATAAAAAGATAGGTCATGCCCTATCTATTTCTGCAAATTTTCCTGAAGAAAGATTGTACTTTAAAAGATCTCAGTTTCCTATCCACAAACACAAAGGTTATGTCTGTGTAAAGTTAATTGTTTCAACTGCCACCATGGATTTGGAAGCATCAGAAGTGGATCCTAGGCATGCTATTTGGAGGGTTCTCAGCTTTATCACTGTCTACTGCATGTGGGTCTTCTTGCTATGTCCCAGGGCAGGATCTATTCCTACATCATCATCCTTCTTCTCTTTCACCCATTCCCAGGTACTGAGGCTGGCCAATGAGGGCAAAGTCATGCAACACACCAGGGACCACACTGGGCAAGGCTGAAAGTGGGAGAAGGCATTCACTACACATCTGCTGTGCAGTGTCGCGTGAGATGTCCCATGCAATAAATATTTGCTCTAGGACCTCAAACATCCTCTGTGGAATAGAGAGGAGATATATACAGGACAGAAACAGCCTTGTTCAGTTGGTCCAGAAAGAGCGAGAAACTAACAGTGCAAAGGTAACATTTTATCCAAGATGATGCTCTCTTGTTCTCGAGATTCTCGTTCTTGTTCTCTCGATTGCTTTCTTGAAGCTAGAGATCTCTGCAAATCTGTAGCAAGAGATGTTCACTACCTACAGATGGCTACCTACAGGACAGTGTACAGAGAAATTTAAATATTCCAAAGACTTGTGCAAGTGAGAGGAAACTGCAGTTGTCCCCGTCCCCCCCTCAATCTTATATTTTTCTGAAGCAGGAGAAATAGTCTCATCCAGAGTTAGATGATTTTTTAAAAAAAAAAAGACACCAGTGTACTAAATGTTTACAAAAGAATCAGTAACTATCTACTGGAAAGTTCGCCAGACAGAACCTTTAGTTAAATATATTATGTGGTTTCTGCCTACTAGGCAGAAGACCACATCACATTTCATTTTTAATAATCCTACCATTAAAATGGCAATTCTTTTTACAGATCAGTGATGGAGACTGTTTGCCAGTGAAACACCCTCTACCAGATGCCCTCTCAAAGTCACCTACAAAACAGAGCAGATGAGTGTACTTTGAGGCTTTGTGTCTGAGAAAGGTACTGTCAGCACTGAGAAGGAAAACCCACGAGTCAACAGAAAATTTGGTTTCTCACTGTTGCCAGTTCTTTGGACTCTGCAAACACAAATATTCACTGCAGGAAAGAAGTGCATGAAAGAAAGATACTGTGTGCAGTTGTTGCTTCTATGCCACCCACTATACTAACTCTTAAAATTATGACTGCATTAAAGTAAGCTCTACACATTTCCTTTATATAATGGTGGTTGAACACTGGTACCCATGGCATTCTATTTTAAATTTTAGCCACTTGATGTTAATTTTCAGCCCTAGCAATTACTGAATAATTTCTGTGTTTCATAGAAGGTGTAACAGGAATATTCCTCTTGGGGTGAATCAATATCAGCTTATGCCAAGAAAGAGAGTATTTTACAGTAGATAGTTACTCCTTCTTTTTCTTTTTTCTTCCTCAGAAAGAGTCATTAATTCCATGGGTGATTCTAATATTAAGTGTACATGCATGTGGTAGGTGGGTGGAAAAGACAGTTATTGACTATTATATGGACATATCTCCCAGAGGTCATACTTCCATTGCAATGAATATTGAACTATGCACATCGCTTAATAGCAATCTTTGGAAGAGTTCTTTATAGGGAGTCTAGTAGAATAGATAACCATGGAAAATAAAGATGTCTGCTTACAGAAGGCAGGGGTGTATAATAACCACTGACAGAGAAATCCAGTGTAGTTTGGTTGCTCTTTATAACACACATGTACTGCTTATTTATTTAGACAAAACTGCTACAAAACTTTATAGTGGTTAGATGCATATCATCCACAATCTTCTCCCTGAGAAATGGTCTAAAAAGATAACGGGGCAAATTAAATCTCTGACAGTTTCTCTCTGCTTTGACTCAGCAGGAATGAAGATCTATTGAACTTAGAAGAAAGGGCTTCAGTGCACTGAACATTAAAGCCTGGGCCAGAGATAATTTTCTGACATTACAGCTCTAGGCTACATCTGGTTAGAAGGTCCCTGTTTTGTTACAAGTTTCTAAGCCTGTCCATCTCCTTTGTTATTGGGAATTATTTATAAATTGCACTGCTGCAATAGTGGAATTAGAGAGATGCCATCAAAAAGCTCAGGAAGGAATTGTTTTGCCATTCCTACACTCCACCAGTATATTTTTCCACCTGCACTTTAGATTCATACCAGTTTCAAACACCGAGGTGAAAACACACACACAGAGGAGCATGTACCAAGTTGTATGAATGATAAATACCCTTGGACAGCAGCTTGGATTGTAGCAGCTTTGCAAATCTCTCCATTGGAAGGCAAAAATGAGTCTAAGCTGCCTGTTTCTAAAGAACTTAGAAGTGTTCTTTATGAAACAGTTCTTTTCTACAGAAATTCTTTTCTACAGAAATTCTTTTCTACAGAAATCCTGAAATTGCTAAAACCTTCTGAGAATCACTAATCAACTCCAATTTCTACTACTTTGGGCAGATGTTCAGGGTGCTCAGCATCTCACAAGGATTTTACCTTGAATCTCACTAGAATGGAGCATCTAATTTAAGCAAAACAAAATTAATTTACTGTGTTGCAGTCTGTAGCACAACCATCTCATGAGAGAGAATCAAACCTCCAAAACAACAGCCATGAATACAGAAACCAGATATCCTCAGGATACAACAGCATGACCAAACAAGGATACAAAGAGAAAGATTTACAAATTAAAATGCTTAACTTATTAATAAATATCCAGATACATGCAGTAACCATGGACCTCATATTTGACATTCTAATTAACTCTGAACAGGAATCTGAGCAATTGCCTCGGCATTGTTGATGAAAAGCTTGACAAAAGGATATAGCTGGCTACAATGAGATTTCTACTGGATAAAAGTCTGGCAACCATGATACTGACTTCTGTAATATCCAGCAGTGGATAACTATTTAAATCCAGGTGAAGCTCTGTAGGCAAAAGTTTAAAATGGGGCACCTGCTCTGCTAAATCTACTCTCTAAAACTTTAGCATTCATATTTTAAAGTAGTAAATTCTACTTGTCTCTGTCACTTGTAAAGTGGATACTATTACCCACTACAAAACATCACTGTGCAGCTCTAATAGCTGGTCAATCTTTTTGCATCCAGAATATCTTTGGATGGACAGTTTCTTTTCCACATAGTTTTTTGGGAAAGTCTGTCCATTGGATTTCCATTTAAAAACAAGTAGGGAAATGAAAGTGGCAGATGTTTCTATTTTCCACAATACAGAATTTAATTAAAGAAGGAAAAACTATATTTTTATAGCAAATATGTATACATGTTATAGCTTCACTGAAGGAATGTAAGTTGTCTTGAAATTCTGTGCAGGAAAAAAAAAAAAAGCATGACTAGCTCATGTGTTTGTAAAATGTTCTGAAATCCATGGAGACAGAGCCATACCCTGACCGCCTTCTTCCCACTATGTGTCACATAGAAGGCCCTGAGCATGAGCAAGGCCAGAAGTGTCTAGCAGAAAACTACAAATGGCTACATGTGCAATTTTAATTAATGAACTGGTGAGTTGACAATGCAGTATTCAGGAAACACCAGCTGGTAAAACTCTGTGTAACAAAATGAGGCTAAGTAACTGGAAAATCACTAACAGCACAGTGTCTTTTTGTGGCATCCCAGCTAAAGAAACCCATGTACTTTAAAAAGAAACACGAAAGCGAATGTTTAAATAAAAAGTATGATATAAACATCTTTGTTATCAGTATTTCTCTTGTAGGAAATATTCCTTTATTACTACACTATTTAATTGCACTAGTAACAGTGTAAGAAATATCTTCAAAGCAGTTAAAAAGAATAATGAGTTAAGGCTGATCAAACTCTTTACAGAGAAGAAAAGTGAGCCTAAAAAGACCATAGTTAGTTCTGTGTCAATACTAATATCAAAACATAGCATTTCCTAGTCTTTCATTTTTACACTCAAATACTGTTATTTCTGAGTAGATCAATTTTAAATGTGAGTGCAATGTATTAAACTTAAAAGTGGAGTTTAAATTATTAAAATTACTTCCATTAGCTTCAAGCACCATGGCTCCATTTAAGCAAATGAATTAAGCACATGCTTAAGTACATTTCTATTGAGTTAAGCTGTTTAGCAAATGCTTTCCCTGCAGGCCTACTGAAGCCAAAAGCATGTAAGCATATGCAAAATTTGGGGATATACTTAACTGCATGGTTTTTATGGAGGTGCAGCATTTGAGATTAATCTTGGACGCAGGATTCAACTTCCTATGAACGAATGAGCGACTGCATGGCTTTGTTTTGATTTTGCCCTTATCACATAGTAAAAATACAGTCAGTAAAGAAAAAAATAATTAAAAATCCTTTCCAAGTATTTATGGAAAGGTAAATTCCAGGAATGATTAATGAGGTGGTACCAGAGGCAAACAGACTCCAAAGCAAGGGAGAAAAAAACCCCACAAGCACTAGATCATTCCATCCTCTGTCAGTGCATAATAAACACTGTGGTCTTCCAGCCTATAATTCATCAGATTCTATATTAGGTCATTTAAGAATCCCTGTGTGACACAAATAGAAAAACAAGTTAGCAGCAGAAATGTAATGATTAATTTTACATGTAGCAAAGAGATCTGCACGCCTATTCAACTCCTCGGAAGCCCCTTGACAGCAGATTTTTTATTTTTATTTTTTTCTTTTTAGTCTACAATTGACATAGTGTTCCTGATGACTTGAAATGAGGTTGTCAGGGGGAATGAATATCACTTATGAGGAGGTTTCACTGCCAATGGCCATTAAACCAGCAGCAACACTGTCCTGCAAAAATGAATGAAATTAGTAGCTCCCTTTGTACTAGTGCAGGGCAATATATATAAATAAACAGGAAAGCATGAAGCTAAATGATCATTTATAGCAGCACAAAGACTGCTCTAGTCCCAGCATCTGCATATTTATTAGTTGCTGTGATACGACTGAATGCTAGAACCTAAATTACAATGAGATTCAATGCACAACTGAGAATAGGTAGGCTGAATTAAACAAACATGATGCTGGTTGTTCCCTTTCAGCTGGAAGAATGATAGTATGGTATACATATTTCAATAAATATGCAGTGATGATACTATTAGGAATTCGAATAGTTGTCAAGTCATAGGACTAATGAGCATCTTTATGACTGATAAGTGAAAGAAAATGTTATATAACATACTGAATTGCTTTATATAATCACACAATCCCAATGAATATTTGTAAGAACAGCAGCAATAGGCCCAACCCTGTACCTAGCCGCAATGATGGGAAAATCCCCACTGATTTTAATAAGAATAAGGAACATTTAAATAATTGGTAGTAAAAGATCCCCACATTTTTAGAAGGAGCATGTAGATATACAGAAATCCATTTTATGCTAAGAATTACTTATAAGAGCTGTAGTCTAATATGACCACAGTCAAATGAGGAAACACTTCCATGGGTCTCCAGAGTCTGGATAATGTAAAATTTTCATGTGAATCCTATATTTGTAACATTCCCTGGTGGGTCCCTAATTAATTCTTTCTAGAAACAGTATATATGAGAAATAATTTGAAGCAATAAACAATTAAGTTTACAAAATAAAAGGGAATTTCAAAATCTTAACTTTACAGACAACATCCAGGACAACTAATATCCTGCATTTCACTGCTCAGACAGTGGGACTGAATAGTTCCAGAGGAAACCTCAAAAAGGATCAGTCCCTGAAACTTGAGTTGTCTGATCTCCACACACTATCACAAATATCATGTCTTTTGGCATTTGATCAATTAGGGGTGTTGGAGTCTGGAAGGAAGAGAGACCTTTCTCTGGAGCAGGTGGCCCTGAGTATGAACCGTTCATTCCTGGTACCTTCTCCTGCAGAGCTTTCTCCAGACACCCTGGGCTCAGGGGAGCTTTTCCCACTGATATTGCAGGGCTTTGGACTGTGAATTTAGTCAGCATCTGCTCTCTGGCAGACAGAACAGTGTTTGGGCTAAAGTTCAGGCGAGTTCCTACATGATTGAATTGGATCCAGTTCTTAAAACAGCTTTAAAAAAGAGAAGAGCAAATGTCCAAATCTAGAGAATCAAAGCTACTAAATAGCTGGATGGAATCATGGGGCAAACAGGCATTTTCTTTCAAGGAAGTAGTTGTATGGCTTTGGAGACATGAACAGACTTCTCTGCTGAAGACAATGAAGAAAGGGTCACCAAGACATGGCAGCACAAAGTGCTTCACACAAACTTTCAGGTAGGCTACCCTCTAGCAACTGCTCCACACGGTCTTAAATCAAACTGTTAGCTTAGGCACAGAATAATAATGCAATAATTTGAATTGCAGCAACTGCAATGTCATTGTTCAACAGCTAAGCAGCTTCTAATAGCGTTCTGTAACTCAAGGGGGTGAACTGTCTGGTTCATGACTGCAATTTTATTCTGCAGGAAAAACACGTGAAATAGCAGAAAGCTACACTGCATCAGGGCAAACAATTCTCTGAGATGCTGTGTAGGCTCAAGTCACGTTAAACACTGTTTTCTCTGCTAGCTTGCTATCACTTCAACCAGTGTCAGGTTATTCACTGTTGAGCTGGATATGTAGCAACTTCTTAAAATGCCCTGTGTTTCTTTTGATTTGGACTTAAGCAGTTAGTGGAAGTTTAAAGTAGATTGCTGTTTCTGAAAGGTTATTTCCTGTAAGTGCAGCATCTCAATGCCATCAAAGAGAGTTGAGATATACAGGGCCAAGAAGAAGAAAATAGAAACAGCCACCAACATAAGAGCCAAAGAACCTGGAGGATGTAAGACCATCTGGGCTTGGAGAAAACAATGACAGCAAATGGAAAGAGAGTTTACGCCAGGCATCCCTGAACCCTAAATAGGAATACCCCTGGCAAGTGTGAAAGAGAGAGCTATGAAGGATTTTATTAGCAGATCCAATCCCAATGTTACTCTCAGTTAAAACTCTCTTCTAGGGAAGAGTTTGTTCTCATGAGAGCATCCAGAAAAGAACTCGGTAAAGAAGGGCTGGATTACAAAGATTCTCAGCTGTAAACAGTCTTGACACATTTGTATTACTTACTTCACTAAGGTGGAAGATGGATTAATTGTTAAATAAATACAGTTTAAAGCTGGACAAAATAACTCCAGTGAACAGGCTCATCAGCAACAGCATTTGTAACACTGTAGCAATAAAGGTGTTTTCTCCAGGACCATGTAATACTTACAGAATTGTATCCATTTTACAGTGGTTCTGTGAAGCTCTTCAGAGCTTGTCAATGCAGCTGTAGGAAGCAAATGAAAAATCTCAGCCCAGGGAAGATGAAGGCTACTTGCTGTAGAGACCCTATACTGAACCATCTGGAAAGTTCATAGCAGAACAGTCTGCAAAAAAAATAATTTAAAAAGTCCCACACAAAAATGCTTTGTATAATTTTAATGTATTTTTCTAATGGATATTGATAGTTTCCTGCCCTCTGCTTTCTCTTCCCTGCCTCAGCTAGATCTTCTTCTTCCCAGCAGTCAGACGACTGGCTTAATTACAGGTTTGAGTCCAGAACTGGGATGCTGGATGGTCACTGCACTCCATGCTTCCAAACATAAAGCTCTGGAATGCAGGGGTTCAGCATAACAGTGATTTTCTATGCCTCTGTGCTAGGGGAGCTCTTAGAGACGGATGATAGCAGCAGCACAAAACTTGGCCTTGACCTCCCAAATAAAGATACGGCACGTGTGTGTGGCCTGTAGTGAAGGTCAAAAGAAAGGGAAAGCTTTGTAGGCCATGACACTTCTGCAGACTCCTACTTGTAAAAGCTTTTCAGTATTGAAGAGTTTTAAGTTTCTTTGCCTTGATGAAGCTATACAATACATACAATTATTAATACTGTAATTACTATTACTACTGTCTATTGTGAGTTATTATGCTTACTCATAGACAGCATAACGAACATGAACATTCTTTCTCTTTGACTTCACATTCTCCCCCTTCCTGTTCTGGAAACTTTTTTCCTGAGATCATATCAGACAGTTATCCATTTAATTTTATGATGTTTATGAAGGTGGAGTCCCCAATTCCAACTTAAATTTGAGCTTGCTTTTCCAGGGGAGCCCCACATTCCCAGAAGCAGACTTGCTTTAATTTATAATCTTTACCTTGCATTATAAAATAAATGCCAGGATGATGGAGAGCTGCCTTTCTAGGTCAAACAATTGTAGAAAAGTCAGGGAGAGGCTGGAGGGGAAATGCCTGTTCAATCAAGAATGTTCACTAATGATTTCTAAAATGTCTTAATTGCTTCAGCACAATCTACAGGCATCACTTTCATGCCTCAGACAGGACAAATAACTCAGTCTAATATTTCAGAATTAGCAACTTGCTGAAGTAACCAGACTATAATCTTCCTAGTCATGGGTTAGAATTTTTGAGGTCTCATCAGCACACCACAGCTTCTTTCTTTAAGTGTTTTGTGTAACTGCAAGCTTATCTTCAAAGAGCAGATGTATGAACTATCATTTTTGATTAAAGCCATCCAGTTGGAATAATAAAAAAAAAAATCATCTGTTCACTGCAGTTAGAATCATCTATTTTAAATACATTTACATATTCTCTTAGCTGTCCAACTATTTTTTCCCCCACTTTCCCTTCTTTTTGCAGCTTGGAATCCTGCCACATTTATATTTTGTACTAACTACTCAGGGTCCTAATTAGCAGAAATGGGATGTCAGCAGGGTACCAGCCAGCAAGGGAGGCTTTTTGCTTCATTGGGAAGATGTGCAGCATGTGGCATGGATCAAAATCTTTGCATCCCATGCAGAGAACAGCATGACGTGAATTGCAGAGCAAGGTAAACGGGAGAATTTGGGTATCTTGGAAATTTGTGAATTGGCAAGAGGTGCCAATTCACATGGTTTAGCTATAGGCAAAATGAAGGGGGTTTGCCAGCAATAAGGCAAATTAATCCAAAATTTAGTATTTGAGCATGTGACATAGTCAAAAACAATCTGCAGTTCTGCTTTCTGAGCCCACAGCTGTTCTGCACAGCCCAGTCCCATTGACATCTAGGGCTAGATAAAAATAAGAGATTTGGATGTGACAACAGATATCACAAAGTCTCACTTTAGCTGTCTGGCCCCCATGAGAACTCCAGAGTCCTCCAGAACACATAGGTTGCCTACAGAGCACAGAGGGAGCTAAATGTCTCAGATAAGGTCCAAAACGAACAAGAAGGGAGCTGATGTGGCAGTAGTATTAGCAACTAGCAAATGGCAAGGAGAAAGATGTATCTGAAATCACACCCCTTTTAAAGACTATGTCCCCTACTCAATGTTGCCCCATGCCTCTACCACCTGGAAACCACACCTCATGAAAAGATGGAAGGAAGACTGATATCCCCTAATTTGGATGTCTGTGGAAGAGAACTGGGTGTCATTATCATTAATCGCAAGAAATAGACAGACTGCACAACAGACAGAGACCATAGAATTGATGGTGTCTATCACTATGTCTATTTCTCACCATTTTTTGGAAGGTGTTTCTGCCGTCAGACCTGACTAGGGCCTTCTTGCTTCTGTCGTGAAATCATATTTTTGAAGACATATGAAGATTTAGTAAGTAGGGTGCAGGGAATTCTGCAATATCAACCCCATGGGTCCTCAGTCAAACATTTGAACAGAACAAACTGTCTGATCTTACTCTCCTTACTTCACTAGGACTATGATATTTTGGGAGATTTCCTGTGGAAATTTGGGAGAGAAGGAACAGTATGGAGTGTTCTTCACAAACGGTGACTGAAACAGATGCTTATCACAAGATACAAATTCAATGTACAGATACCTCACTTGCACAGAGTGAGATTCATTGATCCATGGAAAGAATATTTCACCCAAGAGTCCCTCAGTAAATCAAAATAATTTAGGTTTGAAGGGGCTTCTGGAGGTCCTTTATCCCAGCCTTCTCCTCAAAGTAGGGCTAACTTCAAATATAAATATGGAGCCACTTCTTCACAGAGTGTGCAATAGGGGACACTTCTGGTCCTTCATCATGTCACACTGGGATATTTTCACAGGGCTAGGAGCATGGTCTTTCTCACTATGATGGGGCTGTGTCCAACAAGAGTCAGCGATAACACTGCTCAAACATCAAGGGCCAGAAGAGAACTCATATGGGTGAGCTAGAAAGGCAGAAAAAAAAAAAAATCAGAAAGGGAAAGAGACTGAAAGCCAAGCCATAGAGAGTCATGGCTAGGAAAAAGCCAGGAGAGGACAAAAAAAAAGTACAAAGAATAGAGAAATAGTTCTTCATTTCCTGATGCAAACCTTTGTGCTCATTTTCAGCACATTGATTTCTGCAGCCCACATCTACCAAGTGCACAAAGACAAACGGCAGTGGGTTGTAGATGGCAAAGCTGTTGATTTGCATGCGTCCAGGCATTTCCTGTGTTATTCATTGCTTAACCCTGGCATTTGTAAAAATATAGAAAGGTAAGAAAATCAAGAGAAAATTACTTACCCTTCATGGGCACAAACTTGCCACTGCAGCGCTATGTGCGTTTCTGACTAGTCTGTCTGTCCCTCTCTTAACAGAAATATAGCATTAACAAAAGATGCAACTAGGAAGGTAAGAACTGCAGAACACATGTGGGTTGCAAGGTCAGATTGATGTAAGAAATGATCTTTTTTTCTCGCCTTTGAAATACATATCCGTTGCAGCTCTGATTCTTTTCAACGGACACTCAGAGTAGCAAGGAGATTTCAGTTCTGCAATGGACAGGAAATCCTCTTGAGAGTAGACATAATTTTAGACACACAAGGGACTGGAATGGACAATGCCAAGTGCAGGTGCGTTTTTCACATTTTTTTATACATATATAAATGTATATATAAAAATTTGCTTGTTTATAACTAGCCTTCTGATTTAAAGTCTGTTCTGTTACCAGAATTTGTTTTATTTCTATCTTCTTCAAGTTTGCTATTCTTCACATCTGCTTAGAACGCAACTCTGCTACAGACTTCATTCTTAAAGAAAGGGACAGCGTGCTGTTTGTTCAGAAAGCTTATACCAGCGTCTCAGATCCTGCCCAGCTCCTGAAGGGAGCTCAGAAGGCCACTGCCTCCTGTTGGTGTTTAAGGACAGAAGGGACACAGTGAGTCTGACTGCATTGCACAAGTCATAGCATTTCATCAAGTGCTTTCTGCAGCATGTGCTGCTTAAGCTATGCTTTCAGAGGAGCATCTGGTCTTGTGGTAACAACTTTGAGAGAGGGGTTATGTCAGTGGTTAACTGCCTTCATAGTATATGAGTAGATGCTGATTTTCACAGTTGGTCATGGGCAGTAAAGAGCTGTTTTCTCAATAGTTTAAGTGGAAGATATTTGTCAAAATATCCAGACTCAGTGGAAAACTGAGTCGTTTTTACCATTGGTCAGACTGATGGCTTTGGTGCAATTTGCTCATACACAGTCAAAGGGAAATATGATCCTTGGAATTACAAGTATGGTCCTTTGAAGTTACAAATGTGGTGCTGTCAATGACTTTCCAAAGGAATGTTGAGCATTGCTCACTAATGAAACATGAGTTATGATAATGGTTGTAATGATAATTCTTAATATGCTAACTATATATCCAGTATTAAAATCCTACCTAAGCACTGGAAGGCACTAAAAGGTGTCAGACTGCAGGGTTGAGGTTTTAATCTGTGGTGAAGTCTGTTTTTACTGCAGATACAAGAAAAAAAGAGACAAGATGGGATTCTGCTGACAATAAACAGTAAAAATAGAGAATTTTTTTTCTTTTCTTTTTGAACAGTTTTGGGTTTGCTTTAAATTCTCTCATTTTCACTTTTCTCTTTTTTGCTGTTAGCTTCAGAGTTTATGAAGTGACAGAGGTTTCTTTTGTCTTTTGCCATTAGACAAATGTTGGATCTGTTTTGAAACGTACAGAGCGGCATAGAAAAGAGAAAGGAACAACAAAATACCTGACACTCGCTCTTCCTTTGTGTTTAGGGACAAAAATCAGTGAGAGGAGAGAAGCAAAACCGAAAACAGAAAAAAATACCAAAACCTTGAGATGTCTGAATTTGAAGGAAAACCTCAAAAATTAAAGAATTAAAGAGGAGATTTCACAGTTTTGAACATATGCCCCTTTTCCCAGTTTTATTTGAAAAACTGCCACAAGTGCTATTCCATCTTTGCAAGCTGGACTGTCCTTTGCTTCAGAATGACACAACACCAGGAAGCAGGTGTTTATGCTGTGCAAGGCTAACAGTTATACAGAGTGCAGAAGAGTGGAGAATCAGTCATGTGGGTCAGAACTATGAAAGGAACAAATTAATGAAACTTGCAAGCCACAAGGTTTTAATTAAAAATTCCAAATTACATTAAAGCCAAGATTTATCTACCTGAAACACAGACATTACTCAACAGAAAGGATTTATTTGACCCATTGTACTAGGTTTGCTTCATTCGCTTCTCTCTGGTGTTGTGCTACCAGATATTGTTATCCCCACACACAAAGTCCTGTGTGATGAGTGTGGTGATGAAACACTGCTCTATATCTGCTATATACACATTTGGTACCACCAACCACATTGGGCTACAAAAATAGTAATACAGGTACCTAAACAGAACAGATTCTGTGGTCTCTGTATTACTTTCTTCATAGTGACTCTGGAACACAGTAAAAAAGAGTGGGTTATAAAGATTTCTCTAATTAGAGGTACAAATATTCTGATCAATTCAGAGCTCTTAGGCATTTGTTTTTATCTGCTTAGTGGAATGCAGTTCACAGTACTGAATAATCACAGCCAACCTCGCTGTTTTCTGAGCGCTTTGTAAGAGGTTAGATGCTATTATGCTGTCATTACTCTGCATTACAGCAAAGCTGAAATCTCTTGTGACTTTCTTCATGGAAAAGTTAGTCTGTGGTAGGGGAAACATGTATTTGGCAGCATGGGATAATCCTATGAATGACTAAAGAGCTAGATAGAGTGAAGACAGACAAAGCCAAATAAAGAAAGCTTGCAAGTTGCAGTCTCCTCTGAGTTAGAGACCTAAGTATTAAAGCTGACCACTAGAAAAGCATTGCGGCCAGTGACAATAATGGCAATGCTCCACAGGTTCTGAAAGGTCAACTATGGGCTAGATGGAGTGGAACTTCTCAGAGGAAGTGAAATATTGGCCTCAGTGCAATAGGTGTGGCTTTGACCAGAAGGTGGGCAAGAAGAATTTGCTAAAGATTAGCAACTCCAGCATAAACTGGCTCTCTTGGAGTAATTCCCCTATGATGACTGGTTCTTACAGGAAAAAAAAAATCATTGGGCTCTGCTCTGGGAGGGCACAATGAGTCAAGAGCACAGGCACTTTATTGTGGAAGAGACTGCCTAGTGCTGTTTCTGAACAAGTAGAGTTATTTCACTTAATGTCCCTCTGTAGGCAAACTGCATAGCTTAAGAAAGAGAGAAAGAATACAATTTCACTTTTTTTTTCTTTTTTTGTAGAAGAAGTAAAGCCCATCAACCACAACCCTGCAAGGTGCTTTACACCCCCAGCCTTGATACAAACCAGAACAAGTTAAATGAACATCTCACAAGTTTTGATCTCTGCAGTGCTGATCTCATCCAAGAGCCTTTGTCTCCCGCCCCAGGGTATGAATAACTTTTATCAGCATCAATGTACTTTTACCTTGCAGCAGGGAGACAGGACCCTGCTGCATCACAAGCATTGCTATTTGCAATGGTATGGCAAGGGCTATGGGACAAGGTGACCAAAGTAAAGGCTGACTCTGGAAGTAGTTGTTCTCCTTATCCATTGCACAAAACTGCTGTACCAATAGGTTATATCCAGAATTATCTGTATATTTTAACTCTGTACCTTAAGGATCTGTCTAATTAGCCCAACACAATGTTAGCACATTAACTACACTCCAGCAGACTGAGAGTATTTATTACTGAGAGAACTCCTACCAGAAACCTTGGAATTTTTACAATACATTTTTGTCCATACTTTTTGGAGCAATAATAATGTAATACCACACTCCCTCCCCAAATAGCTGCAGGGTCCCTTTTAATGAATAGGAACAAACAAACTATCCAGCTAAGCCCAGAAACATGACCCCTATCAAAAGCAGAATCAAACAATACCCCGAAACAATCTACATATACAAAGAACAAACTTTTCTTGTTCTTCCAAAGATTAACTCAGCAGGTATTTGGCATTCAAAAAATTCTACAGAACAGAAATTATTTTATGTTTGAAGAGGTTTTCCTTAGCATTATTGTTGCAATTTTTTTGGGAAAAAAAAAAAAAAAGAAAAGTTTTAGAAAACAATTCCAAAATATTAATCTAGGTAGCATTCTGTACAGCCAGTACTCCTGTGCTCTCATTCAATGACAGTTTGTAAAGTCTATTATGTTTTTAATGTAGAACTTTTTTCAAATCTCCAGGCCATCTACTACTACCAGCTTCTGTTCAACATTTATTGCTCAGTCAACAACAGTGGCATTTTCCGTTTCTCCATTGACCAGTATCTGGTGACCCCAGCACTGTACTGGGCATAGAAGAAACCGGAGGTCACATAGGAAAGGACACAGCCATACTTAAATGGTGGGCGCAAGTGGAGACATTGAGATACTTGTTTGCCCCACACCAAATACCATAGGTTTGTGATCCTTCTATCAAGCCCAGACAGAGGAATGACTCAGAAAAATACTCACCTCCTTTGGGGTCAGGCAGGACCTTCCCACTGGTCCCCCTGTTTCATGGGAGTGAAGACTGGAAAGAAAACAGAGCATCTGGCAACAAGGTGTTCAAGTTATGCTCTCCCTCTCCTCCCACCACACTGGTTGCTCTACCCCCCTGCCTCACAGACTGCCAGGGTCCAAGTGGCACAGACCAGCACCACTCCAGCCATCAGATTGCCCAAGTTAACCCAAGGCAGCTGGGGAGAGGCAACTCTCCATGCGTTGCATCTGTAAAATACTTCCAGCAGAAGCTTGTGA
The DNA here is from genome assembly GCF_000737465.1 of Haliaeetus leucocephalus. Taxonomy (NCBI): domain Eukaryota; kingdom Metazoa; phylum Chordata; class Aves; order Accipitriformes; family Accipitridae; genus Haliaeetus; species Haliaeetus leucocephalus. Next base: position 6,133,431 of record NW_010972709.1, on the reverse strand, counting down.
AAGCAAGAAAACCCTCTGGGCTGCACCAGTCTCTCAGTAAAATTGAAATTATCTATTTAGACTATCGGTGCCCTTTGGCAGGGATTTTCTGACATTAGTCTGTAGCACAGGGTGTCCTGATGTTCTTTAGGATATCAATGTACCACTACAAGTCAAGAAATTCCACATGTGCATGACAGAATTTATAGATCCCAGTGTTGGTTTTGGTGATTATGACCTTTAGGTTTACTAGCGGCTTGAGCTCTGAGTGCTGGCTACCTCTCTGTGAAAAAGTCAGTTCTCCTTCTGATCATCTATATTTTTAAGCTCACGTTTAGAAGCATTGAAACTAGTGGAAGCACAGGCCAACCTTTCACAGCTTTGTGTTAGGAGGCTGGAAGAGTACAAAGAAATCAGCACTGAACCTTGAAAGTAATACAGATTGTTTGTGCAGGCTATCCGTGATAGTGTCTCCCAAGTGCTCCTGTTGAAAAGTGTAACATTCCTTTAGTCAGTATTATGTGATGAGATGGGAAGGCAATGAAAATATTAAATAACCTGGTCATCCCTTTCAGAGCTGGAGCTTCAAAGCAAATATCAGGAATTTTCCAACTTTTTATTAATGGAAAATACAGTCTCCACATCAGTAGTTTCCAACAGAAGGGTTTGATTTTGCTTGTTGGTTTTTTGTGTTTTTTTTTTTTTTTAAATTATTTGACTAGGAAACCTGAAATGACACTGCTTATCTCAGCTCAGATCCAAATGATCCCAGCACTTCCTCTGAGTGAACCTTTCTCTGTATGTGGGTAGCATCACAGCAGTCTGTCATGAAACAACTGCTCCCATTCCATTCACTACTTTGATCCATCAGAGCTTGAGTTTTTTTAATTCTGTTGTGAAGCCTATATTGCTTATGTGTGCTCCAAAAAGAGGATGAGTAATAGGATGAGTGTGTCTTGGGCTTGAGTTGGGGTGCTTATTCTATAGAGGATTTATTGATTTGAAACAAGTCCAGATATGAGTCAGTACGCAGAAATGTTACATGGAGATTCCTATTTGCAATCTTGCAAAGTGCTGAGGGCCCTCCAGTGTTGCAAATAAAATTGGAGCAAGTTCATTCTGCACAGTTGTGATGAGAAATCTCTTGGGGTTTTTACAGATGTTGGGGGCACATGACCTCTGGCTCAGCAGTAGAAGAGCAATGGCAGTGACCCGAGGAACCGGGCAGGCTGCAGACAGCGTGGGCAGGGGAGCACTGCCGCCTCCTGACAGCTCCGGTCACTACAGAGGAAGCCTGGGTGAAATCAGGGCGGGCTGCGCAAAGCTGGAAGAGTATGAGACAGAGCAATGGAAGAAAGGTCTACTTCAAGGTCATCCTTAGACAGTCTACAGGGATAACTGAAGAGTGGTAGTAAGAGCTAATCAGTTAAACTAAGTGTTTTCATTGTTTACCGCCTGCCTGTGTGTTAACAAAAATGCTCAGCCACTGCATTTACAGCTGCTTTGGGGATTTCCTCAGCACAGGAGTAACATGCACAGCTACACACTCCCCCTGCACCTCTACACTGCTGCCTGAGGACCAGAAGCATCCTCCATTTCTAGACCCAACAGGGCAGAGCAAGCTGGTGGTGGCCACATGTTGACAAGTGTTTGGATACCAAGGTGAACAGGACAATACAAGATTCCACATGGACAAGACTAAGTAGCCCTTCAGTCACACAGATAATTGTCCTGCTCTGATCTATAGCCACAAACCAGGAAAAGAGAGGTGGTTTAAAACTATTTCATGTCAGTTTTGAACTCAGGTTTGCTTTCCCTACATTTCATCAGCCTGGGCTACGCATTATTCAGCTCTATGACTCTAAGCATATTGTCCAAACCCTCTGTCTCAACGTTGCTGCAGGGAGGAGGAATGGAGCAGCATGCATTTCTCGAGCTTGAGGCTGATTATTGAAACACTGAGGCCTGCAGTTCCTGAAGACTGAAGATGAGAGAGTAACTAATTTTTCCCGGCTGATTTTCTTCCCCTTCCCAGCCTCCTAATTATTTCTCTGCCTTGGTTACTGTTAGACTCCAATTGATTAGGCTGTTGGAAAGAGCAGCTATGGCAAAGAAATGCGCGTGATGTGACATCTTGCTTTCAAATCTGCAGGTGATGCATTTTCTGATAATTGCTGCAGTATTGCATAGACTGATGTTACTTTACAGACAGATGCAGACTATTCTGGATGTCGAAAATATTCAGCATCTGCTTCAGTTCTGGAAGGATAGTCTTTTTTTTTTTCTCTTAGTTACCAGAGCAGGCTACTAAACATATGTCTTTTTCTTATTAACATGAGGAGCTTTTGTGTTAGTTCCAGTGCCCAATTGTCCAGTGTGATTAGAACTGCCAAAACCAATAACTCAGGAAATTTCATTTTCCACAACATTTTAGCATTGGCTGACTTGGTGGAATCCCAGGAGTGAGCTGTGAGCAATGATATATGAAGTGAAAAATGTTTGCCCTCCCTCCCAAGCCTCTCTGCACACTGCATAGACTTCCCACTCACAATCCATACTGAGGTCATGGGTTGTGCTGTCAGACTGAGCTCCAAAGTAGATGCTGTCTGCATGTTTGCCAGGTGTTCTTGATACCACTGTGGCCAGATAGATAGCAAATTACCATCTCAGAAGAAGTTCTCCGTATTGCCAGTATTACTTTCTGATGAGCACCTCCCATGAGGTGATGCAAAAAGACTGGCTTGAGGCCCAGGGTTCAGGATAACTTGCTTTAAATTTGTGTTTGCTTAGTTCATGTTATAAGGAAATAGTTATGTATCTAGTCACATCATATTATGTAGAGCAACCCTGAAAACAGCCTCAAATGTCATATTCCAAGGGAAGTAGATGGACTATAACAAAGTTTGTCTGGCAGCTGGAAAGTTTGTGAGTAATGTGAAAGGGTGTTTGCAACAGGAAATAATGCAGTTTACTGTAGTATGGGTAGGTACTAAGTGGTCCTTCCAGTTCATGTGGAAAGAATGAAAAACTATAGCAAGGTAGGCAGGTAGAGTTCATAATAAGCCATAGCAGGCTTTCATCAATGGCTTTTACAGCTTTTCACTACTCAGATGCCATTTCTGCATTCAGAGGTTAGGATATAATGGGATGTGCAGATGCATAGATATTTTCCCTTCTTTTGACTGACTGATTTGAAGCATAGGAACCACAGGCTCTGTGCCACAAATGGGAAAGGCAATCCTTCAAGCTTTCATGAGAAGTTGCTTAAATTACTAGTTTCAGCAGTAAAATGTTGGCTATGTTTATGTTTACAGAAGAAAAAGTTGAGTATAAACTTTCCAAAAACTATACAGATTCTGAAAAGTTTTTCTGTTCCCCCTGCCCCGGCATGGCTATAATATTTGCTAAATATGCAGTGGATCTATTTTTTACTCTTAAAATCACACAAGAAGGTCACTAATTAAACTATTCTTCCCATATGGAATTAAGCAGAAGCAGACTAGTAGTTAAAGTAGAGATTCTCATGGGGGTCTTCTCTAGATCTTTATGTTTTACTATTTTAATATATGAAGTCTACTCTGAGTATCCAGTTTAGCTGAAAAGACCACAGACCTGACTTGGTTTTCAAATTTGCCAGTACTTTTTATTTCACTTCTTTTAGGACACCACAATCCTGTTTATTCAAAGTTCACAGTGCTGAAAGCAGTATCTGCAGATAACAAGAAATACTGAAGACAGTGACAGAGGGCAGAAAAACATGAGTTCCATAACCCTTCACCTCTATTCCTTCTTGGTCTGTCTACTGGTTTTACAGATGAAAACAAAGGAAATTCTATTGTCTCGAGTTTGCCTGTGCAAAATAAATCAAATTTAATTCTTGGTTCCCTCCGTCTCTCAAAAGTACTCACTAGATTCTGCAGCAGCAAGAAGGCTTTGGTTTTGTTTACCATTCCATGGCTCATGCATGTTCAGTGATCTCAGTCTCCTTCTTCTAGTCACATAAAAATTTCCAATATTGACACATTGTAAATGAAAGCCAGTTAGTACTGTGGGTAGGAAGAAGTCTCTTCCAATGGTGTACTAAAGTAAAGAAGTAAATTTATACCCTCTCAAATGTTGTGATTAGACCATAATTCAAAGTAAGATTTGAGTCTAAGAGAACCACTGATCTACTAAAAAACGCTTCCAAGATATATTCTTCTATGGCAAACACTGAACACTTGTGTACATTGCTGGAATGGGAAAACTGAGTCTCCAGAGTCACAGCTTCTGCTGCTCAAGGCTATTCCAGGTAGCACCTAATGTCAAAATGACATTACTATACTAGGCCAACTGAATTAGCCAATGTGATCAATCTGTAGGCATCACTTCTTTTTCATAGAAGTATTATCTACAGCATTATAACGACCTGATGGTTGCTAGCAGCTGACATACTGCTGTGTAAAAGGTATCACTGAAATCAAATAGGTCAATAGTACTCAAGATGACTGTCAACATCAAACTACCTTCTTTGTGATTTGTCTCTGACTCTTGGATGAAGTTTCAGGAATAGGGCAAATCAGGTGGCCATACCAACCAAGCGTGGGCTTGCTGTGAAGGTTCTATGATCTCCCTTGGGTTCATATGCCTCTCCACAGTTGTGCATATATAGATATATACATGTTGTACATATATATGTGTATATGTATATTTGCAATATCTTTTCTGGGATTGTTCTCTTTTTACAGTCTGTAAATGTTATGTAACACTCTTGGATCAGAACCATACTGAAAATAAATGTCTCCTGTAAAGAAAACTGTCTATCTATCCCTTCAGAAAGAGTAGCGTAGATTTATAGACTGAGCACACTGGTAAACTTTTTCCATTCATTACACCAACAAAAATGTTTCAAGAGAAGTAAAATTTAGGCAAGCACTGAACTTGGAAAGCAGAACACAGGAAGCTGACATGTGCAGCCAATTCAGCTTGCGGAAACTAGACATTAATATTTTAAGACTGGAATCTGGGGCCCACAGCTGATAATGTAGAATTCAATATTCTTGGTAACCTGTAAATTTCCAATGGAAGCCAAAATCTCATATATAGAATTTAAGCAGAACATATGCCATTCTACTGAAAAGAAACACATGCATATTGACCATAACTAGCATCAGCCTTTTGAGGTAGCTTTTTCTTTTGGGTGTATCTGTCCCACAGTCTCCTCTGAGGCCTTTAGACAAGTCAGAATTTCCTTTGAGCCACTTGACATCAGAAGCAGGCCTTCAGACAGACTCACCCTGCTGACAGAGTGATCACTGAAGAGGAAGGTGGCACACTTTCTCTCTAACCAAGGACTGATCTTAAAGAGTTCTGTTCCGGATAGGCTTACAAACAAATCCCTAGCACACACTGCTTTTTTCCATTAAGCCTTTGTCAAAGGAGAACGTTGCTTTTCTAGGAAAGAATCTGCTTTCCTTAAACATTATTGTTATTTCATCACAAAACAAACAAGGTCCAAAACCTGAATTATTCTGTGTTCTTTGGCAATTTTTCAGCCAAAACAATTAATAAAGTTTGGCCGTTTTTGACCTTGCAAGAAAAGTCTTAGTTTTCCATGTAAAGGACACCCTTTTCCCAGGTGTTTCTAAACATATCAGTTAAGTAGCAAATAAATTCAGCTGCAAAAGGATGACTAGGGAAAATGTGGGCCTACTACTGACTGGGGCAGGGGACCTGGTGACAAACGACATGGAAGATACCAAGATACTCACTGCCTTCTTTGCCTCTGTCTTTACTGGTAAGATTTGTCTTCAGGAATCCCAGGCCTCTGAGGCTAGTGGGAAAATCCTGAGCAAGGAAGACTTACCCTGGGCAGAGGAGGATCAAGTTAGGGAACATTTAAAATAACAGGGAACCTGATGGCATGCACCCATGAAAGCTGAGGGAGCTGGCTGATGTCATTGCAAGGCCACTCTCAATTATGTTTGAAGGGTGATGGCAATCAGGGGAGATTCTTGAGGACTGGGAGAAACCAAAAAAAATCTCAACGCTATCTTCAAAAAAGGCAAAAAGGAGGATCCTAGGAACAACAGGCCTCATCTTAATCCCTGAGAAAAATGATGGAGCAATTAATTCTGGAAACTATTTCCAAACTGATGAAGGACAAGAAGGTGATTAGGGGTAGTCAGCATAGATTTATGAAGGGAAATCATGCCTGACCAACCTAATAATCTTCTGTGATGAAATGATGGGCTTGGTGGATGAGGGGAGAGCAGTGGATGTTGTTTATCTCAACTGTAGTAAGGCTTTCAGTGCTGTCTTCCATAACATCCTCATAGAAAAACTGATGAAATACAGGAGATATAGAGATATAGATACACATACATACAGGAGATAGATAGAGATATATATATATGAGAAGGCCATGAAGAAAAAGGATTCATACTGTTTAGCAGTTCTAGTCCTACTCCTTTTTTAGTGGCTGGAAGAGGATATGAAAATCTTGTAAAACACTTGCAGGGGCAAGTAACATGTTGACATGGCTGAACCAAAATTACCACTTGTTATTGTTTCCTTCATCATTATTACCATCATTATAAAAGGAAGGGGATTAGACAGGGTATCTAAGATAGCAGTTTTGTAAGGCTTCAATATGGGTGGTCACATAACAGATCAAGCATTTCAGATGACAAAGGCATTCACTGATGGTCAATACTGACATTAGCCTGCAAGTTCATTACTATCTCTTACCTCTCTGCCTCCAAACAGTAATAGGCTTCCTAATCCAGCTAGCACAGGGAAGAGGAAGATACCTGAGAATGCACCTGACTTCAAAAGAGGCTGATGTCTATCTACCTGAGTGCAGGAGCAGCAGGCTGAACGTAACAGATGGTTTAGGAATGAGTGGGCCTGAATCCTGGAATGAGAAGGCACAAGATCTTGCCAGAAATGAATACTGACAGCAATAGCTCCATGAGAAGATAGGGCTCGGCCCCTTAAAAGGACATTACATTGCCTTTCACATCCTGTGATCAGCTTGCTAGGGGCTGTGAAGAGAATGTAATTCTTGTTTGGGCTGCAGCTGCTGAAGGCATCATGCATAATATGTTGCTGCCTTTTATTCCTATGAAGGGGATCATTCTTCGCATAGGCGTCTAGCAATTTTTGAGAAAAGAGTGAGAGCAGCAGTCTCTATGCCTTGGCAGCACAGGCAGGTTCCTGAGTGCCACTTCATAGACCACCATAGCGCAAAACTCCCCACGATGCCCCAGGGTCAAGGACCGGCCTAACGGCCCACAATGTATACTCTCTCTGGACCAAACTGAGGCCGCAAGAAGTGAATTGCATAGTAGTGTGCAAATACAGTTTGGGGTGGGCTAAGCACAGAGCTGCAAAGCCAAACAGATGCTAACACTTGCATTAACACTCCCCAGAGCACCCAGGCCTGCAGCTCCAGGGGATCCCCTCCTATGCTGCCCTTTGAAAGTAAGGCTTGTAACAGAAGAGTTACAACAGTGTTTCAGCATTAACAGTTATTAAAAATGAAAAAAGCCTGTCTACCTAATCACCAAAAATGCCAATTTGCAGAACCTATTAAAGCTCTTTTTTAATGCAAACCTCTCCCATTTTTAGCTTGAGACTTACAAGAAGCTTTCCACAATTCTGTAACCCTGCCAAAACCCTGCCTCTTTCTTTCATTTGCTCCCTCCCTCCCCCTTTCTTCCTTTTCCCACCCACATATTATTTACCCAGAATACGACCTAATTACAGTTTGTGCTTATTTGAAGGACCTGCACTCCACTGCTTCGGTTAAGGGGGTAGTTTGAATTAGGATGGACAAAAGATCTTGCTAGAGAGAGAGGGAAAGAGCGATTGTTAAACTTGTTGGAATAATGAGCAGAATCCACTGGGGAAGGTAACAGAGGAAAAGCAGTACCTCCTTGAGTCTTGGATCTAAACAGTTGTCATTGCAGGTCTGGAGTACCGCTTATTGTTTTAGCCAAAGTCAGTTTCTCCTCTACTAAACTCAGCTGTCTTTTTCCTAGCCTAATCTTACTCAAACTGAAGTAAATGGTGATTTTGCTGGAAGCCATGACGTTTCTTTTGTTGCTAACCATAATGCTGTGCTTCTAGCCAAGATCCTAAAGAGACTCCAGAGAAATTTTTTTTCCTCCCTGTAGTCTCACAGAACTAGTTTTACTTTTCTCTTTTTTAAGACAATGTGAAAGAAACAAGCAAAGCAGAACACCGGAAAGTGGATGAAGAAAAAAAGCCCTGCCTTTGAAAAATCTCTGTGAATCTCTGGCACATATGAACAAAAGAGAGGAAATGGGAGGTTAAGAAGGACAGAGCATCTGCTCACATTGTGATTGCTGTCTGCTTCCAAACATCAAGCTCTAGAAGGCCAGAGCTCTAGTTCTGACTGTGAATATCTTGGCTTGTGTCAGATGCTCTTCCTGCAGCCACTGACTTCAGCTGGATTTTTGCCATTGAATTCCTTGGAAGTAGCATCATGCATCAAAATCTGCACTGGTTTAGTCCTAATATTTAAGAATTAATAAAAATGATCCCTAGGACCTACTGGAGCAAGTGAACTGAGTAAAACATGAGTGCAATGTGCTGACTAACAGCTTTTCCAGCAGCTGGCCCACAGCAAGCAGCAAAAGGTCTTACCCCTTCACTCAGTAGTAAAGGCTTCTGCTGTGGAGAGAAGTCCTGGCCACCACCGAATCCTACAGCAGCTTGGTCAGCAGTCCTCTGGTGTCACTGCTAGGTAGGGAAATACCTGTATTTGCACAAGGGCTTATTTGTCATATAGGTCAATCAGATACACATATGAATAACCAAGGAAGCATGTCTGTGCTGCATTCATCTTGTTGATTGCTCTCCTGATACAGACCTCTGCACATCTGGGACAGGGTTATTGTTACATTTGAAATATTCCTCCGTGCAAGAATCCCAAATGCTTTTCACCTTATGGAAATTTAAGGAAATATGAACTGCCCAGAGGAATTTCAATTTGGAGTCCTATGGTGCACCAGAAAGCTGACTGCACAGAGCTGGAAAAAGTTAAAGAACAATTGGAGAGGATACAACTGAAATCCATCCCAACAGGAAAGGGCAACAGAGGCCAATGGGAATAAGTGAGGATGTGAAGATTAGCACCAGCAAAATGTAGAAGTCTTTCAAACACAAACAATCTGGGAGGGAGGCAGACTGGGGAGAGCTAGTCTGAAAAAAACCCAAGGCTGGAGCAAGTTAAAAGAATAGTTAGAAGAGGAAAAGAAACACAGAACAGCAAATAACAGCCCCACATTGTTCAAAAGCTCTATTTTTTTGCTAGCAAAAGGTAAAAGAGAATGGTTTCTGTGAAAATTAAAGGGGGGAAAAGGAAAATTAGGAAAAAATGTTGAATATTTCTTTCAGAAACACAGGAGACCCCTGTCAGCCTCAGTGGGAGTCACCTAGGGAAGCCTTCAAAGACCGACCACAGCTTCACTTTGCTTCTGTCTTTACAAAGGAGGATGATAGACAGCGCCAGTGTATTTCCCCTTGGAATGGCAGCAACATAATTCTGAAATGCACAGAAACAGTTGAAGAGAGAAAAAACTGGGTGCACCATTAGCCCACCATGTCTCTGTGAGTTCCAAAGTGCATAAGAGCAGGCAAGCCTCTCGCCTGACCATCAAAGCTGTTCCTAAATAGATGGGAAACATCTGCATGGTAGAGACAGTAGTTTACAGGGATATCTGCCTGGATGCAATTTGAGACATATTAAATGTTGTTTGTCAGGTTTAGTGGGACAGTCTAATCTGTGAGTCAGTATAGCTTTATTGGTGAAAGATGACTTGGCTGTAGAAATCTTGGGAGTTTCCATCTACACAGCTGCCATGACAAAATGAGAGAAATGCAGTAGACAGGAAATAATAAGGACTCAATTCTGCCTTCACTTATATTTATGCAGTTGAGCTGAAATCATCAGGCTTACTTTTGTTTCTCATAAAATGTTTTTTTTTCCCCCCAGTAGTCCTTCACTAGGCTTAAATGGAGTTACCTCTCTCATACCAATGGAAGTGAAAGGAGAATTTTGTTCACTGATCTGTTATGAACACATAAACAAGAGAAGAATTTGGCTGGTGGCCTTTTTGAAGGCATTTTGTATTACACTTTATTGGAAGGAGTCACGAAGTGAAGAGAATAATTATGCTTTAGGGAGTTAGATATTTCAGCACACACGTGTTGTCTAAGAAACTGAAATTAGCTGCATCACAAAGTCTTTATGGCCAAAAGGGGTATCTCCCAGCTATCTTCTGTTCATCAGTCACAACATTTGCACTGGCGCTTTACAGGCTCTTGACGTCTGTGGGAAGATTCCCACTGATGTCACTGTGTTTTGGATCACTTCCAACAGACATCTTGTCTTTTACCTTTCCAGCTAGGTAAAATCATGAAAAAGGTTTGCATTTCATAAATTCCCACAGATTTCAAAAAGTAATACCACAAATCCAGAGATAACCTCATCTGTTATCAAAGACTATTGAGGGGGTTGCAAAGATACCCATTCTGAATGGTTTAAATAAGAATTTCAAATGTAAGATGTTCGTATCTGCTGACAACACTAAAACTGCAGATATGGTTAAGAATGAAGACAGAGAACCACCACAGCATTAGACATATTCTGATCTTTTAGGAAAATGAGACAGAAAACAGAGTGCTGCTTTCTTGGGGCAATGATCTAAACCAGAAAGGGTTTATTAAATTAACTGGCTATACAATATGATGGCCAAGAATGGAAGATTTAGAGGGCTATAATATGAAAATCTTTGAAACTGTCTGTCCAGTATATGGCAGCTATAAAATCAAGAAATAAGAAGGATATGATAAGAATGAGACAGAAAAGGAATCAAGGGAATGATATTGGTGCCATATACAAGGCTCTGATTCACTCTTCTGGAGAATGCTAAGCCAAATTCAGTTCCAAGTCACACTGGCACCACTTCTTTGTCCCTGAAAGCTCTCAGTACTATTAACAACTGTAGAACTTGTTCCACTGGGTAGTTTTGGCATTTTTTTTCAGAAAGGTTATTCCAGCTGTGCAGAAGATGCCACATGAAGCTAATAAGACAATTCCATGAATTAGGAATATTTCTTGTAAGAAAACTTGTGATGATGCAGGTAAGAATTTTTCCAGTGGATCAAAGGCAGAACTAATTCCAAAGTGACTTCTTGAGACAAAAAACTCTTGAGAAAATAAAAATAATATACCAAACTGCAAATGCTCACAAAGCTCTCACTTCTGTTGGCTTGTCTGAGACTGCAACCTAGAAAAGTGAAGAAGTTTGCAGTAAAATAGAAATGTGAAACTCACAGCAAGGTTTGCTGAAGTTTCCAGTAAGTCTGTTAGTTAATAGCACAGCAGGAATAAATACAACAGCACTATCGGGAAAGCCTGCAGTGCCAGGTGGCATGCAGCAGTGTAAATCACCGGCAGCACTGCCCTAGACAACTCACTCATGACCATGTCAGCTCCATACTGCAAAACCTAGATAGTTTCTGCCTGGCTTCTGCAAAGGGGTAACAAGCCAATATATATATTGGTTTTTTCAGTCTATAATGAATAACCTGCATCTCCTATTCATTATTTATAGGCATTCAAATTGCAACAAATGGTTTTGATGACAATCACAGCTCTTCTTTATTTACAGAAAAATGGGTACATAGAGCACGTAGATAAAAGCCCAGTTCTGCATTGATAGTTAGATATATATAAATCCAGTCATTATCTCTGGATATGTTGAAAATTCACAAGGTGATCAGGAACAATGGTACTATATTGTTTATTAAAGTAAAACAAGAACATCTCTTCATCCTTTTGTTGTACTGGATCCATTTAGAGTTAAGTTCTCTGATCTGCTGCTTGGTATGTAAAGCCATCCTTTGTGGAGGGAAGGTATATAAAGCCACAGAGCTTTAAAGAAACCAGATGCATGAGTAAAGCAAGAAGTAGAGGAGATATGCACAAAGCCAAAAATTTGTGAAGGAATTTGCAAGGAAGAAGAAAGCACACTGTGCCAGCCACACAAAAAAAGATGGAAGGGAGGAATAAAGGGGTAGGAATAAATCCAAACTCTTGCCGAGACTCCTGGAACACGGACTTCAGTGGCAACAGTTTCATTTAGAACACAGATGAGTCTTAACACTACAGTATCTAGTGAGTTATATGCTGGTCTGTAAAGCTGTTTCTCCATTCTCTCTCAGGCCTTACTAAAGGTAAGATGTCTTCTGACAGAGAAAGCCAGTTCCCTGTCTTTGCACCTCTTAAGCCCTCAAATCAGCACTAAAGTGACACATAGGTTTTATGCAGACTTTCTGCAGCCAGTCTGACTCTGCATAGTAGTTGGTCCAGACTACAAGGCAACCACTCTCTTGAGCAGTAACAGTTCTCCATAGCAGGATTTTTCAAGCAGGACCCAGCTGGATCAGAGCATGAGTCAGTTCAAGTTGGGATCTTCATGATCTTTCAAAAAAGGAGGGTTTGTTTGCTACGTAAAGATATTCAATGGCTGGATACAGCCTCTTTGCACAGTGAGACAATCCAGTTAGATGTTCTCTGTGTTTTGTTATGTGCCATTTATAGAATACAGGAGACAGTGGTTAAGGTCCTAGAAATGCTAGCACATGGAATCACTTTCATGAGCTGAATAAATAATTTTCAAAGCGACCATTGTCCTTCCTCTTTTCTGCACCTTGGCTGGCGGTGGAGAGGTGTTGTAAACAGAAAAGAAAATACAGTGAGCAGTATGACTTTCCTCAGTCTCGGGAAGGAAGCAGAAGGTGCCGAATTAAACAAACATCTGCCCTGGCAAATAGCAAACAATGTGTTTGTCTAGTAAACTGAGCAAACAGGACTTGGAAGTCAGAGAGAGGGGAGGATGAGACAGAGGAAGCCAAGATGGCCATTTTGCCAAATTACTTTTTTTCATGCTCCAGCAGTCATTGTTGTAATTATGAGGATCTCTGGGTATCTGAGCAGTCTGAATCTTCATTGCTTTAGAACATTGCCAATAAGATATGAAAATTGCTAACACAGTGAAAACATTCATATGCAATGGAGTCTGTCTTTTTTTTAACAAGCAAAATGTCTATTATGCAAAAGAAAAATCCACTATAGGTCCTTTCATCACACAAATTTCATGCTCATCAAAAGGGCCAAATTAACAATGGCAGGAACTGACGTCTGGTATTTATTCAAAGGTGAGGGACAGGCATTAATAGGGCATGTTTTCCTGCTAACATGTCTCAACCCTGACGTGAATGGCAGCTTTGAGATCAGAAGGTTAGTGACTCTTCATGGACCTGCAGAAGCTTCCAGCCAAGGTGACAATAAGAGTAAGTGTATGAGCAAATTAGCATGAGACTGTGAGGAACACTGAGAACACCTCACCATAGCTGCAATAGGTTACATATAATTTTTAGATTTACTGCAAGAAGCCTCCAGATCAGGAACACCTAATCACACATTTTATGCTCATGTGGGACATCCAGTTTCTGAAATTATACAGACACGTACACAAAAACTGAAAGGTCTACCAAGGGCTACGTTACTTTCGTGCTCTACCATGTCTGTGGATATGACAGGCAAATTTGCTCCTATGTAAAATGAAGTAAGGGTGGAAAGAGTAGTCCCTTACCCTCCACACTGGAGAGGTTCTCCCCTGGCCTTTGACCAATAGAGTGAGCACATAGTTCAGAATAAACCTTCATGCCCTTACATTCATCTGCCTTGTTAGACCTTTACATTGCAGCTGTTAGTAAGGGATCATGTATTCAGCAGGGCAGGCTCTTCAGCACTGCTAGAAAATGAATTCCGCCAGCCACTTTTTTTTTTTGTCTTTCCCAAAACCACTTCTGTGCTGGGTCACAGCTTTTTCTCTGCTGTCTTCAACTTTTCATGACAATTTGTACCTTATTTTGTACTTAAGAGCTCTAAATATGGATGTTTAAGTCAGTTTTCAGTCCTGAACCTCAGCTCTCAATAAACGATGGCAAGCGCTGAACGTATGGCTCCCATGTGCAATGTTTTCTGATCCCTGAAGAGCTCCATATAAGGTGTAGTTTGAGACAGTACATTCATTCAGTGGCAGCTAGAAGCAGCCACTGACCCCACAGTCACTGAATGAAAGAAACTAAACTTGGAATTTCCTGCCTTTACTAAATTTTCTGTCCCCCTCCCCTTTTTTTCCCCTCTCAATTATCTTTTCATCACTTTTATATTAGAACATTATTTTTCTCTATGTTAAAAGCAAGGCTGGGCCTTCAACCATTGATCTTGTTCGTGCCCTTCTTCAGCAGACAGGAATATGTGTATTTTATTGAGACAATGAAATTAGTTAACTGTCAAAATGTGCATAAGTCTTTTCCAAATACTGTAAATGCTAATCACTGTTGTAACCTTCAGTGGTAATTGACAATAACTCAATGACTACTTCCTTTGACTTTAATGACTACAATAGCTTTTGTAATCATTTTGTTGGTATGCTTCAATGATTTAAATTTATGACATGCAGGGGTATATTTCTCGGCTCCCCTGTTTCAGGAAAACTCTGCGGGCACTGAGAGGAGAACAGAATTTGCAAATTGGGGGAAAGAGAAACAGCACTATAAGCTGGTGGCTGATATAAGATATTCTAGTCACATAGCCTTTGGTGGAGCATACCCAATGCATTGCAACAAAAGGAGAATTTCATTTTGTTTTTGAAATGCTGTTATTACATTCAGGAAATTTGCAAAGGCACCTTGACAGAAAATGATCAAATATCTGAACTTCCAGTGCAACAACATTTACTTAGTAAATGACATTTTAATGCAGAAAGTCAAATTTACATACTAATTAAAATTTTCCTTTAAAACATTTAGACTTTTTGGCCTTCCCACCTACCCACAGTGACAGAGATTAAAAGATTTTTTTATTAAGTCCTGTCAAACAAAACACACTTTTGTAAAGTGCTACAGTACAAAGTAGCACTTTTAACCTATTTTATAGTCATTCAGAATTTAGGCAGTGGAAGCATTTCCACATGCTTCTTGATCTCAGAAAGGCAGCTGATGGCAGAGAGATGGGAAAGATTGGGTTTTCTCCCTCACTAAATTTATACATTTTGGGAAAACAGCTTCATGTACTGCATGCTGGGTAATAAAATAAAAAGACATCGCACTTGTAAAACTACACTGGCTCTTTACTAAGAGATTTATAGAGGTGCTGCAAGTTAGAGTAACACTTCAGCTGTCTTCACCTTGTTTGACTTCCAGGCAGGGCTAGAGGGTGATATGGGTAAAGTAGGCAATAAATAGTCCAAGATGGCAGAATGAGGGTGTTAACATCAGACTGGAGGGGGGAAATAGCTGAGCAGCTCGCTCAGTCTCTGTTCTTCCCAAGCAGCCTGGGGCTTCCAGACCAAGTCAGCTCCTCAGCCCCGGCTATAAGTAGCTGCAGCCATGCAGTGACTGTAGACTGTGCATGTTGCTGCCTTGCCAACCTCCACCTCCACACGTCTCCGGGCACTGAGCACATGCACACAGCTCTATCAACATGACAGGGCACTGTGAGTAGAGGAGGAGGAAGAGGAGGAAGAATGCAGCCAGCCTGCAGCCTTGGTTTGAGGTTGCCTTTTTTTAAAAAATCAACCACTGAAGCAAAATTCCTCATATAATAATTTCCTGGCCAAGCAGTTTCTTACTGTGAAATGACCATTTCTGTATCTTTTAGTGGAAACAAAAATATTTCAGGAGGATCAAGACAAACTCGTTACTCCATTTTTTCCAACCTCCTTTTTGTATGTGCCTGTTACCAGCAATAAGTTCCTAAGATGTGGCCTCCCCACAAACCACTAGGATCACTACAGACAGGCAAGCAATTCTGCTAAGCTTCAGTTGCTTTCCGCTCTTTTGTTAAGTCAAGAACTGAAAGCTTTGCTTCTGTTTTGCTTGACAGGACAACTTCAACACTCTTCAACGGCTGTTTTCTTTGAGAGATTTATATTCATTTCTGTTTATGATCAGACTTGTCTATTCTTTGCTATATTGTGTGAGTAAAAGCACATTTAGACCAATTACTGGACTGCTTAGGAAAGGCTCTGAGATAGCTGGTACAGCCACATGGTGCAGTGCGCCAGACAGACTGCTAGTACTGCGTTCAGGGTGTTCCCCAGCAGGTTATTAAACATGACAGAGAGAGGGCCGTGCTATGAGTCTGTACTGGTCCCATGTCTGGTATCAACTCCACCCTGAGGACTGGATGTGTCCACCTGGGCTCAGTCTTACAATGCACAAAGGAGTTTTTCCTCCCCTAACCAGCAAGCAACTTACGATCATGTTTTCAGTGCCTGTGCAGCCTTATGGACTACAGCAGACATACCTACTGCACTCATGTTTCCCTGGAGTGAGAGACAGTTTAACATGGCACAGGTTCCCTCTGTAGTAAAAGTGTGTCGGTAACAGGTTGCTGTATCAGTTCGTGAATTTTACAAGCTCTGCTGAAACCCTGATAGGACCATTTCAAAGGCACCTGAGACGCAGACCCTACAAACACAGAGAGGCTGCAAATATTTAAGTCTTTGGAATTATTACCCTAACATCACCCAGGACCCATTCACATCAGTGCGGATTCCAGAACTGCTAGCACAGACTTACTTTCCCTGACTTAAAGGACAAAATTACATTCCTGGTCCTTTCTCCCGTGGACACTTAGGCCACCTTTTACTGCTCTGCCAGTAAAATACAAACACTATCTTGCAGTGGTACAAAGAGGGCAGCTCCCATCACCTGGAATTAATTATATCATTGTGAAGAACAGAACTAACTAGACATACCTCAATGTGTCTCAGCCAAGTTCTGTCAGCACTTAAATTTCTCCTCTTTGTCCCATGTCTCATATCTGGGTTATGTGCAGAAACAAGGGGCATTCTGAACCTGGAACAGGAGTAATTTCTGATACCCACCCCTACCAAAGCAGCCTGGCCTTTACATCGCTGTCCTCTGAGTGCACAAATAACACAAACAGTTCTTCCTAGAGAAAGGGAAAATTCTACACAACATAAGGCACTTTGTACTTGTGTAAGGACTTCCACAGAAGGAGTATCAGTGATACGAATACTTCATTGAAAATTGTAACTCTAAAGGCAAATTATACTGACAAAATGTACAATCACAGTCCAGTCCTCAGTTCAAAACACGAACCAATTGTCTGTTGATGCTGCCTTCTTTGCTGAAGCACTAGCTCTTAAACAACAGACTGGGTTTTTTTCCCCATAATGATGAGTACTCAATTGTTTTCTCTAATGTCTTTTTCTGCAAAGCTCTGAATATTCCATTTAAAGGTACCAATAATCTCCACATCCTGAAAAACACTCAAATAGTTTCACTTGAAACCCCTACCCTGGCTATTTTTTCATTATTATTATTATTGTTGTTGTTGTTGTTGTTGTTATGATTCAGAACTCTGAAATGATATTTCAAACACAAGTGCCTGTTTTTTTTTCTTTCCACACAGCTCAGAAGCTCACAGTGTAGTTATCTTAGCCCTTTCCTCCTCCCCTCTCTCCTCTTTATTTCCCCCCTTACAAATTTAACAAAGCAATATCCTCTACTCTTTTGGGATAGTTTTCTATCTGCAGGGTACTGTAACGACTCATTTAATTTAACCCTTTGAAAAATAATGTTTTGACATGATGTTCTGACACATCTTCAGCTGCAAGGAGAGCAGGCGCTACAATGGAATCACACAGAGGAAAACTGAAAACTCTTATTTTCATCTTTTAGAAAGAGCACTGTGGTTTTTTTAAAAGAGAGAGAGAGGGGAACTTCACAAATGCTCCTAATATGTTGACACTTTATTTCCATGTAGGGTAATGTTTGTAACTTTGCTGTCTCCGGAGGGGACTTGAACATCAAGATCACAGTGTCTGATGATGTCAGTTGCAGCCAGGCATATACAACCCTTGGGCCTCAAATCTTAATTATATCTGCTACTGTTTACAGCTTATAATTATTGATGTTAATTTACTGAGTGATGTTACACTTCTAGCCTCAAGTTATGTTTTTGGCATGTTAATCCATTTGCACACACGCGCGTCTGATTGTACAGGCTGAAATTAAAGGGCATTTTTCACTTTAATTTCATTTGATTTTGCCATGTTCTATATGATTTCAAAACAAAGTAATTTGACTATTTCTAGTAATGTTATAAATATTGTTTAAATTATACATGACGCTTTGACACAATAGCAAGAGAAAAATACTTTGCCCATCTGCACAAGATAAAGCCATGTTTATATCACGTTTCAGCAGGCTTCTGAAACCACCAGAGGGCAGAGAGTGGAAAGCCCAGCAGGTCTCCTTCTGCATGAAACACCTTCCCACCTAAGGCATGTAGCTGTGTGAGTCATCTTCAGGTGGGAGATGGAGAGATGGAAAGGTTCATAAATAGCCCAGGAATGTGCACTTGACTGGGTTGTGTTTCATTTCAACAGACTGGGTAATGAGCCCCGGTCCTGCTTCATTACTCACGGCCCGCAACAATCATCACCTCACCCTTCATCATTTCTACACCAGATGGCGATGGCTGTAGCAAACTGTGCACATGGCATCTTAATGTCATGCATGTGACTGGTCTGGGCAGTCATGTGCTTCAGGCTAAGAAGTTGCTTAAGCAAATTCCAAGTGAGGATTTATACTGACATAGTTGCGTGGGGCTTTCTAAGGACTAGAGCCAACCATTTCAAGCATTTTTTACATAGGGCTTTTAAGAAATTGCCTTTGAATTAAAGGATTATTGCTGTTGCTGGCTTATTCCTTCCTAATTGCTTTGATTTCAGTGAAGACTAGATAATTATGTCTTCTTTAAGAAGAGCAATTTATTTTAATGTTGGAAGACCCTGATTCTACAATGTCTTTAGGCATGTGAGTATGTGTAAAATTCAGCGTGCTCTGAGTTTCGCATGACCTTCACATTGCCCAAGAGCAGCAGGATGTGAGAGGCTGTAAAGGACAGCAGAACAACCTCTAGGTTAAGACAGTGTGCAGAGAGGAGGCAGCTCCAGGCTAATTTAGGGGGCCAGGCAACCATATCTTGGGATGTGGGAGTGCCCGACATGCCAGTTAATCAGTTGGAGCAAGAAGGTAGTACAAACCCTCCCTTAGCCTTCCCAGTTTTGGGAAAAAAATCCTAATATCCTACACTTCTAGGAATCACCTTAAGAGGAATAAGAAGTGTGCATTACAGCAGGATACCTAGTTCTGACCCTTGTCAGAGCTCTGTCAGATGGTATCATCACTGGCAATAGTAGCCCCCACCACTGTGTCAGGACACAAATCACTCTGAAGTGGCTCACATACCTGGTGCGCAAACTCCTACATTATAGGAGTGTTTCGTGCAGGCAGTGAGCAATCTCATCTCCAGCGCAATTTGACTGACATTACGGTGGAGTTACAGACACTTTCCATGGGAATTAGGTGTCTACCTGCCATTTATACCTTTCAAAATCTCTCCGTAAGTGCCAAGAGAGAATGCTGAATGTGAAATTACCCCCCTTTTAAAGTCAAAATAAAGGAGCAGATTTTTAACAGAAGGTGACCCTGAAAGAAGAAAGTTATTGTATAGTATAGAGACCAAGATCTTGATCTACTATTTCTTTTCCTCTCTATGTGCCATCCAGGAGCAGGTGAGAAAAATTGAGAGAGTTGAGCCATTTGGCTTCTCAGTTAGTTTACTGCCAATGTTTGATGGTTTTAACTGAGAAATACGAAAATATGAACAACAAATAAAGAATACAAAATAACAAACAAAGAAAAATTATAAAATCAATGGCCCACTGACATAAAAATTAAATGCATTATCTAAGACATGGTAAACCACTCAGCTCATTTCTGCAAACATTAGCATTTCCAAATGGCTGAAGGGCCATTGTGGTTACAGCATCCCAGATTAGAAAGAATCTCCAGCTTGCCAAAAGTCTCAGTGCTGCAGACCCTCAGACAGTAACTCCTACCTGTTGTCATTATTATGGATACACCAAACTTCCTTAATTTCATTAAGATGTGAATTTATTTAAGAAATAATTTTTGAATTGGTGAGTTTCATCAAAACATATGCTTAATTCTCTTACTTGACATATAAGCCCTGACAACATAGTTAATAACTGTATGGAAAAGTAATTCAAAAGAAAATTTTAGCAACAAAGGGAACACATTAAATTCAATCTCATTAAGAAGGCCCTAAATAAGATCACCTCTAGATTCCTATTTGGTCTCCTGGCTTAGGCAGTGATGTTTGGGAGGTCAGCTCAAATGAGATGGAGGAATCAGACTGTTGTTTCTTTCTCCCAAATGTGTTCGGCTGGAGACTGCACAAATGTGTACTTTGATTTCCCTCAGAAAGTGAAGTTACTAACTAGTCTTTCAATCAGGCTAGAAAAAGAAATATTTTAAAATTCATAAGATGTTCCAGATCATATTAAATTAAAAAGTGCACTACTACTGAGATTTTTGTATTCCCAGATTCAGTGGAATTATGACCATCTGACAGCAAAACCAAATCATTAAGTTAGTATTGCTGAGCTTTATTGTTCAAGAGCTACATCCTGCAAATACTCACTGCCAAACATGATCCTGAGCACAAGGTTTATTCCTCTCCATGTAAACTGGAGCACCTACAGAAGTTTTAATGGGATCAATCAATATTAAATTTTTGTAGGCCATAGCTTTCCGATATTATAAAACATTTTTATGGCTAAGAACTCGAACAGGACGAGCCAGTGATTTTCCTTTTTTCTCTAATTAAACCAGAGTCTTAGATTTAATCTTATCCAGTGAAACAATCTCCCTTCCTCCTCTGACTCCCTATCTTCTCCAGTCAATAAATGTGTATTAATGTCAATTGGTATTATTAATTTCAGAAGTAATGAACTAAAACTTACGGTTACCTATACATGGTTCTAATTCATGCCTTTTCCTAGATTGTGTCCCTAAACAAGGACAAAGAAGGTACAATTCAAGTAGTTATTTTTTTAAAAAGCAAGAAAACAGGAAGACATGCAATAACTTAAAAGCAGTATCCCTGCTCTTTCACGTGAAATCTAAGACCTTGAACAAGCAGTCCTACCTTCCTCCACAAATGGATACCACAATTTGAGATACACTGACTGAACAACTACCCTCACTAAAAGCAGTGCTCTGGGACCAGAATTTTATTCGTTGCTTCATCATCCTGGGGCCAAAACCTTTCTCTGTTCCCTGCTTCCAGCTAGCATGACAGAGGAATTTGTACAAGTATCACAGTAGGAAGAAATATTCTTCTAGAAGGAGTTCTAATTTATCAGGTTCTCTGGGAGCCCATGAGGTGTGTGAGCTGCTTCAGCCAGTACTGCACATCTATCCAGGGTGAAGAACAATATTCCTAATGGCACTATGCTACCAAACACTCACCACAAAAAAAACCCACGTGTGGATCATACCCTTATATCACAGCAATTCTTCTCTGCAGTAAAACAGGCTATTAGGAAGAATGATAATGTTCATAAACCAAGGTTATCGAATACAAGTTGAAGGAAATATTCTTGCCTTATAGAAGTAGTGGAGAGAACACATTTATTGTACGCTTACCAGCTTATTCTAAGCTGATGTGATAGTAATGCAAGGTACGGGACAGGGCAGACAACGATAGGGGATGTTGGATTTTTTATCTTGTCTAGAGGATTAGAGAATCTGAGTGCTAACAGTTTTTTTACCTGGCAATACTTACAACTGTAGACATAAGGTATCTCTAGAGTAGGCAAAAAAAAGCTATCCTTAAGAATATGGCACCGAGCATGTTCTACCTACTGCTGCAGCAGACAGATGTGTTTCACTAGTGTGCTGACCGGGAGATGAGTCATGAAAAAAACCCTAACTTTGAATCAGTTATTAGAACAGCAAATTAATTTTTTCTGTGCCCCCTTTTTTGTCTTCATCATGACAAAGCCAATGGCAAAGCCACTTGGAAGGGTATATCAACAATAGATTCGCCTTATCAAATTTTTTAAAGCCTGATTTTCCTTGCTAGGGGAATCCATAGTTGTTGTAGTCAGTATCATCCAGAATAACTCCCTAACATGGAGGCACAGATGGAGACATATGTCCAGATTGCATCGGCTTCATCTATATTACTTCTCGCAACACTACAGAACAGTTTATTCCATAATATATACTTAGCACTTGCTTAAGCAGCAGTTTTGTCATTCCCAGGTGTTGGTGAACTGTGAAGCCCTCTGACATGGGGATTTTATGTGTCACTTAGGTGTAAACTGAGGCATAAAACAGTCCTGTGATTTAACCTATAGTCATTAGGAAGGATAGGAAGTAAATCCAGGACTCATAAGTGTCATGCTTTTATCTTTCATACTAGAAATCTTGCCACATACGAATAAGCTTATGGAAGAGGAGAAGGAAGGGGAATACGGAGAAGTGCAGCCTGCCTGCAAAAATGGTAACAAAGGTGGATTTCCATAACGTTCAGCACTAGCCCAAGACTGCTAAGGCACATGGGACTGTTACCACTGACTCTAACAGGAAAACATTTGGCTCAGTGCTGAGTGATTTTGAAAATGTTGCTTTGATATTTTGGGCCTGAAACCAGACATTTTTCTTGACATTATGAAACACAGCAAGGCAATACTACAAATAAGTGTAAAAAATAAATCCAACTTGGAAAACATAAATGACCTTTCAAAGCCTGAAATCATGTAATAATAACTGGCCTGACCCATTGCTGAGGTTTTATTGTTTGAGCTTGACTTATGTTTTTGCCTTTCTCCCTTGGATAAAGCGAATAGTTAGGGACTAAAACCCCAGAACAAGTGCACACCTATTTACCAACAAATGAAAAATGTCTTGAAATAGTTCCAAATATCTAATCTGCTGGGGGGGAAATCATACAAAGGAAAAAACCCAAACCCTCTCACCCTGCTTTCTCCAGGGTTTGCCTATATTGTTTGCTTAAGACAGCCCATTTCTAATGAATACAATAATCAGCTGGAACTTGAACCTGCTCTGCCATCTCTCACTGTTCTTTCGGTTCCAGGAAAACTGAAGCAAATGGTATTTTTCTTGTTCAGCATTTAAAAAGCCATAATAATACTAAAGTTTACATCTGGTTCCAAGACCAGTTTTGAGCTTCAGTCAAAACAGAGATGAAATTTAATACACACAAGGTTCAACTTTTTGGGAACTCATAATGTTTTCTTGGTTGGTTTTTCAAATCTTTTTTTCTAAGAGCTTTTCTGTCCCCAAACCTGGTACTACTTTACCTAAGTTGGGATTATTAGAGCAGTACCTACCCCCAATACAGTTATTTAGGTATTAAGACAGCACAGCATTTTAATAGCACTCTAACTGCACCCAGATGAGTAGCTGTGCTATAGAAGTCTACTGCTAAAAAGACTCATATACTATGATTTTGTTACAGCTCTGCTACAAGTGTGTGGATCAGGGCTCAGCTCTTTGTGAGGAGACAATGGCCATGTTCTCTGAAAGCAACATCGATGTTATATGTTCTGCCAGCTTCTTCATTTTACAAGGATGCCATTGCCAAGAGTACGCTAGAATGCTAGGTGGTATCCTTTGGTGACAGGTTCCTGTGTGGTGTTTTTGTTGAATTGTATAATCTAGCCCAAAACTTGGTATTTTAGCAGAAATTTCTGTGAATAACACCACTAACGAAATGCAATTGTTTACTCATTTGGGTCCTGTGTACACTGCTTGCTGGCTGTCCCTTCCCATACTCTATCTCTTCCTATGTCTCTAACATCTTGTCCTCCACAGACAGTTCCCCTAGTCTGCTACCACATTCCGCAGCTGTTTTGATGGGCAAGTGGAGTAGCTACTATCTTGGTTCAAACTGGTGGAGGCAGTATATGCCTGCTGAGGCCAACAGGTCTGATCTGCATTCCAGTCTGGGAATGGTTAGATAGTGTTCCATCTGCTTTTGCCTCCATGGAGGCACTTTGGGTCTCCTTCTGTCTCAGTTGCCAAGTTCTGTTAACTTTGGTGGAATTTCTTATGTTTGAAAACTCTCACTTCTTCAGTCATTTTTCCTTGATAATGGCAAACAGTTTCATAAATTAATCGGAGAGGATAGACACTGACAGACGGAAAGGTAGACAGGCAGACAGCCTCATTTCCTTAGGAAACAAGGCTAAAAAATGAACACAATCCCTAGAGGTTTTGACAGCAATGACTTTGGTACAGTTGCACAGAGCTATCTTTAATTGGATACTGTTGGATTATGTTCCATTTTCCTCTTGTCCTGACCTGCTCATTGAGTAAATAGAGCCATCTGCCAAAGCAATGGCTCCTGAATTAGAGAAGTGCACCTTCCCCCTGGGAGAGCAAAGTAGGCCAGCAATTCACCAGGGCTTTCTGCAGCTGAAGTTATTATTCAGTTTTCCACTCAATAGGAGCAAGGGATCTGTATCTAGCTGAATAATCTGGCAGGAAATGTAGCTAAGTCACAAAAACATATTGGCTGAGAACCATGGGTATCTTATATAGAGAGTTTGAAGTGACATTTTCAGATAAAAGTTTGTCAGTCCCTTTCCCAGCCCAAACCTGTTTTTTATTCACTGAATGCACTTCTCACCTTAGACAGTAGCAAATTGTTTGCATTGGATCCTTAGCCAAAGTAGAGATGCTAAAAGTCCTTAGCCATAGGCAGCAAAACTGTATACTGACTGTTGTTCGAACTCTAGATGATCAAGAAAGCAGGTTTTTTATCATGTGAAAACATGGGGTGCTTTTTTCTTTTCTTTTCTTTTTTTTGTCAATAAAAACAATTTTTTTTTTTTTTTTTTTTTTTTTTTTTACAAAAAGCCCTGCAAGCAGGACAGTTTAGGTTTCTCCAACTACTGTCTTTAATGAAGAGGGTTTGTATTTCCAATAACAAGCATTTTTTCAGCAAAATAGAAAATATTTTCCTAGAAAGTATCTTTTCGTGGTTAGAAGTTTCTTGTTAAAAGTTTTTTTTCTATAATCTCTGCTGGTAACTGTGGTTTGGCATTTTGGCAAAGATGGAGGAGGAGTGAAGTCTGTTCAAAGCCTCCAGTTGTTCCTCTGACAATCTAGAGGGCTCATAGAAAGAGGCAAAAACATTCTTAATCTAACTGGGAGAGAAGGGGATGTTGCACAATTAAGCAGCCATGTCTCATACAGGTTAGTGCCAATAGGAGAGACAAGGCCAATGCCTCACTGCTCAGTAAATCCACACCTCTTTGGAAGCACACTAGCTGGAGTGAGAGAACCAACTTCCCAACTCCATTTTACCTCTGAGGTGAACCAACTGAAAATAATGGATTAAATATAAAGATTCAGTTCTAAATAAGTTTTAAATAAAATTTTAAATAAATATTCAGTCTGTCAACCCATCTTACTCTCCCCTTTTTCACTTAAATAAGCTATTTTTCAGTTAATTACGTAAAAAATAAAGTAATTTTTTTTCCCCAAGGAAATATTCCTTTGCCATAATGAGCACCCTGTGTTCTCCTACAATTGTTTAAGATTGTGGGAGGCACTGGCAAAGGCCTGGCAGAGGAGAGCAAAGAGTAACCATCTAGAAAAAGACTCTGCAAAACTCCCTGGATTACATGCTATCCACACAGACTGGCCCATACACGCTCAAGTCTGCCTTTTAAAAATAGCGTGTCCTTGATGAATGCTATTGATGCTACCACAGGGACTGTCTGGGCACCATCTCCCTTCATAATGATCTTTCCATATTATTACAGGATGCCGTGGGAGCATCTGGGAAATGATCCCAACTCCCTTCTTGGATGGACTCTCTGCCCACATGCATGGGAGGTTCATACCCAGAACATTCAGCCGGAGCTAGAGGTGCTTGCATCATTTATTATCTCTGGCTTGCACTGTGTACTTTGAGCAGCTGGCTAAATTCACTAGCATGGAGGCCTACAGGTGGTGCAGCCTTATGGTAATGCTAGGAAAAGCTTAGTTACCCATTTTTGGAATCCAGGATTCATGAAGACTTAAATGAAGTGCTACTTCAAATCAGTTCTGCTAAACCAGTACAAAGGGCTGTGAGACACCATTAAATCAATTTAAACTTAGATGATATCAACTTAAATTTAATTCATTGGGTACAAATCAAAACCAGTCTAAAATAAGCCTTTGTTAAATCACAGTAAGAGTGGCCTTCTCTAAACTCATTTAACTAAATCTAGTTGCAAACTAATTTAAGGTATGGTTCTAACACATGTAGAAAAAAATCTGCTGTGAACATCACAAACAGCTAATGAGGGCTCACACCAGGACTCTAAAGACAGATACTTTTGAAAATTAGATGTGTCCAGACAGGCTTCACATTCTGCATTTTGTTTTCAACCCAGATGCAAAAAGGACCACTTTAAGATTTCCCAGATCAAATCCACCAGTTTCCCACTGTTTCTAAGAGGTTTCTGAAAATTTTATTCAGTGATTTGTTCCAAGACTCCACAGGCATTTTGATTAAAAAAAAAACAAAACAAACATTTACTTAAATAGTAAAGCAGCACTTTGCAGTTCAGGAGCAAACCAAGGACAAGTAGGCCATGAAGAAATGTGTCTCTAAAGCAGAATGAGATATGAGTCACCAAGCCACTATTTCAAAAGTGAAGGAACTGCCCACCTCCGTGCTCCCACCTGCCCTCAGGACACTCAGAGAAGCATATGGAAAACTATGCCAAGAAGATCAGAAAACAAATCATTTAGGCAGCAAAGTCTGAAACTGTAACGAACATAAATATTAGAAGTTCCATGAACATGAGGCGCTTTTTGTCTTTCTTGTTTGAGTCGGCTAAGTACCTAATGGTGTGTGATAAAAGCAAAGTTAGGCAATTATTTTACTCTGTTCTGCAATCTGTGTAAAAGCATGTGGGGAAACGTCACGTCTGGTTGCAAGTATCATGCTGTAAGGTCTGGAAATCCACATTCTTAGGGGCCAGACAGACATGAATTGACAAGCACTAGCCATTCCTAGAGCAAACCTCAGATTCAGAGAGCCCTTCTCTTCAGATAAGTGCCCCAGTTTTCCATGCACACACGCAAATCAGGTTTTAATCCTTAACAAGACAACAAGCAAGCGCATATGGAATTTCGAAAGACTGATTTTTCCTCTTTCTGGCTGCTAGACTGGAAGGCTGGTTAAGAAAACTCTTAAAAAACATTTCAGGAATTAGGTTCTTTGAATCACATATCAGGATCTTAGGTTTCATGACAAGTAAACCAAAAAAACCCAGTCTATCATAAAGTCAGCCTACAATAATATTGCTAAGTCTTACAAGAACAACATACTAAGAGACAAGACTGACTTATGTGAGAGTGCCGATAGCTGCTCTAGATAATGTTTACTTGTTGAATTTGGTTTTAGTTTGAGCTAAATTGTCTAGTCTTCTAAGGCAGAAGACAGAGAGACACTGAAAGAAAAAAGGAATTCCCCGTTATACAATAAGGATTAGAAAAAAAAGAATTTTCCTTCTATCTGTAAAGTCCTTTAACCCATTCTGGTTAGATAAGGAAGTCTAAAATATTAATTATAATGAGATACCATTCCAGTACTTTGAAGTGTTAGTGAAGCTAAATTTAGATGCTAGGATTTTTGGCTAAGAAATCTCAAATTAGTTTAACTTTCCTCTCTCCTCAGGATCTGTTCTCACTGTACCCAGGACAACCTTATCTCTCTAACCATATTCAGTGTATGTTATTTTACACTTACCTCATACTAACCAGGTAATTATCTTACACATTCTTGTTTCTGAGAAATAATAAAATAAAAGGGTTGCTTCCTACTAACCCACCCACTCAGAAGCAGTGTCTTCTCATGTTTTGCTTGATAAAGTACATGTGGTCCTTTCAAACAGTCTGATTTGACATCTCAAATAGATTAAAAGTCATATCAGAAAGCTATCTGTTGAGTGACAACATAAGTACTTATTTAATAAGTATATTAAATACACATGCATGGCTATATACTGTACATGCAAAGTTTTAAATATATACCCTAGTTAACTGCCATATGGATATGTTGTTGTGGAAAAAAATATTTATAAAATGTTTTTTCCAAATGTTTAATCTACAGCAGATGCGCCTTGCATTCATCTGTTTGGCTTGGCATTCACTACAGGGAGATCTTATTAATCATACAGACCTCCTGTAGTAGAGGAAACAGAGGCTATTATAGGATTCATCTGTTTATGACTAAACAGAAAAAAGGATCTTCATCAAATGAGAGATCCCTTTCTGAAAGCCCTCTGAAATGTAGAAGGTTGTGAGTAAGCCACATGCTGTTTTTCATCTCCCATCATTGTACCCTTACTCCTCCTCTTTATATTGAAATAACAAAGCAAGACAGGCTGTCCGTATCTGGGGAAAGACAGGGGAACAGACAACTAGTAACTATGGGGAACCCAGATTTCATTCGCTCCCTTTCCATGCTAAGATTTTCTCCTGACCCATTTGTTATTCCATTATGTTTGGAAAAATATATAGAAGGATTTATGGAAAGTGCTTCAAAGTCTGGTCGTACTCTCAACATCTCCAGTACATATCTCTCTGAGCACTGCTTCACATGGGAAGTCAGTGCCAACATTTACAACAAAACTGTTATGACTTTACTGCTTCCCATAATTTTATTACTCTTCAGTTTTGCTAGTTCCGTTGCGACAAAGGGAGTAGCTGTAGCTGACCTTTTGAACTGGGCAGGGAAGAAGCAGAGAAAGCCAGTAAGGAAAAAGAATTAATTGGGTTCTACTGAATAGAGAAGGTCAGCTATCCTAAGCACATCAGCTGAATGGAAACCAAACAGGAGGCAGCTGAATCCAAGCATTTGAAGGGTCTAATTTGAAACAAAGGAAAACTTCTTAAGCCCCCTCTCTACTTGCCATATTTCATAAGCAAACTGTGGGTCCTAATGATGAAGGACATGTTAACATTTCCTTTTCCTTTTTATTTCTTTTAAACTTTACTGTTTTGCAGAGGTGTTATTAGAATTAAATATCTAATTTGTAACAAATCATGTATCTAACAAATTGCCCTTCGTCCTTATTTTCAAAATGCGCACTGACAGATCACCATTTCTGGTTGTCTGCTGGGCCATTTGAAGGCCAACTTATCCAGGCTCAAGAACGTGTATATCTGGGACAGACAGTTTCATCACAAAGATGGAACAAAAATATATTCAGAGGAAAAACAGTTACATATTTGATTTCCAACAATAGCCTCCAAGTCAGTAGATGCATTGTGGTAGTCTTTGTCTTTCCTTCTTGAGTGTGACGAACGTTATCCATTCTTAAACAAAATACCATGTTGGTTCAACATTTTTACTCAGCAAAGGATTTGTAAGAATTTGACTGCAATAGAATTCCTTTGAAAATTCTGTTTACTCTTTAATTTTTAGTGCAAGATTTCTTGTCCTGTTTTGACAATGGACCATGAAAGTCACATGTTTTGAATTTTGTTTCCTGACTGGATAAAAATGTGGCAGATTGAGGATAACATATGCTCATATTGGTTCTTCAGAGTGAAAAAGGGAAGTGGCTGCTTGGGAGCTTTATTGAGCAGGAAAAGGGTTAGGCTTGATTTCAAAACTAAGCAAGCCCTTATCTGTCCTGTTGATTAGCAGTAAAGAAGTCAGGCTTGCAAGGGCTGGGGAAGCTCTCTGTGGTCCTACAGGTCATTGAAGCTGAACTGCCTTATTTTTCTGCTTAAAAAGGAAAGGGTTGTGCATGTGACTGAAGTAAATGAAAAATGTGACTTCTGTTTTACACAGCACCTCTACCATCCAGCTGTCCTTAATATCTGCAGATGGGTATGATTAGAAACTGTATTTGGGGTTATAACCAAATGACAATTATTCCCTGTTTTTCTCCCTTTGAATTACCAATTGTCGTGGTTTAACCCCAGCCAGCAACTAAGCACCACGCAGCCGCTCACTCACTCCCCCCCCATCCAGTGGGATGGGGGAGAAAATCAGGAAAAGAAGTAAAACTCCTGGGTTGAGATAAGAACGATTTAATAGAACAGAAAAGAAGAGACTAATAATGATAATGATAACACTAATAAAATGACAACAGTAGTAATAAAAGGATTGAAATGTACAAATGATGCGCAGGGCAATTGCTCACCACCCGTCGACTGACACCCAGCCAGTCCCCAAGTGGCGAATCCCTGCCCCCCGCCCCTTCCCAGTATCTAAACTAGATGGGACGTCCCATGGTATGGAATACACTGTTGGCCAGTATGGGTCAGGTGCCCTGGCTGGGCATGAGAAGCTGAAAAATCCTTGACTGTAGTCTAAACACTACTGAGCAACAACTGAAAACATCAGTGTTATCAACATTCTTCACATACTGAACTCAAAACATAGCACTGTACCAGCTACTAGGAAGACAGCTAACTACATCCCAGCTGAAACCAGGACACCAATGCACACCAACTTTAGAAGGAGCTCCTCCAACACTCCATTCCTCATCTCTGGCACAGGCTGGTATGTGGTAAGACAACTTCTTGCTCTGAAAGATACTTGCCACCACTTAAATGGTATCAACACTTCCTTATACAAAGCTGCCTTTCGTTTCATTATTCATAATTCCTTTCTTCATCAGCTCCTGACTCATCCTCCTCCCTGCTTCTCCTTCAGCTGTAATTTTCTCAGCCATCTATCAAGTCTCCAACCCTAGGCAATTCGAGTCCAGATTTTCTTATCCTCCACTCATGCAAATCAGCATCACTTAATAAGAACCATGGACCCTCACTACTGTTCTAGTGCAGAAGCTGAGGCAGATACTGTAATGACATTTCTCCAATGACAAGCTCCAAAGAAGCTTCTTATTTGCCCCAGTCCAACATGTGAACTTTCTCCACTTTCATCCCACTCACTCAGTTTCTTCATTGTGCAGGAGTAAATTCTGTAGCAGACAGTGTCTCTCATATTTAATGGAACAGAAAGATTGTCTTTCATTTATTTTACACTGATCATCCATATTTGATGCTGCTGTCTCTTGACTCTTATTAATTCCATACATTGAAAACTGGACCTCCTGGACTAGTCATGGCACTTTCCATTTTCCATCCTTGTCCCAAACCTCTGGGTGACTCCAGGAGGGGATTACAAAAACAGTTTTGAAAGAACCTGATCCTGTCTGTGATCTTGTAAAATTACGCAACTTCCTCAATAAAACCTCCTCTAATGTGCATCAGCTGCCACAGTAAGCCAGAGAACCATACACTACAAATGGAGAAAAGGACATCACAGAGCGGACTGTGTTGATATCATCTCCATGACTTTATACCACTAGAACCAGTGATGACTGAGGACTGTGCAGTGGCACATCCTCTCCACACCTTGGAGACTAGGAGTATGCATGACAGCTAGTAATGATAAAGATCTGGGGGGACAGAGAAGGAATAATGGGCAGGATATGGTTGCTTTATTCACATGGCTAAAACTTTGCCTGAGGTCACAGATTGGCCTTTGAACTTGAAGTAAATCTGTGCTTGACTCATAAGGATATTCAGTTCAGCATCTTCTCCACTTAACAAAGTTCCAGTCCTCACTTCACTTTTCCTGTCCCCATCATATAATCCCTCTCTGTTGTGCCTGGTCTTTGGATTCACTCAAGACAACTGCTGTAAAACGCAGCATGTCCTAAGAATCTCCACAGCCTTTTTGCACAGATGACCTGAGAGCAAAGCTAAGTGCAGCTTTGAGCTGGTTGTGATATGCAGGCCAACGCAAAAGCAACAGAATCTGAACCATTACCTTTATTGTTGCCTTATTAGCCCTTTAAAGATCAGCCTTTATGTACCAATAAAATGACTGTCTTCACTGTTCAGCCTAGCTATATATCCACCATCTGTTTTCTGATTTGCAGCGCCCATCTTTAATTGCTGACCAACTCTCGTGTTTTGCCCCAGATGTTCATGCAGTCTGTGACTTCCACATGAACAAACTTTTCTGTCCTCAATGTGAAATTTGGTCTCAACTTCGGCAGTTTACAAGTTTATACTACAGCATATCTCTAAAAAGGCTATCAGCAGCTGCAGCCAAACAGAATACTCTGCATCACCATCCGCTACTGAAAACCCTTTAGATACAAATAGCAGAGTTTTTTAAATAACAATCCTTGTACAGCAAAGAAACAAGTCAAGTAACATGCCAAGAGCAGGTAATTTGCCTTATGCAGACACTGACAGGTCAAAGTCAGTTGTAGTATTTCAATGTGCACATCTCTTAGATTTATGTCAGAACAATTCTTTCCCAGAATCCTTTTGGATGAGAGTGAAAACTCTAATGAGGCTCTCAGAATACTCATCAACAGAAACTGTCATGATATGCCAGCTGTCATTCCTAAAATGCTCAACCTGTTGAAGATGGAAATCAGAGCTTCCATAGTAGCACTGGCTTTCCCAGACATTTACCCTTGGTTCAGTTTGAACTGAGGTTAGAATATTTTGACAGGGAGCATAAGAAGAAACCCCAGTAACTAAACACTTGGGTAACTCAGGCAGGTCAAACTCAAGTAAGACCCTCTCAATCTCAGACTCACACACCACCTACACTATAATGCAGATAAGAAATGTTTATATCATTTTATACAAAAAGAATTTAAATCGACAAGTTCTTTGAAATGCTGAAGGTTCCCAGAAATGCCAACATCTGAAACAGGATTAAACCAAGGTTCTTATGTTAACTCTCACCTCCACACTTTTCTTATGGATACATTTTTCTCTATATACATGAAACACCATGAAGGCACAATAGGAAAGGTTATAAGTAGTACTAAAATGGGGCTTTTGTTTTGGATAGTTGACCATTCTTAGTGGAAAAAAAATGCTAAGGGAGGTTTTGAAGTTATTTTTTCAATCACATTGCAAGGCACTGGGAAGAGAATTTAATTGTTGTTCTCCTGGACTGTGCTAGTCATTGGCTGTTCCACAATTTCAGTGACTGAGAGTTTAGTTTAATCTCCTGATTCCCAGCCCAGTGCCCTATCCAGTTAACACTCTGCTCGGAAAGGTTTAGAAAAGAACTTCTATCAATATGGATCAAAGTGCACAGGCAAAACAATATGTGAAAAGTAGCAGTGGAATCTTATCCCAAACCATGATTATGTTTAAATCTGAGTGTCCTATGTAAAGTCCTGTAATATATAGCCATGTGTTATAAAATGTGAAAGTCAAAAGTGATGAAAAACCTAGGTCTTGCAAAACATTACAAAGAAATACATTTAAAACTTTCTTTAGTTATCTGTACTTCCCTGCAAGTTCTTTGAGCTGTGAGTTTCCTCAGGATGTTCAGTATCTGCCGAGATCCAAAAAGTCATAAGCAGTACTACAGACACAAACACATACAGCACCAGAAGCAAAGCATTTCCATGCTGATTTGGATATCTGATTCCAGATGAGGATTTGGATCATTCATGAAGCTAAACTGGAAGGACTCATGGAAGGACCCACAAAAGCAGTCATGTGAAGGGAATGGGCATTATATCTCCAAAGCCTTCACTCCTTCTCAAATTTTTTTCTGGTTAATGCACTCTTTTCTAAATTCTACTTCTAGTTGTCATCTGCATTTCTGAATTATTAAGGTTTGCTTTCAAACATATCATATATGGGCCAAATACCCCATAAATGCAACTCAGTGCTTTAAATTGAACTCAGTGAACTTAAACCAATTATCATCTGAGCATCTGTCCCAGTGAATCCAGATTTCCTTACTCAATTTTCCTGCTTTAAACCCTAATCTGCCCCTCTCTAAATGTACATCTTATATATGCAATATTAACTGGATCAAATTAGCTTAATTAGCTGGTTAATGTGGTTAATGTTAATTCAAGTTCATGCAGCATCCTCTATTTAAAGTGGGTACAATATTTTACAGTATCTGAAAAATGGCTCAGCTTAATAAACTGATGGAAGAAAAAATTCTTTAAAAAGAATCAAGGGACAACTCTTGAATCCAGATTACAGCATTACGCGAAGAACATCTGCACACAAATCCTTCTTCAAGGCAAGTGCTGCACAACAAGCAATTCACCAACAAAAGAATTCCAATAGTATTTGAAATCCTTTTCTGGCTTCCACAGCATAAATCTGTGTTCTCATCTACAAACAAGAGAGCTCAAAAACCATACAGTTGCATTCCACTGTGCAAGCACCAATCCTGTGGCTGTGCCAATTCTGTACTGTATATCTCGTCACGGTTTTGCGTCTCTGTTTCTACCTGCCACTTCTTTTGCCTCACTGGTACAGACAAATGCTGTTTCTGTGCATGGGAATGCAGAATGAGCCTGGATATATTTGGAAGCATGGTATACTTTCAGGTTCATTTCCTGAAACATGTTAATGTCTTATAGTTAATACCTTTTTTCAAAGAGTTGATATACACATTTCACTAAAGATGGTTAAACCCAACACCCGTATTTAGACCACTTGTGATTTATAATTTTCCTTTATTCTAATTTGTCCACACTTATGTATTGTAACCCTATATATCATATACAGCATTTAATGCCACATTTTGAACTGTAGGAAGCAAATCAGCATGCTTCAGCTCTGTTTTTCGTGGTTCAGACATGTCTGAAATATAATGAGAGCAGGGATTTGTCTGCCCTGATTTAATTACTACAATCCAGATAACTCTGTCAATCAATTTTTCTCCTTGTGACTCCTGGCAGGGTGAAAAATGCCTTCATTATGAGGACTGATCATTAGTGTATGTGAAGTTGAGAAGATGATGAAGATGAGTTGTTGGCTCTGGCAGAGAATTGACCCATCAGTGTCATTAAGTGAACTCCGCCAAGCCCAGAAATTCCCATGGGGCAAATCATTGAATTCTGCAGGAGCAAAGGTCTGTGTCTGTCTACACCAAAGCACTTTGAAAAGTACACACATGTAGTTTGCAGTAATCTGAAGGATAACTAAACAATTACACAGGCAGTAACTGATTTGTCCTTCCCTTTTCACAACAGAAACAACTTTTAAGGTACCATATTTTAGATTCCTTTTTATGTGACAATTTAAATAACGCTTAGTTACATGCATTGCCCTTTCAACTCCGTATTACAAAAGTTCAGCTCAGAGCTGCATCAACCTCCCAAAGCCAAAATGCTCTTTATTAACGATGTAAATTGCAAATCTAAGCCCTTTTCCTTCTAAATATTGAAGGACAAGACTGAGTCACTCCAAGCACTACATTAGGGTGTTTTTTTTAATCAGTGTTGTTTTTCATCCAGCAGTAAAGACAGAAACTAGAAACACCTTGCCATACAACAGCCTGTGTTACAAGCAGTTAAATGACAAATGAGCATTACCTGCTCAATGTTTTTTCCTAAATTATACTTTAATTGCAAAAGGTAATTTCATATAATTGACTAATTAATCATAAAAAAAAAAAAGAAAATAGATGCAACGACTACAATGCCAAAGAATTGCTGACAAAGCTATTCACACAGAGAAGATTCTGCTGGAATCAAAGACATGCTCAAGAGACCTACAGACAATTTTGGTGACCAAACTAAAAGCCAGTGTGGGTGTGAAGGTTACAGGCACAATACTACTTGTAGAATAGTTCTGTGGGGATCCAGGCCTGACTGTGTGTTACAGACTCCCATGTACCTTAGTCCAGCCTCTTCAGTTGCAGCTGCAGCTTTAAGACTGCAGAATCAGGCAGTTCTTCCAGTTCCCATTTCTGCTCCTCTGGCTGTGTTAAACAAACTGATCCCCTCCACAGCAGCATCTGTCTGATCCTGAGAATTATCACTACCAAACATCCCTGGACTATATTTTCTCTGGAGGACTACAAATATTAACTGAGTTGGTTTGATTGTAAGGACTTTCATTTCTAGCACAGGCTCCAAACTCTGGTTTGAAGGGAACTTAAGCATGCAAGTGTGCAAGTAGGGCAAGGTGAAATGTGCAAGCAACCTTTGGCAGGAGTGGGTACAGAAGGGAATATAGCTTTATGTATTTTTGTTATTTAAGTTATTTAATTAGGTCTTAAAACTGAGCAAAAAGGGAAGGTGTTACTTTGATGGGAAGGGTGCTGGCTGAGCTAATTGATTCAGCAGTGAGACTGGAGCAGTTTTTAGTGCTGTGAGTCAGAAGAGCTCAGCATTAACTTTGCTAAATAGTTGGAGCTTTTCCTACAGCTTACAAAATCTCTGAAGTATTTTTCCATCTTGATGCCTCAGATACACTTAACCACTGAGAAGGCTCTCTCAGGCACCGTTGTGACAGTGACATTGCTTAAGTTCTCTTTCTGTCCTAGCCCACAGCTCTTTTTGAGAACAGCCTGGGTACTCTCTTCAGTATTAGTTCCTGGATAGGCACTATCTAGAAGAAATTCTCTTTTCACTACAGTGGTTCACAGCTAGAATCATACAGGCTGCAACACAAAATGGTATCCAAGATATGGTATCCAAATTATTGATAGCATTCACCAAAATAGTAATGAGGAAGCCCAATTAGGCATCTAGGGCCTTAGTATCAAAATAAAAAAATTCTTATCAAAATTTAAGAAACGAGTCCTTTCCCAAATATTTTCAAAGCATAAGAAAAATGAAGGAAGGGAGAGAAAAAGCAGGGACATAGAAAAGCGACAGTTAAATCTTCATTTTGTCATTTCACGTAAATCTTCAGCTTGACTGGAACGGGGCTTTCCATAGCAGCACTGAATAAACAGTATGCTCTGTAGGTTTGCTGTGGTAAACACTTCTAAAGGGGAATTCTCTTTTACTCCTGACCACTCCTTCCATATAACAGGGCAGGGTGGAAAATTACTTTAAAAAGCCAAATTTCATTTTTCTTCCAGCCTCCCTTAACTGATGTGGGTTCTTAACCAATTTTCCTCAAACTTTCCAAAGCAAGTGACATTTTGGCTAAAGGTAGGCATGGAAGGCTTTGTCCCAAAATATTTTTTTTTCCAGAAAGCTAAAAAAGTGTGAAAATGCTCCTTCCCTAACTGAACCTGATATTTGGCCTCATGACCTATGTCACTTAGAGTTCTCTACACTGCACCTTTCTTTAAATAAAATATTAGAGAAAAAATAATCTGACAGTGAGATGAAAAACAATCTTTCCAAATGGAACTGATCCTGAATCCTGACATAGAGTTGTGATTCTTAGGCTTATGCTAAAAAAGACCAGAGTCTGCCAGCTCTTGTCAATACCATGCTCCATAAGCAGTTCCAATGGAAATCGCTGAGACCATCTAGTGAGGCAAGGTGCTTTATGATTTAGGGCAGCATTTAGGACCAGCACCCCAAGGGACTTACACAACACATAATTTGGGATAATGTTGAGAAAAATTGGGAAAGGAGGGGTGGGGAGTAACAATATGGCAGAGGTGTTATATTTTGTGAAATACATGGAAGAAAGAAAAACTGGCCAAACTGACTGCCTCTCTGCTTCAGTCAAGACAGCAGGCTCCTTCCCAATTTCTGCCTGCTTAAATGGCTTGTATACCTAAATCTGTGGCTGCAATTTGAGATGGCATGTTTGAAAGCTGTTCCCTGAATCACTCATGGACTGGAAAAATCAGAACTAAGAGGTTCTTAAAGCAAACTAGTAATCTTCAGTAATCATGAAAACTACATTTAATCCAATATATTTACATTAAACAAGTCAACCAAGACAGAGCTATTGCGCCCGGAGTGCATGATGATATTTTAGGAAGCACTTGTGAAGATGGGTCAGATTTACCCATGGTGTCATTCCACCAATTTCAGTGAAGTTACAGGGGTGATGAGCACAGCCCATTTTCGAAGGCACAAAGCCAGTAAGTAGTCTGCAGTGGGATCCTGATAAATGCTGCCATCTGCAAAATGTTATATCCAATGCAGGGCAGAAACAGATGGAAAAGCTTTTCAATCCAGAGTACCAACTTAAAATAAACATCCTTAAATGTATCTGTTCCTTCAACGGGTATTGAAGAACAGGCAAAAATAAATGAATGAAATGAGGGAGGCTTATAAATTCACAGTGACCAAAGTAAAACCTCTTGAGCTCACATAAATCTTCCTCATGCAGGGATCAGAAGCTTCTTGTTTTCAGGACAAAATGAGCACGTAAGTCACAATGGTCCCTGAAGATAAAAAACATGTACCCGTTCTGTTTTGTTCCGATGAGAACCCCCATTTCCCACCCAGTTATCTTCACCTCAACTACTTCCAAAGATCCAAGTTGTTGCAATCCTCTTTATAGCAGCTGCAAAATTTCCCTTCTAAGCCCATCACTGAGATCTCAATAGATGGCTGAGGTTGGCCATTAAGCACTACAAAGGGCCTCTTTCTTTCCATCAGGATGCCCTAAGTATGCTGCCTCTATAAACCAGGAGTCTAGATTTTAACAGTAGAGTTTCTATTGGTTACTGCAGGTATTAGCTCCTAAGCATGGGAAATAGCATAAAATACGAGCCTCAGTCCAACATGCTCTTTGAATAAGAGTAGAGACGAAATATGCTGCCAAATGGGAAATGGTTCTGCTTTTGTCCTTTATGTCAAATACTAAGAGAAGACTTTGCATGCTTGTGTACATAGATGTGAGTTAGCTTGGAGCCCAAGAGGACAAGCAAGCAAAGATAATACTATCACTGGTTTCCAAAACAAACTTTAAGTTTGGTTGCCCTTCATTATAAGACACCATTTTGCCTATAAAGTCAGGATCATTTTGTTTAAGAGAGCTGCGTGTCTCAGAATGCAAAATAAATGGCTACAGTCACAATGCTGAAAGGATTGACTTGGAAAATTGCAAATTGAATGAGAATTACTCTGGCTAGACACACAAGTCATTAAGAATTATTGGCATAGGGGTTTCAACAACACTGGATGCCTGAATAAGAGAATATCAAGCTTAGAGGAGACAGATTTAAAAGGCTTTAAGATGAACTAAATAGGCTGTAGATTGCTTTATCTGGCAAATCAGTAGGCCATGGAAACATGCAATACACAATGAAACATGTAACTAAAACCTAATTTTAAGGAAGCCTTTAGGAAGGTAGCTTGGACATGCTTTCAAAGAGGTGAAACTGAACTGAAGAACAGATGTGTTTTTTACCTAGCAAATTGTATCCCCAGGATTCAGGAGATAACAAACTGATGGTTGGCATTTGAGTCAGCAAATCTTAAAAGAAAATAGGATGGTTTTCTCCTCAGCCCTCTCCAGCAACTTTCTTCTTGGGCCATTTGCAAGAAGAAATCTCAGGGACAAATCTTCAGCCAGTGTAAAATTGGTGTCTCTCCAGTGCAGTGAACCGATCTGCGCTGATTTGGACCAGCTGAGGGTCTGGTTCCTGGACCTATGAAATAACCTTGAGGCTTTTGTTATTACAGCTGTATTTTGTAGTTATCTTTATGTTGGTTGGTGTGCAGGCAGGGCAGTGGGACAACACAGAGAAATTGGGGTATAATGGAACTGCGCTGAGATAACCTGGAAACTGTTTTCAAGTTATGACCCAGAGGCATCCAGACGCGATCCCTGAGTCAACGGACTCACACTTGAGATGCAGAAAAGAAAGCAGTAACAGCTTCAGTGAATATCTCCAGAGGTTTACACTTAAATGCTGTCTCTCCTTATGATCAGTGACTTTTCCTTCTCTGCAAATTCTGGCACAAATAGGAGTGACGTCACAGAAAGCAATGGCAACATCTGCAATTACATGAAACCTGAATCCAAAGGGCCAGGGCAGAGAAGCAAAAGGGAGTGTGAGAGCTAAGGGAAACAAGCAGGTTTGGGTAAGAAGCATTCTTGGAAGCTTCTATTTCAGTTTCACTACAGACTTACTTCTCAACAAGTCCCTTGATGCAGAACATCAGACTCTCTTTTTGAAGTCATGATGGCACCAGTAACAGGCTTTTTGAACCCTCTCAGCTCCTCTTCCTAAAATACTCGAAGCCATCCTCTTTGTTGTTTCCCACTTTCCTCCCCAACATCTAACATACCTCTCCATCACTCTATGCCTTTCTCTGTAGGGCTAAACTTTTGATGTACTGTCATATGTCAGAGGTACTCTTTAGTGCTAGAGTACTAATTGGAAAAACAGCCCTGTTGGAGGAAATCAATGTGGGCCAAATTTTGCTTTCTATTACACCACCATTGCTCAACCTTTTCCATCCTGAAACTGTTCCCTTCATCCTGGCATTTAATACGCCTCTTCCTTTTAAAAAATGTTAGCGGAAGGTGAGAATGGCCCCTTGGACACGTGTTCATGAAAATCCATGGCAGCCAAGCATCTGCTCAGACTGAGAACTGTTGTGTATCTGCAATGCAAATGCAGAATAACACATTTATTCTGCTGTAACTAAAAACCGGAAGCTGGCTCTGCAGATTCCTCCCACTCCTCCTGGTGCTTGTTTCCATCCATAACATTTTTTCCAGTAAGCACCTGCCTGACTCCTATTTAATACATCCACAGCTGCAGTTTCCATAGCTGCCTTTTGACAGCACAGTCCAAAATGAATCATTCTCTCTGTGAGGAAATTTCTCCAAAATGCTTTTTCTTTCTCATCTCTTCCTTAATCATCTCTGGACTCCCTTTATTTCTGGAAGGTATATGATTAAATTTCCATTAGAAGATCACCCATCCTCCATCCCTTTCCACCCACCCACTCAGAGTCAAATAGACTGCCACAGCACTAAGTTGTCTGGTCCTTTTTTTAATAGTCAGGCTCTTAGGCTCTTACAACTTTTCATATTGCCATCTATCATGAGACATCATTGACAATTCTGCTAAAGACCCTATATGGATAAAATATATTCTGCCAAAAAATGCTTAGGACGAACTGTATTTTTCAAGCACCTTGATCTGTTT
This sequence comes from Haliaeetus leucocephalus, assembly GCF_000737465.1. NCBI lineage: Eukaryota > Metazoa > Chordata > Aves > Accipitriformes > Accipitridae > Haliaeetus > Haliaeetus leucocephalus. Next base: position 6,092,588 of record NW_010972709.1, on the reverse strand, counting down.
AGCTTAGAATATTAATCCTGCCAAGTATCTTAAAACATTCTGCTGACAAACCTCCATCTTTTCAACATGGGAAAGCAGTCCATGGCAAGATTTTTTGTGCTGAAATTTATTTTTGCTGTGTCCAGTCACCAGCTCATCCTCAGCATTGGTTATCTCTTCCTCTGCCTATGTTTTTGAGACACCCAACAATAAACATTGATCAGATACTCAGGTGTAGGAATTCCTCCCTGTTTACTTCAATCTTGCATTACACTTTTCCATTCTCAGCTGCTCAAACTCTCATCTGCTCAGTCATGGTCTAGATCAGAAGTTGTCATGGATTCATAGCAGCACAGAGAAAGAGGTCTTAAGAGAATTCAGAATTAATCCCATCCCTCTGTTTATCCCAAGGCAAGAAATACTGTCCACCATCACTGGCAAATATTCACTGAACCTCTTTAACAAGTAGCTACCTGGTTTTGGTTTGCCAAATGAGCAATCAGGCCAGAAATGACCATCCAGACCTACCCGCACTGCAGGAATTCCCTGAATTAACTCCAGTTTGAACTACAACATCTCTCTTAAAAACACATCCTGTCCCAAATTCAAGTTTAGGTGCCTGAGAATCCAAAGGTCAAGCACCCTCCTGACACAGTGCCCAGCTTCTTCTGAGACTACCCAACATGGCCAGGCATTCACAACATCCCTGCAAGTTATTTGCTAGAGGCTAATTCCACCCAAAACCCAACAACTTGTTTCAATTGCAGGCAACTGATTAATTTTATTTAACAGCAACTACTGCCAAAGTTCTGGATAAATCAACACAAGCTCTCAGGTGCAAGCAGAAAAGCTCTCAGAACACAGTTTAACTTGGTTATCTGTTCTTCACATTAGTGAACAGTCTCTGCTACTATATGCAAGGGGCTGTGCATGACACCAAAGGGAGAGATTTGGAGAAGAAACAGGGCAAAAATGAAGCAGCTCAAAAGGAAGTGTTTAGCACAGAGCATTCTCCCAGTTAGCTGTACCCATTTCTCACACATGCCACACACTTCCTTAGGAAAGTCTGAAATTTCAGTGACATAAACCATTCACTAGAGAAATATGTTTGCTCAGGACTGAGATCAGTACCATATTAAGGACAACATCCTCTTATTTATATCAGAGGCTAGCCCTGGAAGTTAGGGGAAGGGAGGAGTATACACAAGCAAAGAATTTGTCTAGTAATTAAAAATCCAGTCAGTAACTACAGTAAACTCATCACCAATGACCTGCATGCCAAAGATTTAATCTCTGTCTACAGAGATGTAAGAACAGGACTGGGATACATTTTGCTGTATCTACCACATGTTTTAGCATTCATAGTAAGATATATGGAGCTAACAAAAATTAATTTTGGCAACAGTGTAAGTAACTAAATTAAACAGAAAGCATTTTCTATGTACTGAATTTGATGGGAAAGCATTCATACAATAAACTGCGGAGAAACATGGTATGCAAAGGTTAACCAAAGCTTGCAGTGAATAAAATGTGCCACTTTCTCTGCCCTTTATACAAGCAATGCTTTTATAAAGACAATGAAAGTTTTACCTCGAGGTAAAAATATTGAATCTGATTCTAACAGTAGTAAGTCATTCATATAGATTTATATAGAACCAGGTACCAATGTGGGATAATTTTTTCCCAGCCTCAAAAACCTCCTTAAGGAGAGTTAAAAAGGAGAGAGATACTCTTATGAAGTAGTTCTGCTTCCTGCACCCCATCTTGCAACCTTCTGGAGGTTGGCTGAACCAGAGAAGATGAACAGAAACCCCCTCTCAAAAGCGTTTGTTCCTGGCTTCTCTTATTGAGGGCCTGATGCCAATGACAGTGATTGAAAGGTCATGGCTCCTCACAGATCTGCCAGTAACACAGTTCTTCAGTGGGAAAAAAAAGGCATTTTGAACCAAAATGTACTTTCCTTTAAAAAAATCTGATTTTCTCCAAAAACAATAAGATTTCTTCAAAAGACATATAGCAGAAAATCACAAGTGCTTCAGTTTCAGGGCTGAAATCTATCAATATAAGCTATGGAAAAGATGTTACAGTATTAATCTGAGTTTTTAAGTGCTATAAGAAGTACAAATAAACATGGAATACTCTATCTTCCAGGGGATTAGAGTTTTAAAAAATATTAGATCAAAAGTAAAAAATCAGAGATCCTGATACAACCACTTGGAACCAAAATCACATAAAAGCAAAAAAGAAAGGCCAGTAGCAGGAAATCAGGAAGGTGATACTTGAAATCTTAGTCACTATTGATGTAGATTCAACAGTGCTCTTCCATATCGAAACATATGAAGCGGGGAATACAAACAAAATCATTCTAGTAAAAATATTTCACATACTTAAAATGATTACCATGTGAATTTACAGAACTTTACTTTCCAAATCATTTCATTAGGCATTTTCTTCTTCCAGCTGAAATAACAGCAATGAGCTATTCTCACTACTCCTTTCCTGTAACCTTCCCATAATCAAAGCAAATCAGCAGAAGAAACAATATGGAAAGGAACAGGCCACAGTCATCAAGAGACTTTGAGTCTTCCTCTTGCTAAGATTAAGACCTCATCTTGTTGAAAAGAGTCAAGGCCTAGCTGTACTCTGTCTCCACTTTCTACTACAGGAATAGCAAAAATGAGGGGGGAGGGGGTGGGGAAGTGAAGCGTAATATTGTGAACTTCTGTTAAAGCACACAATCTGTTATCCTGCACTCAGATAGTGTTCCAAACCTCCCTTCAACCAGATCTTCAACACAACACAAGCCACCAGGATAGGCTGCCTCCCATTGTGCTCTGTCTTTTAAAAGCAAACATTGTTCATAACGTGCATGTTTTAAAAAGGGTGTGCTCTCGTGCTTTGGCACATGGATTTGGGCCAGCATCAACAGAGCTGATTTTCCTATGAGTCTTCTGCCTTGAGAATTGTCACATACATGGCAAGTACTCTCGTCAATCTGCTTTTGTGAAGACCATGCCTTGCATTGCCCTGGAACTGTGGGCTCCTATTTAGTGCTGTGGTTATACCTAGCACATAAAGATAGAATCATAGAATATCTCAAGTTGGAAGGGACTCATAAGGATCACCAAGTCCAACTCCCTGCTCCTTGCAGGACTGCCTAAAACTAAACCATATGACTAAGAATGTCGTCCAGATGCTCCTTGAACTCTGACAGGCTGGGTGCCGTGACCACTTCCCTGGGGAACCTGTTCCAGTGAGCGATCACCTTCTCAGTGAAGAACCTTTTCCTAATGTCCAGTCTGAACTTCCCCTGATGCACCTTCATTCCATTTCCACATGTCCATGATTTAGGCTTCAGTATCAAGCCCTGCTCTAGATTTGCCCAAAGCTTGAGGGAAAGGGGTGTGTTCCATAACTGAAGAGTACATCATTAAAGCAAGCTGTGAAACAAAGGGCAGAACACAAAAGTCTATTGGGAACAGACTGGAGCTACAGGAAGCTTGTTTGAAAACACTTTTCCCCCTTTGGTTTCTTTGGGCCTGATATGAGATTAGCACTCCCAGAACAGCGGATCTTTTGCAATGGCTAAAAAGACACTTCCCCACATCACATGTGGGCACACATACATACATACACAGAACTAATGTTGTAATGGGCAAATCAGAAATGGAAGAAGCAAATCAGGATAACAAATAACATCTCCTCAGAAGAGAGCTCCTGGCCTGAAGAGCATGTCTGCCTACCAAAATATAAGCACTTGTCAACACCAACTCATTTTCCAGGTGGGCCAGGCCAGGGTAAACTTGCTGACAGCTTAGCTATTTGTTCCTTTTGAGAGCAAAAGATGCCTTGCATCTTCACCAAATGAAGCCAGTGGTTGCTGCAAGCAGCAAGCTCTACTGTAAATTCTAGTCTGTAATATTTCTTCCTTACAATGTCTGGTGCCAGTAGGTCTCCATAATAGTAACTCTGGAGACAACCAAGGCTTTTGCAGCTGTGGTGAGTAAATGGTGGCAGACCAATAGCTTGTGGTATTGATTTTTGTGATAAATCTGCCTTTGAGCTCTGTGCTTCAGCCTGACAAAGATGGCTCCCAGCTCTTGCCAGCTCCGGATACCTATTCTTCTAGAAGCAGCCATCTCAGATGAACATCACTGCCAATCCACAATTAGCCAGAGGCATTGTCAGAATCTCAGCAGCTTTCTCTTAAAAGGGAGCATGTAAAAGGCAAACTGGCCCAAGAGCTAACCTCCACAACCATGGAAAAAATGCACCCAGGAAGAAAAGTTCCCTGGTGTCCTCTACAAGTACATTGCTGAAATAAAATGGCTGAAGTAGCGCCACGCTCTGATTCCCATTCACAATAAATCTCTGTAGACCATTCTCCCAGTAAAGGTAGGACCTTATTCTGCTTTGCTTACTGCCTTACTGATGGCTACCTTGCACAAAGAAACCCAAGGGGAAAATACTGCTTTCGAACAATTTTCCTGTAGATGCAGTCTGTTCCCAGAAGTGTGTTAGGGAGCTCCTGGGATAAAATACTAATCCTTGTATTTCTACATATCTCAGTCACTTGAAGCATTCCACACCTGCATAATGAAAATGAACTTTGCTTGTTATCAACTCCTGTGGGCTTGTGGATTTTTATTCCCATTTCCTGGTTTTGGGTTCCATTGGCGAACATTAGGTGCTGCGGAGAGGAGAAGGAAAAGCAAATGCAAATAAAGGAAGAGCTTTGTATACATCCCCAAAAGAGAAGACAGAAAAGGTCAGATAACACATATTGAAAACAAATAGATGGAAAAATAAACAGGATGCCTTGAAAATGAACCAGATGAGTCAAAAGGGACAGGAGGAATCTATAAAAAAAGGGGGAATAAAAGTGAATGTAGGATAACATGGATGAAGCAAGATAGTTCTTACAGAAAACTCAGCTGCAGCAAAAAGCAGCAACACGCCTCTACAGAGGAAAAAATAGTTGCACAGAAATAATATAGGGAAAACAAATACGGCCATAAATTCACGCAGAGGTCCAAGGTTCCCTTGGAGGAGAGGTGGAGAAACATTCTAAAAACCAAAGATGCTGTTAGAGTTTTCACAAATCCCTGATCCAGCGTTGGGTGATTTCTGTTTCTCACCATTTATGTTAGTCTCCTACATGTCCCAAGCCATCTGCATTGCCATATTTGTTTGACAAGGTGCGTATATACAGCAACTTCTCTGGGTCACTGAATACAAGGGAGAGCTGGTTTCCCATGAAACCTTTTACAAAAACTAGAAATTTTTTAAGAAATATGTCAGTTTGAACAAAAATGCTTCTTCATGTAAGATACGGAGATAGCTGAAGAAGCTGCAATTCCAAAGCTAAAATAACAGTACACAGGGGCTAAAACTCACATTGCCCCATCCTTGGTAGAATATGCAGACTGCTGTCTACTCTGGGGCCTGTATCTATCTGCCTGTCCCTGAGAATTTTAAAAGGCCTTGCTGTCATTTCCCATCCGAAAATAAATACACTTCAAAACCTCAAAATCTTTTGCTAAATAGAATGAGTGTTTTCCTAGTCCAAGACCAATACTCTCCTCTCTGGTAAATTCTGTACTGCGTTGGAACCCCATGGCTTGTCCTCTGAATGTTGATTTTAAACCAGCTTTCATGGGCAGCTGCGGTAAATAAACCCCTCAGATGGTTTTTCATGCCGCAGGGGGTGGGGAGGGACAGGGTCAGATCACACACTGCAGTGATCCTGCTCCAGCAGAGTAAGACATTCAGAACTGCATATGAACTTCTCAGATCTCAGTTTAACAGCACGCTACAGATCAGGTCCTGAAAACTTTCATATGTCTGAACTGGGTTATTTTCCTGAATTCATGATACATGTTAGCCAGGGCAGACAATGAGTGTGTAATGAGGTAAAGAGGCACTGGGATAGGGGCAAGGCATCTCACACTCTACCATAAAGCCATAAATGAGTCATAGGTACTGTAGTAAAATCAAGGGAAGAGAAGGGAGTCTGCAGATGCTATATTATTAACATAAAGCTAGAGTTTAATAAGTTAAACCTGTCAGACCATAACCATTATATGGCTATGCTGGTAATCATGCTGAGGTGTATTTTAATGTTAACATCTGTATTGTTTGCATATCTTTAACATAAAACTATAGTTCAGCTAGGGGTTTAGGGAAAAATTGTTATTTCCTGGTAGTTTTATGTAGTTTTAGACTTATTTGCAGGCTACAAAACAATAAAACCTTTGAAAAAAAAAAATGTAGCATAAATAAATAAATCATGAGGTTTATGAGAAATCTCCATGCCTTTAAAAACTTATTTACTTAAAGGAATAAAAAGGCAAAAGGCCAAAATGCAACATACCCAAGTAAAAATAGAAGGTTAATGCTGGATGAAAGGCAGTAATTTTGCTCCATATTTCACCAAGACAGACTAACACAGAGTGTGGAACTGTATCCCAGACATGAAGTTACTGAGCTCATCCCAGATAACAGATTCAACTTTATTAACTCTGACAGCTCAGGCAGACAAAAAATGCTTCATTTAGGGGCTAGTCCAGAGACCTTCCACTCATGCTCCTATTTTACAGGATTAAAATCCTCTGGGACAATCACGGAGTCAGCCATTATTGGTTCAGAAGCCCATTCTCATATCACTTCTAAATCTGAAGTAACTACATTTGAACCAGTTTAGTAGCTCCAAGTATTAACTGAAAGTTGAATCTGTTCTAACATCTTGAGGTCCTTCCTGAGCTTCATGAATGGTGTGTTCGCTGTGCTGGTGTGTCATCATCCACTCTTGACACCACTACCCCACCTTACCCTGCTTTACTTGGTCTCTAAATAAATACTTTACTGCTGTCTCTTTGGCTGTCAGGCACTTATCATCAACCCTGAACTGACATACAAAGCCCAGCTATGACAAAGAGAATACCACAAGAAAATAATCAGTATCTGATAAAGGGCTTAGAATCCCTAGGGGAAAAAATGAACACCATGCTGAGCAGCAAAGGAAAATAAGCCATTATACCAGCGGAAGAGGAAAGTCAGGCCCTTCCCCTGGAAAAGCAAAGGGGAGTGCGAGGTGTGGCAGTGCTGATGAGAGGGTAAAAAATTGAGACTAATCACGAGTAATCATGCATTCTTCCCAGCACCATTCTCTTCAGTACATTATATTCGTTTACTGCTGCCTTTTTGTGCAAGCATCTGTTTCATGTGGCAGTAGGTAACACGAAGGTCCAGTTGTGGGAATTCCTGATCTAACAAGCTCATGTCAAGAGGCTGAGCTGGGGGATTTAAGCATTTAAGAGGAAAAAACATCTATAATAAAGCTGAGGTAACAATTTTTAAGTAAGTAGATATTGTCCATAATTGAGGCATGGTGGAGTGGTACATGACAGAATGAGAAACATGTATTAAAGCTGAAAATCTAATCAAAATTCTATGTTGCTTTTGGTAGAGAAGTGGACTTAAGGGGACACAGAACGATCAGGAAAACAGAACAACAGAAATACACAGAACTTTTCCTATCCTATAAACTTTCACTGAGCAAATTAAAAATAGCTATAGTATACCGTGAATCAATGGTCTGAATCAAGCTCTGAAATAATTCTTTAGTGCACTCCAGTGCAGAGTGGTTAGCCTAAAAGGAGAAAATCTCTAGTGACTTCAAATACATTCTCAAACAAGTTACTTGAATTAGCTGAGATATCATTTATAAAGCGTCTGTCCTCATGCTATACAAGCATCACTATTTAAAAAGTCAGATGAGAATTGGAGATGTGAGCTCCACAACTTCCTTTCCAATCTGCTTTGCTTGTGGTCTTGGGGACTAACCCATATAAATATGAATATAATTAGATATTTAGAAATAGCAAAGAGAGTTCATTTGTTATAGAAATCTACGAAGAATTAGAAGGAGTTTTATAATCCAGTTTTGGATTTTAAATTGGATTCTTCATTGTCTGAAGTCTGTTAGTCATTATTCCCTGGGTGCAGTGCTTGAATTGACGTCTGCAAGGGTTTGTGTATGTATATGCCTCTAAGAAAACATTCTGAACAGTGAGATTCCCCAGGGAGTGCTGACACAAATAACGCACCCAACATATTTTATCTATTAAAAACACTTCAAGCTTTTAAATAATGCCAAATCCCACAATTAAATCAATATTAGACACATAGGAAGAGATGATTCAGAAAAAGTTCCCCACAGTAATGCACAGGTGGATATTTGCATTGTGGGAACAAGCCAAATTGAAATAATTTTAACTCTGCACATGCAGAATGTTTCCTGGGAGTGACAATGATCCAGAACTATCTTATTCCAGAATCTGGAGCCCAGTTCCAGAAACTCTCAGGTGAAAGCAATTCCTTCCCAAATGAAAATGTTTATAGTAGTGCCAACTGTAGCAAAATGATGTTTTTGTTCTGATCATGTGTGTTCTAGGTGTTATTCAGAAGACAGGTAAACAAGCAGCTTAGCTCCTAAGAAATCAGGAATCTATCAACAGTTTCTTGAAAAATCTTTTTTTTTTTACCAGAAGAGGTTCCTTCCTGATCACTTTTCCCCCTTTTTGTCTAACCCTCCCATTTAATCTTTCAGCTTTCCACTTTGATTTGCCTTTTGATCAGTTTTGCAAAAGTTTTTCTTCTTCATTCTGGCCATAAGGGTGTCATAAGACCCTTAGTTATTTTTTAAGCTAACTGTATCCTACCGTGGTTAGTCTGCTGCCAGGTTTGTTAGGTACAAATTGACACATATCCTTTCCCTTTTTACTTGGTTATTTGAACACCAAAGTCAAACATGCGCAAATGTTTACACACTGAAAGCTTTGGAAATACTGGTCACTTCTAAAGCATGTGTCCCTTCTTCTAAAGCATGTGTCCCTTCCTAACCTATCATTTTAGTCTCTGTTCCACGCACATTCAGTGACATTTCCTCACTTTCATTTAATAAAAAATATTTATAATGGAAATAAAGATTCACAAGAGTCAGACTCTGGAAACAGTTATTTATACAAATGAATGACCCCCTCTCTGCTCACAGCATTTTCATCCTCCACTTGCACTTTTTTCTTTTCTTTTTTTTTTTTTTTTTTTTAGTTTTTGGGAGGCTTTGACATAAGGTATCCCCAAAAAGTAAGTAAGGTGAGACATGTCATGATTGAAACCTGTCTCATTGTTCCACATGATTATTCACTTTCAGTTTGAAAATTTCACTACAGGTTGCTTGTTTGTCTTGGTTTTATTTCTTGTTTATCATAACAAGAGAATATCATAAGAAGACTGGATTACAGTATCTGAGCTCTCTGTGTCTATGGTGTAAGACACTTTCATGACAGCATTTAGCGTACTAGTGGAAAAATTATGCACATGGTGCATTTTATTTTGCTCTCTGCTTTTTTCTACATCCAAGCAGTCTCAGTGATTTCTGAGAAAGGGAAAATGAAGAAAGGACTTGGTCATCATTATTTGAAATATAGCATCTTCTTCTACATTAGTCAACACTGTCTCAACTACCCTTCTCAGCTGTGCTGAGCAAATATTGATCTTCAGATTTCAGCAGCTAGGCTTGCCAGTGCTAAAAGGCAATTGTGTTCATTCTTCTATCGAAAGAACAATAGATGTCACCTGTAATCTCGTATCTCTTTGCATCAGCTTCAGAAAGCAGGTGGATTTATTTTTTCCTGCACTTGCAATGATACATGTAAGTGTGCAGGGACTGGAAAAAACATTTTGCAAACTTTACCAAATAGACAAATCCTGGTCCTTGCAAAGAACTGAAGGAAATAGCTTGTGCACAAAGACATTATGGAAGGAGGTGCTGAACAAATTCCTGTCTCTAATCAGGACAAGGCATAGATCAGTCTTGGCTTTGTTCTGCAAACAATCTGCATTGTTATTACTAGCCCCAAAATAGTGTATGTCCCTTGTTACAGATGTCTACATATGTCCCTTATCTGTAACTTGTTCTTCCAGTCATCTGACACAGAAATTTCCAATATGCTGTGATCTCTGCTGAAAGGCTTCTGCAGTGCCAACGAGTGGCACTTCAGATCAACAGTTTCCCATGTGCCTAGTTGTATTTTTGGCTTACCAGTTTGCTCCCATTCATGGAAAAAACACCTGATTGTTTTCTTGTTGTCTTGCTGTGTGTCCTGGTTTCAGCTGGGATAGAGTTAATTGTCTTCCTAGTAGCTGGTACAGTGCTATGTTTTGAGTTCAGTATGAGAAGAACGTTGATAACACACTGATGTTTTCAGTTGTTGCTCATTAGTTGTTTAGACTAAAGTCAAGGATTTTTCAGCTTCTCATGCCAAGCCAGCAAGAAGGCTGGAGGGGCACAAGAAGTTGGGAGGGGACACAGTCAGGGCAGCTGACCCAAAGTGGCCCACAGGGTATTCCATACCATGTGATGTCACATCTAGTATATAAACTGGGGGGAGTGGGGGCGGGGGGATCGCTGCTTGGGGACTGACTGTGTGTCGGTCGGCAGGGGGTGAGCAATTGTATTGTGCATCGCTTGCATATTCCAATCCTTTTATTATTACTATTGTCATTTTATTAGTGTTACTATTATCATTATTAGTTTCTTCTTTTCTGTCCTTTTAAATTGTTTTTATCTCAACCCACAAGTTTTACTTTTTTTTTGCAGATTCCCTCCCCCATCCCACTGGGTGGGGGGGAAGTGAGTGAGCGGCTGTATGGTGCTTAGTTGCTGGCTGGGGTTAAACCATGATACTGTTGAAGTGAAAAGAGTTCCAGGTATCACCTGCTGCCTAACTAGAAAAACACAGCTAACAGAGATCATATGTTCAGTATCATGCAAGTGAGAACAGTAAACATGAATACAAGTCTCAGTATGGACCTTGATTCTTCACCCTCCATGAATTAGAAAAAGCATATGGAAATTATACAAGTCTTGTTTTGACCTCCACAATTGTATTTAATGTGCCTGTTCACTGAGACTGTGTTTATTCCTTACACTGTTTTTAATCAATATTTAGTTTTGAAATGTTTGCACAGAAGACATCTGGAAGAAAGAGAGGGCGAAGTCCACGGTACTGCAAATGTCATGGCAGCTGTCTATGGATTAGTCTATCATATAGAGTTGTGAAATGGTAGTTTATGTTCCATTAAAAGAGGTGGGAATAATTAAAAGCAAAGCAACAGAAGAACAAACAGTGGAGGCAGATGTTTTCCAGATTTCCTTGACAAATTAGTGAAATATTTAAACCCCTATATTCTCCTTTTCTCCACTTCACTGCATATTTTTATCCCTTGGTTATATAACATCAAAACAATGAAATATCTCACAAAAGCCATGTTTCCCAGCATCTTGGGAAAACCAGGATCTATAAATATGAAAGTGCTATTAGAGAAGGTGAAATATCTACAGCTGACTCATGGGCTGCCCCAAGGAGACTCAGAGAAGGCAAAAACACCTACCAGATGGAAACAAAAAAAAAAGGAAAAAAACACCCCATCCTTTACTACATTTACTTTTCATCCTGTCCCAGCATTCATTATGGACCAAACTCCAAAATTAAATGGACATTATGGGCATGCAAATATTTTACCAACTTAAAAATAAATTTGAAAGCAGTCCTTTCATTTCTATATCCTGCAAATGTAAAACAGCTTCTTGTTTCTGTGCATCTGACATTTTTAATAAGATTAGGGGTTAGACTCCATGGGTTTCACTAATTAAATCAACTTTAAATATACATATACAAATAATACCGTAATTGTCATCTGTTTGGCGTCCTCAGAGGAGAGACAGACAAGATTGCCTTGGAAAATTTAACTACTCCCTTGCTTTAATTTAAGGCATTCCCTTGTATGGCAAATTGAGATTACAGTGGAAGAGAGGTTTAGAGGCTGCAGGTAGAAGTTCAAAGTGCCAGCTTTAGCTGAACAAGTTTAACATTCTTCTTCCTGTTCTGTATTTTCAGCTGGGTATGCTGGAAAATCTGGTGCTCAGATTCCACTGGCATCCAGATCCCACTTTGATTCAATCATGACCTTTACCATTCCCTCCTGTCTTTCCTGCAAATGTTCCTGAATTGTTTGTCCACACAAATGCTGGAGAGGTGCTTTCATTTGGGGAAATATCGGGTTTCACGTGTTCAGTGTGAGTTGGGAGCACATGGAGTAATGGATTGGAGAGACTAGGGAGGGAAATTTCATGAGATATGAACATAGAGCAAATACAAATGAAAGTCCACATATGCCCAGTGTAAGCTTATGTTTCACATCTAGTATCATACCTCCTACTACTAAAGCTATATGTAGGGCAGTAAAGACAACACTGAAAAAATCTTCATCTCCTGCTGCTGCTTCCTGTAGCCTTCTTTATTCTTTTAGGTCTTCCATTTTTTAGTTGCAAGTACCATTTTCTCTGCTCTAGTCTGGTTCTAATGTACCCTTACTGCCAACACAGTAATCCCTAAGGGTCCAACAGTAGAAAGGGAAATATTTCATAGGAAGAAATATCCTTTGCATGCCTTTCAAAATATTGTATTCACCCATGATATACATCTGTTCTTAACGTCAAGACAGTATAAAAAGACAGCTTTAGTTCAAGCCTATGCTGGTAGCTTTATGCAGGAATGTCTGGGTCCAGTTCTGTGAGCCAGTTGAGAAGACCGATTTGATTTTTATGGCTTTAAAATCTATATGATCTCCAAACTCAAAAGACTCTTTCATCTTCAGTTTACACAGATACTTTCTAAGGTTGTGGGATTACATCACACTGAACAAATAAGCAACAGAAAACTTTTTCTCAAATATCTTCTTATGGATAATTCAGGCAATTTTTAACAAATTAAATGATAATTAGCATAGCACAGCCACAGAGGCATGCGAACAGAAAGGCAAATTTAAAGTTAAAATGGTATTATATAAGGCAACTAAGTATAGCCTATCCGTGTGATAGAGAGAAAAAGTGACCATCTACAAGTACTGAATGGGGGTTCTGCACAGAAAGGGGAGAATTATTTAAGATGCAGGACTGTATGCTTAAACGGAAGGGGAAAGCAACTTTTAAGGCGGGGGGGAGGACAGGAAATAATGAAAAAATTAACCCCACAATATATTAATTTGACTAAAGCCAAATTGGAGATTTTCCACAATACCCATAAAACAGGAAAAGCGAAACACTGGGCAGTACACTTCTGGGAAGAAGTACAAAGGACTAAGTAGGCTCACGATGGCAAGTTTTTCTATGTTGGATGTAAATATATATACCCACAGGACTGTACGTAAAAGCAATGACTCTCAGTTGAGTGTGAGGGTAACTACATTAGCGTGGTGTGTGCATTTTTAATTCTCACACTTTTCAGGAACTTCTGGAAAAAGAAAGGAGGGTAATAAAAATAGTAGACAGATTAAAGGACTAAAGATGTGCAAAGGATATATGCACAGAAGAGAGTGTAGAAGAAAGAATAGTTCAGAATGAAAGAGATGTCACCATATTCTAATATATCTCAGACGAAAAATCCTATTAAAAGGAATTCTTTCCTCAGACTCTCTAACATGTTCCCATTGATTTTAATGGAGATGCAAAAGCGTGCCATGAAAATATAGCTTTGGGAATCATTCCCAGTCTTGGAACACAATACACAGCACAAAGCATAGCAGTTTAAAATTAAGGTGCCAAATTACAAAAATGTTCTTAATAGAAAAGAGAGAGAGGGCAGTAAAATTCCCCAAGGGACAAGGCATCATCACTGCACAGACCAGAGAAAGACAGGACATAAACAGAAATGATGTCAATAATCCACAAATACAAGGTTTCAGATCAGTCTGTTGTAGCACAACCTTCCACAATGGTCCAGATCTACCAGCTGCCTTTTGATATGAAATTCTAATAGGTAGGTACATATATATGCCACAGCAAACAAACCATCCAAAATAGTTCTTAGATTGTTGTGTTAAAAGTAGCAAAATGGCAGAGATCTTTGAAAACTAAGTTGAACCATATGGACGTGTAAGGCTAAGTAGCAAGTAAAGGCAAGCTGGGTGCCTCAAAAGAATCATAGTTAATCGTGGTCTGTGAAATACGATGAGATGATGAAAGGCAGGACGAACAATTAAGCCTGATACATAACATATGACAACCATAAATGGCTCTGCATTGTGGCTAATCTAAAGCAGCAATGAAAAGAGATGACACAAAAGATAGACAGGAAATGTGAGCAATGCATGAAAACTTATGGAACCCAGCAGATTGTCCTGTACTGGGTCTAATACTCATTTTTTCAAAATGTACAGATAAAGAATCAAGGAGGAAATAGGATACATAAACGAGAAATACAGTTGTGTTTTGTTTGGGGGTCTTTATTTGTTTTGCATTTGAGAACTAATTGGCTTGCGAAAAAGTGATTATGTGACTGTGGTTTGGACAGCAGTCCAAATACAAATCAGGCACAAAACAGGTATAAACAAAACCTGCAAGTTCATGAGGGTTACATGAATTAGATTCTACAATGTTTCTTTGCCAACAGCAGGAGGAGCTTGTATTTAAATGACATTCTCCTTCTCTTCCTCAGCATCTTGGGGCACCTCTTCTATCCAACACTGCCCAAAAATAGGGAAACCTATATGACTAGATGGGAATCCTAGAGTCAGTATAGGGAATCTTGCAATGGGTATGTTCCATTTTAGATTTGTAGGGCTTGCTACCTCACAGTCCTACAAGATCTGCCAGGTCAAGTTCACTCACAATTCTGTCAAATGAAAATCTAAGCCATATCATCAATATGTCACACAGGTATTTCTTTAGGAATGTGCTGCCACAAAGGCACTGAGAGTATCAAGTTATTGCATATATCATTTTCCATAACTACTAATTTTAGAGTGTGAAATGACCTATATATGCCTCTGTATGTGCATGAGCATGTGTGCACATATGTGTGGATGAGAAGTTTATTAGCAAGAAGAATTCTGCACAAGAGCAATGCATTTTTCCTGCATGTCATCCATGCCTGGAACTGCCAGCAATGTCCCTGGAAATTCTAGACAAAGACCAGACTGGTGCCACCGTTTAGAGGTACTAGTAAAGAAGAATTAATCCTTTGATTGCGAGTGGCAGAGAAATTTTGCTTCATTCTTTGTTAGACTTCTTCTCCACTTGGAAAAGTGCAGTGGATATAGCCAAGGGAGTGCCGGTGTTTACATTTGTAGCTGTTCTTGGGCACATACAGCAATAAATCACTCTAATTTTAAAGAGCGGCCTTCTGACAGCTTTAAAATTATTATTTAGCTCTACGAAGGAAACATATGAACACAATGCTTCCCATGTTAAATCAGCCAAAATTTCATCTCTTTTCACATGAAGATCCTGCCTTACATAGCTATGCATAGATCCTTATATGGTTTGAAAATGAAGAGGAACTTCAGTCTCTATTTTTAGCTATGCCATAGTTCTACCCTTTTTTTTTTTTTTAATTTTGCAGTCATGTCACTAGACCTCAGCTCCTTGCAGTGGTGACCTTTCCTCAAAGATCTCAAACAGTTTTCAAACATTATCTGACTAAACCTTCCAGGTGAGTATTACTCCGGTAGAGATGAGAAATATTAGACAAGGTCTACAGAAGAGTAAAGGCAGGGCACAGAGATTTTAGCAAATGAAACAAAGGTCATAGAGAATCAGTGCTTATGAACACACCCAGGCCTTAGGTTTGCTGGGAGCCAGGTTGCATTTGTTTTTAAACCCTGCATTAGTACAGCCTGAAAGCCAGGATTTATATGTTCCCAGAAGACACACAGCTCATTGGCTAATACAAATAATTTTATAAAACTTCCTCATATTATTATGAAATACACACTAAATATACAGATGCAGACAAAATGTCCCAAGGAAAGGTGAAGAAGCAGCAGAATATCCAGAGGAAAGGGGGTTTTCCTTACTGTCTTGCTTTCTTTTTTCAACTCCATTCAGTAGTTTTAACAATAGCCCCAAACAGGCCACAAGCTATTGCAGCACCTTGTTATACCACCTTAGAAACACATTTCTGGAACAAAATCTACCTTGCAAGTAATTTTGTGTTTTGGCATCAAAAGAAGGAAAAGACCTGTTAGATATTAAACCTCCAGGCATGGAGTGACTCAGGAGGAAACATTCAGAGAACCCTGTATCGCACCTCACCATAGATGCTTAATTCTTAATAGTGAATAGTCTCACTTGGATGCTTTCTCACAGCTTTCTCACTACAATGAAAAACAGACGCTCATTAATTTACAGTGACACCCAAGATGTCTCTATACTACTCAGTGAGAAATACTTCCAAATACACATTTGGTATAAATTTAATAATACAAATATTGTTAGATTTAAAAAATTCTCCTATAAAAACACTGAATTAGATTTTTAAGTGACTCACATTTTATTTCTGAGTATACAGTCTGGGATGACTTGGGAGTCCCTTTTCACAAAATGCCTAGCCTCTACTTTTTGAAAATCAGGCCTAGATACAGTGTGGAAAAATGAGCGTTCACAAATGGAAGCATCACAAACCAACAGTAACTTCTGAACTTGCTGGCCACTGGGTAGTCAATACTGTAATAGACCTGATTAGACTGATCACTGGAACACGGCTATCAAATGTAAAGGGAAGATCTAATGCTGCTCACATACTATTCAGACCAGGATCTTCTGGACTGCATAGGTATGTGAGCAACACATATTTGTTTGCAAGCACTGAGAACGCACAAGCAAAAGTCTCAGTGTGCAAATTAGTCACTGGGCAAGCCATTTTGTTCCCTTTTTTTTCCGGCACTCTTGGCTAGTCTGTTCTCCTGAGCACCTGCAAATATCTGCTGAGCATTTCCCTAGATAATTCCCCTAAACTGCCTTGAAAAAACTGAAGTAGCTCAATTAGTCTTTGGGGTCCTTAGCTTAATACAATATTGGTTACTTAGCATCCAGGTGATCAATATCCCCATGACAGAAAAGAGAATAATGTTAGTTTACTACTGATTGTATTATTGTCTCTGAGGGAAACTTCTCACTGAAATAGTCAGTTAAAAGTGTATATTCCCATCCCGGTTTCCCTGACCTCTGTGCTGATCTACTGCTTGTGCATCAGTCAGTGCAGGTGTGTCTACACTTGGTAGCTAAGGAAAGGATTAAGACAAGTACATCCTTTCTATCAGTGCTAAGGGACAAACATGCCTCATGATCAGACCTTGAGTTGGAAGCTCCAGCTGTCTCTGCTGAGGAGTCTAAGAGAAGATGGAAACTATATACTTTTTAAACTGTAGTTTCCTCCAGCTTTTAGAGCACATTCAGCGGTCCCCTTCCTGACTTATAACAGGAATGTCTCAGTGGAAATGATGGAGAATCCCATCTGGATATCTCATTCTGACATGAAGAGATCTCTGACAGAAGACTTAAGAGTCACCCTCTCCTAGTTCTTCTCGTTGGTAACTTTGGGAGCAGTCAGGATACAAACAGGCCACCATCAGTATCCTCTAAACCCGTGGCACATCAGTGCACAATTCTACTAGTGCTACTATGTTCTGCACTGAACTGACATATAACGGCCTGTACCTAAATGCGCAAAAACAATCAGTTCTTGGATATTACTCAATTCTTGGAAACATTCCATTGACTTCTTTCTTCTGTTTCTCAGAATGACTGGGCAGCCTGTATCTGGGTCCAGCCGCTAGTAAGACACCACTTCCAATGCTTACCTCCATTTCCCAATCAACGCCTTTCTATGCCTAGATATTAGCCTTCCTTTCTTCATTTCTTGCCTGGCCCCAATGTCGCAGACCACCAATGAAACACACCCGCTATTTGGAATCTGGTGCTCCATCAGACTGAGTGGAAATTATCCAGCAAATAACAGCAGTGTCTGGCAACCACAGCAAAAGTGTGGCTTGCTGCACTATTCCTCCTTATTCCTATTCCTCCTAATGTGGGATTGGTGGCTTATGGCTTATTAAAACTTTTATGTAATAAACCATCCAGTTTCTGTGTAGCCCTCAGTTTTGTCTGCATGCAGCACAGATTGTTTTTCATAATTTTCTCACTGGAGATTAGGATGCTGAAGAATACATGTCTATCAAATGACCTACATTTTTTAAGAAAGAAACTCCTAAGGGTGAAGTGCAAAACTCCAGTTTAATTAGCAGACTTACATAGCTCTGTGATGAGGCTCCAAGGGGATGGGGGGAAAGGGAGCCCTTGTTTCTTGCCTCTGTCTAGACAGTGGCATTGAATCTTTTCCAAAAGCCTGATCCACAGCAGCCTCTTCACCGCCATTTAGTTGAACAAGCAATTTGCCATGGTCCTGTCAGTGTTTCCCCTGAGATATAAGAATTATAAAAGAAGGTGTTTGTTCAACATGCTGCACAAGGCATATGGCTTAGATGCAGTTAAAGCTACAACAAACACAGAAAGTTGCTTCACAGAACAGAACTCCCTGTTTTACAGTTCTACCTGCATATTAAGTATACCTAGACACAGAACCCCAAAACATGTTCCACATCTTAAAACTAAACACTAGTCTGCTACTCCCAGTAATGTTAGCAATATGGTCTTCCACCTTTAAATAGTCACAAGGCCATTGGGAAATGTCAATTTTTTTCATATGTTTCTCTGAAAGACTCAGGCATCCACCAATGCTCGTATCTGAGCAATGCAGACAGCCATATGACACTCACAAATACACATTCCTAGTGTGGAGCTAAGCTGAAGAATGCACTGCTGTTCCCGGCTATAATTATCACAGTTGCAGTTCTTGTTGTCACCCACATAGGTGTATTATCATCTAATAGGAAGAAGCTAAAAGAACTTTACTAAATAATAGCAGCAGCAGGGGATAGAAGACCCAAAGCTGTTATTTCTAATAGCAGTGAGTTTAGAATCCCAGATTCAAACTCTTCCTGGTAGCTGTGCTTCATGTCTGTCTCAGGCTTAATTTGTATAATACAGTCTTTCTTTGCTTTGGTATTTTCCTCATCGTTAGAAGTCTTGATTCACATAACTCATGCAAGCAAAATACTTATCAATACTAGCTGAAGCTTCACTTGCACACAAAGAATGAATTTGAAACGTATGATCCTCTAACACTAGCAACAGTGAATGGTTTAATTTAAGCCAATCACATCAATTTATATGTTTATTAGTTACTGTTACCTCCTGGCTGTTGCTGGGTATTGGATAGGATCAGAGATGCTGAGCTAGGATTTAAGATTTCTTCATGTTGCATTTTTATGCACTTTCCTCATGTTAGCTAAACTGAAGGGTTTAGCAAAGACACTTCAGTGCCATACTCAAAATATGCATCAAAGACTATAAAGCAGGAAAAGAAATATTATTATTGTTATCTTTGTATTGCACTGGTGTCCAGGGATGTGGGCCTCACTTTAGGCACAAAGCCTTAAAATGCTTGGGGAGATTTACTGCATGAAATATAATCAGGATGCTACATGAAAGAAAATTGTCAGTGTTTTTCATGGATATAAGCACAAAACATTTAAATTGTGTAATTCAGTGGTTATTGCGTCTCCCAGGGTGGGCATCAGGTCTGACATTCTAGTGACAAAATTAGCCTTTGTAAGTCCCTGTAGGCCTGACCTCTGAAAGAAAACATTTATAAGCCAAATCAGCTATTGCAGTGGCATTAGAAAATAGTTTTCCATGTTACTAATTACAAAAAGTATTGTATCCATACCAGAGCAAACAAAAAACTCATCTGAACAGGCTGAGAATACTTATATATTAGTGCCTGTTCAGTTCCAGTGCTCTGTAGCAGATGTAAAGCAGCTGTGCTTTTCTGCTTGTGTGCCAAGAACGTGACTAGAATGGTTTAACCAGAGGAACCCAGCTTCCCTCCTCCGTATTTTCTCTTCCTCTTGGCACCGCGTTTTCATTTTTCTGCTCAATTGTTCCTTTAATCCATGAAAGCAGTCCAATGACGAAGGCTCTTTCATGTAGATTTCATTCACATTGGCAATGCCCTTGATCTCCTCTACTCCCTTCCTGAGGCACATCATAGTTTGTGGCTTTTGCTCTTTCACTATTGATCTTAAGTGTGGTACAGGCTGTTGGGAAGTGTTTTGTGGCCTGTGGTGTGGTACATACAGAAAGGCAGTCTGAGGACTTTTCCAGGCTGCTTGAGACTGAGAGGACTTAAAGGGATGTTTCCAGGCTGATGCCTTTCTATAACTATAGCTGTATTAAAATCTGCTTCGGGAGGATTTACTGAGTAGAGCCAGAAGTTGCTAAGACTTTAACATGGACATCGATCAGTTAGTGACTGTAGTCCCTTATCACTCTGATCCATACCAGATGTGTTCCTTGCAGAATAATTCCAGCTAAACTGCCCAGAGACCAGCTTACCCCAATATCTCCTCTGAGCCTGGTACTATGTTCTACATGAATTTCCCTTCAGAATTCTCTCTGTAACATGCTTCCTCTCAAGGTCGTCAGGATAGGGAAAGAGGGAAGCAAGCAAAGTTTGTCCATACCCTCAGTCATAAAAAGTAAAAGACAGCCCTGACCCGCAATATTTCAATACTTCTTAGTGGAAAGATATGTAGAGCTCAGCTTTTGTCTTAGGCAGACTTCTGGCACATTTAGGCACATCTGTGTGCACCCCAGTCTTTCTGCTCTAAGAGTCCATATCCTAACTATCATCTGTCTCTGATGTCTCATGTCTTGTGTTTCCACTGTCTGCTTAAAACACAGCAAGCAGGTCAACTTCATTCACTAGATCAAAGCCTCCTTTACAACAGCATTCTATATACAATCTGTGTACGCTTTTAAGAGAGTTTAGGGGAGCATTTCCTGCAGTGTGGTGTAACTAACATCAGTGCTGATGTCCGCAAGTCCTACAATCCTCTGCTTTCCTCTTTTCCTCTTTCCTGTTTGCATTAATGCCATAATTTGCTTTGATTTTAACAAATGCAAAATAATTAATTCTTTGAATCAGTACAATCATCAGGGCTGTTGCAAAACACTTTGATGCCCAGCCAGGCTGTCAGTTCAGTGTCAGTTCTCTCTCCTCCCAGATAAAACTATGCGAGGGATGGACTCGGTCCTGTGGAAGAGCATATAAGGATTTTATGGCTGGCCCCGCTGACAACAGATATTAAAAAGAATATTCTTGATTCCATCAGAGTATTTGCCATAATTATCCTGTCATTCTTATCTTCACTAGCTACTAGTTTGATTCTGTGTGTTTGTTCTTTAGACCACTGTGGGTGTTGTACCTTGTGTATTGTATTGAAAGCACAAGACACTCAAATGCACTATTTGCATATGCAAATGTTATGTTTCCATGTGCAAATGACAACAAATCCAAGAACTATGAGCACAAATGATAGTGCAAGTAAAATTATTCTCCTGTTAATCAGAGGCTAGATTTGATTCTTCATTGAAAACAAAGCTCTGTGATGTTTGCCAGAAATTTGCTATTTAATCTCCTGCACCACAGTTGAAGGCTTTTGGCAGCTTGAAGAAGAAAGTAACATAAGAATCAGAGGCAAATATAAATACAACTTGAAATGGGGGGAAAAAAAGGCAAAAGAAAAAAAGAAAAAAGACCAAGCATAATCACTTCCCTGTGCTTTGAAGTTTTCCCAGTGTTATGCTATAAACAGTTCTAAAAATCCCACTACTTGTTTTCTTTTCTTGGTATAGGCATTAGAAAAGGAACTGTGTGGAATTTAAAACTAAGAGTGTCAACTTTGAAAAATATAAAAGATTTTGAAGAAAAAGTCAAGATCTCAGCTATAAATCCAAGAGATCCTTCTGTGAAAGATTAAGTCAATCACAAAGGAGTTTGACAAGCTCTGAATTCCAAAATTGTTGAAATCAAACCCACACTGAGGAAACAACTGTGAATATAGCTCATATATCTATAGTGAACTGAAGCAACTGTCAAGCCACTGTTTTGGTAAATCTAAAATCAAAAGAGAAATCTTGGTTCTGTTACGAGTCAAATTCACTTTTGTAACTTTTTCTCAATTATGTGGGAATTTCTGAATAGAAGAGGCCAAACCTTAAGCGTAAATTTACTCAGTTCCACTGTCTTTCAGCAGAGGAACATCAGTTAAGAATCTTGCCCACTGTACTTAGGCTAAACCTCTCTGCAGAGAAACCTCAAAACATAATTTACCCTTCATAATTAATATTCATGTAATTTCAATGAATGCTCTGATGTCTACCTCATTGTTTTTCCAGCTTTAGGTACTTTTTCCTCATACACTTTTGACCTATGGGGATTTTAAAACGAGCTCAGCTCACATTTAAATGCCAGATAAACTTCCCTCCTCTATCACTAGCCATTTCAGTAGTAACAGTTGTGGCTGCTTATTTTGGTGTCTGAACCGGAAGTACACTCAGCTGAAAATCTAACTTCAAATGTGGGGTTTTTTTCCAACTACTGTGAAAAGGGGTAAAAGAAACCCTAATTCAAGGCAGCAAGCAAGCCACTAAATAAACTGCTTTAGATCTTTGCTTTGGACACATTCAAACAATTAACCCATTTGCTGCAATTTTGCATCTCTGATAATGAATGAGTATTGCCATATGAAAGGAAAGATACCTACCTACAAATACAGAATGGATTTCAATGACAGAATTGCTAGACGTTGGGAAGGGGATCACTGAACACTTATTTTAGCATTTTGATTATTTTTTTAGAGGCAGCACCACCTGTAAAATGCTAATATAAAATACATTTTTGCAAAGCTATAGAAGGAATGAAACTAACTATATTTGCAGAACATTCTCAGTTGCAAAATATATTTTACCATGTTCATTTGCACCTAATCTCAC
Source organism: Haliaeetus leucocephalus (assembly GCF_000737465.1). NCBI lineage: Eukaryota > Metazoa > Chordata > Aves > Accipitriformes > Accipitridae > Haliaeetus > Haliaeetus leucocephalus. Next base: position 6,069,805 of record NW_010972709.1, on the reverse strand, counting down.
AAGGCACAGGGACTTCAGAACTGAAAGTGCTCAAGTTGTCGTCAGTTGCCAGTAGAATAAACCAAAGGTTCCAGGAACAGAAATTTAAAGACAATGATAGTCAAATGGGTGTATGTCTGTGACTCTTCACTTGTGTTCAGACTATAGAACTAACACAGGTAGTCAAACTGCACGCTGCATGACGGCAACTGATTGCTAGTGCACACAGGTCATTGCTGCATGACTTGTTAGATGCATTAGGAGATGGTTTTGCCTCTTTCTAAAAAGAACTGGATATTGGCTGTCAGTATGGATTCCATGTTAGCTGAACTAATAGCTTAAGGTTGAATTTAAGCTGATGTAATAGCTCAAGTGCTATAAGGAATCAGAGGCTCTTTCTGGATGTGCTAGAGATATCTGAAGATGACACTGCAGCAAACCCTAAATTCTGTGCCTCGGTTTGTTCCTCTGTTGCATTTGATCAAAAGTATTAGGCCCAGAAGGAGAAGTGCTGTTTTGTACTATTTCTAAAATTTAGTTATTCTGTCACAAATAGTAGTAGATCTCACATTTCTCTATATCACAGGTTTGCTGTGAGGTTTAATTCACTGTTTTTTGCAAAGAATTTTGAGATTCTGGATAAAAGACGTTACAGAAATGGAAAGCTTTAGAAGGGAGGAACACAGAAGATCTGGTTCTGAATGCAAACTCAAAGCTGTTCATGCTGCTGCCTTTTTAAAAGCTTAGCCAACAGATAGCAAAAGACAGAACTCAGCGGGCCCAGCCAAGTGTCCTGGCTCTGTGAAACGCTAACTTTGTATCTTGTTTATGGTACCCAACCTGCCTAGATTATCACAACAGGAAAAGACATAGAACCATGAGGAACTTGATTAAAACTCACTACACCACAACAGCTTGAGAGTTATAAGGAGAGGAATGATAACACCTATTCAGGGCATGCCATCTCCAAGTATCTGTGTCAGTGCAACACACAGACAAGCAAGAGGAAACTCAGAAAGAAGCAGAGCACTTCTGTAAACCTTCTTAGCGCTACCTGGTAATATGCAATCAAAAACAGTACCCGGCATAAATGAGATGCAGGCTGGTCAGCTAGCTGAAACAACGGTTTTGGCAGAGGCCAAAATTAGGCCTTTGTGGAATTTTGGTATTTTATATGCTAGTTCTTCACAGTTAGCCTTTTTAGTGCTGGTGTAATATAAGTGAGGTTTTTCTGGATCAGCTTCTAGTTTTTTATTTTTACTCATTTAGATTTAAAAAACTTGAAAACATTTCTCTGAGGCCTCAGCTTCCATTCTTACCAGTTATCTTTATTCTTATTAAAGATAAATATAATTATTTATTATTATATCTTTATCTTACATTCACATCTGCTCAATGAATGCTACAGGCTGTTCAACAATTCTAAACCCTGAAGACTGTGAAGTTGCTTAAGCATGGACATAGAAACCTGTAGCTATAGACGTTAATGTGTGCTTAGCTGCTTAAATAGTAATAATAATTCTGTTACTTAGATGCTGTGGAATACCTTATAAGAGAGGTATTAAAAACAAATCTGTAGTAGACTATAAAGTCCTTTTCCCAGGATATTTTACCCAGACTGTGGTGTATAACCACATAACGTATCTGGAACAAAGATATGCACCAGGTGTTTTGAATATTGACAATTTCATTTTAAAATTTTACCTTTTAGTAGTATGCAACAGCACTGGCTTTTCTTAAAAATGAAGTTTTGTGCTTGAGTTTGTTTCTGAATGCTTAAAAAGTGGCTCCATGGAAACACATGGAGCCCTCTAAGATAGCTCTAAGGGAAGGTAGGGGGAGTTTAAAAAGAAAGCTGTTTGAGAGTATTGATTTTACAAGTAAGTACTGTGAAAAAGAAGGTGGAAAATGTGCTGGGAAAAAATGTGGAATTTAAATGAATCCTATAAATAACTTTTACAGCATACACATCTGTACAAAGGCAGGAGGAACAGGGAGAAATAGATCTTTCAAATTCACTCTAGTTATCATGGTGTTAGTAGGTACAGTCATCATTCAACTGCAGTGTATGGGCTTGGATTTCTTTATCCTTATTTCTAAATTATTATATGCTTTCTAGAAGATTACATGGGAGACCAGTGCAACCAAACCCCTGCAAATTTAAAGGAGCATGAAACCTAAACCTTTATAACTGCATTCTCTTCAGCTCCATATTTCGTATAGTTCAGAAACCCTGAAGAAATATCATTCAAGATCCTTATAGCAAGGGAATATGTAACCAAAGAACTTCTCTACAACTAGATGAAAAGGAACCCTCAACAGATGATGCAAGCTATGCTGAGTGAAGACGATGCATATGAGAAAAACAACTAGAAAAAAAAAATTCCTAAACAGGAAATAAACTATAACAGACTGCTACTAATCCGTAACATTAAACCACAACCCAAAACTCCTGTCCCTCTAACCAGTCCTTCACAAAGACTCTACATGGTTAAGAACAACAGGTGACCAATTAATTGCTGAAAATCACTGTCCTTCATCAGGTTTCAGGTGCATTTTTTTCAGTTCAACCCACAAGTGCCTGTCCATCCAAATAGAAGGTCTTGAGCTATCGCTCTAAATCCATTGAGACAAATACCATAATTCCTTACAATGATCTATTAGTCCCTTCTTATTTCCTACCAAGTGGAAAGGGGGAAATATGCTATTCTAAATGAAATTTACTTTTTTTTTTCCCATATGAGTTTCATAGGCATCCTTTACGGATTCATCCAAAATGTAGGAGCCAGATTGTCATCAACATTAGGATACCTTTGCATGCTTGCATTGTCAGAGCAGAAAAAGAAAAAAAGGCCTCAGATCTAAACCAGCCACATTAATATAACTCATACATATGAATGGATGAAGTTTTGGACTTAGGCAGTTTGGATTGTTGCTGGTTTCAGTATGTCACAATCCAGTTAATAGATTTCTTCCCTGTCTGGGCTCGTTCTCAAAAGATCTGGCTTATTGTCAGCAACAGATTCTTGTATATCTCCTTTCAGAGAACAAGGTTCAAGAATAAACCTCTAAATCTGAAAGATGCTTTTGCTACACAGGTACCACAGGAGTGTATTTCACCACTATGCCCCAGCATGACACAAGCTTGACCACATGGCACATTTCTATGTGCAAACAGGAACACATCTGTGGTGTCCGGGAAATTCATGATACAATCTTGAAGGCTTGAAACATGCTGAAATTATTTTGCCTAGAGTACCATGTACAATTAGTTAAACATGGAGTTGAATTCATAAGGTAGTATTTCCAAGTGCATTTGCTGTTTTTCTTTTTTTGCTGAGTCCTTGTTGCTGTAGTGTTATAATGAACATTTCAGAGTGCGCTACTATGTTACAGCTTCTTCAGTAGCACAAGTAAATTTAAGGATTTCCTGCCTTCCCCTCTCTAATTTCTCAATCTAATCCCTCAACCCTGGCCAAGCTTCTCACTCACCAAAGCAGCTAGGTGAAATCATCTGGCAATATCTAGCATCACTGTTTCTGGGAGGACTGGTTAAGACTGGTGCCTGCTGGAATGACACTAGCTACTCTGTGTGTCTGCTGCTGGAGAAAATGCAAGAGGAAGCTGTTCACTGAACAAGCGCCGTCACCAGCACAATCATTTAACATCTAAAATTGCAAAACAGCTGTTAAAGGAAAAGACAAAATGCAGGAATCTAATCTAAATAAAGCAAAAGGCAAAACAGTCAAAGCAAGCAAAGAGGAGATGCCAGTTTGGGATTGCTCTACTTTTCATCACATTCACTGCAGTTTGTAGCTACTGGGCCATACTCAGCCACAGTCTGTACTGTGGTTTAATCTGACACCAACTTTCTCTAGGTGGAAGTTGTTGTATACTTTGCAAAACAAAGTATTCAGAGAAGGAATACTCTGATTTCATACTGAAGCATTCATTTCTTTTTAAGTAGGAGACAACATGTCTGCAGTGTTTGGGGCTGTTTGCGGGATGTATGCTCACCTTGCCATGCAGAGAACCTAGCAGCTGTGTGGCTCAAGCATCCCAAAAGTACAAGAGCATACACCAGGCTGAATGTCATTTCCTAACTTACAGCTCTCCTTTGAATCAGATTCCTCATTTTTTTGCATATTCATTTTGTTCCCATCACTTTTCATCTTCTTACATCTTTCACCGTGACACAAATGCGGAACCCAACAACCACTGCACATAAACAGTGTCCGTCTGATGCAGCCACGTGGGTGCAGTTGTTTACAAAATGTAATGGCAAGCTCCATACTTCTCAGTAGAATTTCTCATCAGCAAATCTGCCTCTTGCTCAGGGATTTTATTTTTCCATGCTCATTTGTTGTCATGTTGATGACAACAGTTTCAGAAGTACAGTATGTTTATCAGAAAGATGCATATTCAATTAATATTGCTTTAGGCAATTTTCACTAAAAATCAAGGCTTACAAATCTCTCCACAATTCACAGAGATAACAAGCCCCTTCAGAAGGATGTTTCAGCAGTATTTCTAAGATAATGCTACCCTACCCTGCAAGACCCTGCCTTGCTCATTTGGAACTTGACTAGAACTTTATTTACAATCAGTCTAAACTAGATACATCAGAAATGGAAACCTAAAATGCTGATCCTTTGATCTGTCATCACAGTTTTCCAGACATTCATTATCAAGCAGTTTGGTACCAATAACTGTTTGAGCCACCTTAAAATAGTCTGTCACTGTAAAAGCAGATATATATTTATAATTGCTACATACACACAATTGCACACACACAGGTCCTGCAATAGGACTACAAACCCCAAGCATTTAAAAGTTCAGCCTCTCTTAATTAAGCCCTTCTACATTTTCAATTAGGAGAAAAGATGAGGGGTTTTCGTTAAAATCTTCAATTCCCTGCATTTTTTATTTTAGTCCTAAAGAATGACCTGACGGGTCATGCCAGGAGGGCAAATATAAGCAGATGTGTACTCATCTCTTCCCAGATCTTCACTAATATCTAATTTTTCTTGTCATTATGTAGCAGAACAGCTTTGCTGGAACCAAATGCCATTGGGTTAATTAAGTGAGAGCACAAATGTCTTTTAAGTGGAGCCCTCTTTTTGAAGGCTTCCTATCTGTGGCTGATAATGTGTCCAACTCACCACAACAATTACCCTTCTAGAGGGGTGAATATTTCCAAATATTTGTGTTGCAGTGCAGCAGAATTTAAACATGTCAAAACGATTTTCATTAGTATTTCAAAAAAGTGTAAATTTCTGCCTAAATAATTTGGACAAGAAACCTCACCAGTGACTTACAGTCATCATTAAATACACTTAGTGGGAAATTAAATTTGGTTTCATGTTTTATGAGCTCCTTTTCAAGGTATTAGACTGGAGTCCTGCCATTTGTTTAGTTAAGAATTGATTAATCTTTCTTTTTTGCTTCTGATTTTAAGGGTGCCCATTCTCCAATCTCAAACGTTCACAGCATCTGAAATATTTTCCTTCTTTTTCATAGCCTTAGCAGCATTTCCTAGACCCAAGAGGAGTAACTCAGTGCAAATTATGTGACGATAAAATAGCAGGCATTGCATTTTCACTGCATCATGACTATTAGTTAAGAATTCATAACGAGAAACTTTTGTAACATTTGCAAAACTTTCATTAGAATGCACTGATTTCCTAAGCGGGTCAATGCTTAGAGCCTTTCACAGTTAACAAATGGTTTAGGTAATGCTTAACATGAAACTTTAATGAACGAAATAAGTCTTCTGTTTGGAAACCATGGGGAGCAGGGCGAGATCTTCTCAATACAAATCATGTTTCTCAAATGAGATTTAGTTTTATTTTGATATTGACAGCTGAAGACAAACATCTCTATTATATATAATATGCTTTTGGATTAGATCAAATATGTGAAAATGGCACCTGTTAACCAAGCTGTATAACTGCCACACTGAAATCAACAGAGTAAAACTAGATATAGCTAGATATTTAAGGTCATTCTCTCTCAGGTCTTAACATTTGGAAGTATCACGTTGGCAGCAGAGAAACGCTTAAGGTTAGAATGTTCTACATGCACAACACACTTTGCTGCCACTGGAGATCACAGACATTTTAGCTGCATAAGGACCATGGAGCATCCTGATGCATCCTCTAAGTGCAACGGAAAACTGAAATACAAGCTGTCTTGCCTGGGAGTCCCAGATTCTTGCAGGTAAGCCCATGAATACGTAGAAAGTGAAAATTAAATAACATAGCCTATGTGCTTACTAAGCGATTCATTGACTAATGCATGAGTAAAATCTTGCCTTTTCTAAAATCAGTTGGGAGTTTTGCCACTGAATTCAATTGAATGCAATTTCATTCACTGTGTCCCAATCCTCTGACTAGAAATAGATTTGAATAAAATATTCAGATGCATTCAAATGATAAGCCTTTGCCCTGTAATGAATCAAGGGGTCTTTCTGAGTTAAGATAAACTTCTATGCACTTTGTTTAAGAATGCTGGCCTGCAAGGATCCTCTTAGCCCAGCAAGTCTCATCCTGTGGCAGTTAAAACTCATGCTATCGGGTGTATCCATGCATAACAGCCCTTAATTCACACAGTCCCATTTGAAAACAAACAGGTGTTTATTAAAGCCTGATCAGTACAGAGGGCAAGGCTCACAACAACTCACAGGCACTCTTACCTCACACTGAATTGCAAACTTGAACCAAAATTACACCTGCCATTACCACAACAGAAGAGTCTTAAAATCAAGTCAGTGGACTCAGACGTAGTGGACAGGGATGTATGCTAGTTTTCAAACTCTGCCGCAGGTTTCCTTTGACCTATTTTAAGTCATGCCTTGTTTTGTACCCTCATTTCTTAGTCTGTAAAATGGACACTGTAAAATTACTATAAAGACTGTTCTTGTACAATAGGTTAAACATCAGTTTTGAACTATAGAGTCCAGGACCCCAAGGTGTCAGGTAGGAAACCAATCCTTCAGGCAACCAGTCAAGCTAGTTCCATCAGTGCAGACATATCCTGATAAGGATTCTTAATTTAATGGAGCTCCTGCAAATAAACAAGTTTAATGAAGATTACTCACTTCCTGGAATTCATTGTGCTGCTCCAATTTAATGCTATCACTTGCATAAGAGGCTGTGACAAAGTCTCTGGAAAAAAATAAAATATGCAAATTCAGACACTTCAAAGGCTTTTATTTTAATTGTGCAGAATGCAGAATAGAACAAGAGCAACTCCACTAAAAATGGAAAAAGCATAACAGAGGAAACTGATACATTTCCATCATTTCTTTCAGCTCTGTAAGAATTACTCTCAAACACATGAGTTCTCCAAACTACCAGTTCCTCTGAAACGGTGCAGTTCTCATGATGGGTTTGCAGAACTGCATGAAATGTCCATAGAAAAAAATTAAGACCTCGCAATACTCTCTCTATTTCAATATTATTGCAAATGCTGAGTTCTGCGGAGATTTGCTGAAGTTTCTAAACATTATCATCCAACTTTGGGTCATATTCAACAGAATCTGTGACCAGTTTTAAGCCATTTTCAAACAAACCTGGGCTGAACTGTGACTTGGCACTCCAACCAGTGAAACTTAGTGGTTTTGATAGAATTTTGCCTAGAATTTGGGGGTTCTTTTGAATCAGAGATGAGCTCAAGACAAAAAATTCAGATCTGGGCCAGGAGTTGTGGGTATTTGGATCCACAGTTGTGGTTCCGTCCCTGTTCTAAATGGAGTCAAAACCACAACTCAAACCAAAACTGAAAAAAAGTATATATAAAGCCAGCCAACTATGAAAACCAAATTTTACACAACTCCCTTAGTTTAACAGTTTTACTGATTACAGGAGATGTTTTAAGCCCATTTTGCATGCACTAATTTCTCTGTTAGTCTTTCGCAGGAATTTAGCATTGTACGATGGCTTTGTATCAGATGAAAATTTCTTTAATGAGAGCAAAATAAATTTTTAGAACTTCACTTTGTTTTTCTTTTATTGCATCTGAATTGGTTGTGGCTAGGAATACTTTTGAATTTACTTTATTTAGCAAGCCATTTTATCTCTGCAAATAAGTTCAATTCCAGGAATAGGACTAAGAGTAAGCTATTCAATAATGCTGAAACAGCTAGGCGAGGAACTGTAATGTTAGAGACTTACAGGTTTTGATAAAAGCTAGTACACTAGCAATAAAGCCTTCAACTCAGTTAAAACTTATAGAATCAACTGTGGTCAAACTGCTCAAGGATTGATGAGAACAGTCCTCAATTACAGGTGTGAATTATTTTTCTTAGTGCTCTCCTGGAACACAGTTGTTGTTGTTATGTGAAAGTATGAAAAACTACAGAGAACAGAAAAGAATTAATCAAAAAGTAGCAATAGGCCAGAACGTATCCCCCAGATTTCAAAAACTTTACGAAAACCTGGCTTTTTGCCAATTAATAACAGAAGATTTAAAAATAAAATCAGGCAAAAAAGACAGCAAGTGATTAATTAACGTTACAGGTTACCCTATCATTTAAATTCTACTGCGTAACACTTTTCCTCAACTAGCTACCAATGAACGACACAGAGTTTACTGCAGTCTGACAAGCCCTCAAGTTCATTTATTCTACATTCCAGAGGCATGTTCTAATTTCAGGATAATTAATAGTTTTGTAATGTTGACAACATAATTCTCTCAAATAGCTAACAGCTACAGATATATTTTATAGACATGAGATTATAAACAGCACTTAATTGCTGTACAAAATTTAAAACTTACTAAAATGGGGACTCTATGCCTGAAGCAAAGGTAATATACAGCTCATAAGTTTTTGCTCTAAAGCTAGTGCAGGCTCTGGGACCCTCAGTGTTTTCAAATGAGGTATCCTAACAGTCTGTCCACAAAGAAATCTATATGCCAAAATATGGTCTTGGAGCATGAGGATGGTAACTCCTCTGATCATATCTGCATGTGGCTTACAAGACCACCCAGAATTTAAGATGGCCTGTTCCTAAACTGTATCTTCCTTGGCTGTGCTGCAGAAATGCTGTTTTTTTCTGTGGTGTCCAACTAATCCATCTGAAATACCATACACTACAGGGCAACAGCCTTGTGATGAACACCTAAATTTCAGTGGACTTTTGCTCAGTTTCTAGCCTCAGTTTCCTATATAGTTTTGGAGAAGTTATCTAGGCAGCTACTTTCCATCTAGGGTCCCAGCTTCTGTTTTAACTCCGTAAATTTTAGTATATCACACAAAACCAAGTATCAATTCACAAGAGGTAGGTGTCTAAATAACTTGGAGAAACAAAGCCACAATCTGTGTGTTCTGTTCCATACTTTACATATGCAATTATTGTGGCTTTCCTCACCTTTTCCTGTTTATTAAATAGAATAAATCTTTCTGGGCTTGATCTTTATAGAAGATACCACAACAGGATTTGATCTCAGGTGTCTGTTTCTAATACTACTCTAAAACAAACATATATTTTGTAATGAACTGTGGAAAGATTCAAACTAACAGCACGCTCTATTTTATCCAGAAATACACAGATTAATGTGCTGCCTACCAGTGCTGTTACTCATAGCTTCTAATGCCACATAATATAGCAATCTGGAAAAACATGTAAAATTATCATGGGAAGATTACAGGGAATGGGGAAGTTAAGAAGGCACTTGTGTTCAAATGAAACAAGATATTCTTTTTAACAGGGCTGCCAAAGATGATTTTGTCTTCAGTCAGTGATGGTCCCCAGCATTATGGAAGAGATGTTACTTCTAGGAAAGATTAGACTACAAACTCTGTCAGGTATTTCTACAGTCCTCCACTCTCCTCTACAGTTCTCCTACCACCTGAAGTAGCCAGCACTGCTATTCTCCTATTTTACAAAAAATGAAATTGAAATAGAGAGACTAACTGGGCACTCGGGATTTTTCCTTTGTTTTCCTGCGTGAAAACAGAGTTGAACTTCCCCAGCATGGACTGGTGCCTTTGCCCTCTGGGCAAGATTTGCACAATGGTTATCTGCTTATACTTGTTTCTCAAATAATACAGTAAACTGATATTGAAAATTCAGTTTCAGCTGGAAGCATAACTTCTTTTGAATATTTTGAAACTTCCACTCTTCATCCTGAAATATCTGGCCCCTGGATTCAACTGTTAACATAATAAATGCCTGTGAAAGCAGGTACTGAAGGCACATGTTTGGAAAAATGTGGACTGTAATATGGTAGTAATCACTGTTATGAACAGCAAATTGGTCTTTTATTGACAAGGCCAAATCTATTCATGGAGTCTCATCACCAAAAAGATATAAAACCAAATCAGACAGAATGATTTGTCCTGACAGAGGCCAGTTTCCAGGACAGTAGAGTTCCCAGCTCATCTTCAGATCCATTCCTTGAATTTAAGAAGTACTTAAAAATTTATGGGGAGGTGAGGAGGGAGTGGGGGGGTGTTTGCCTAAAACTAATACCTTGCTGGCATGCAATTTTTAAGCTTTGAATTTATAGAAGCTTTCAGAAGGAAGAGACCCCAGTTCTTCACGCTGTTCTGCGCAGTTTGTCAGGCTGAATTAGAAATGAGAAGATGAAAGGTAGTATCAGGATCTCTTAATTCTGTCCAGTTAGTTCCTATATAGTGTTTTAGTAACTAATTTGAACAGACTCATTACAGAGTGGAAGAGATTTCAAGAAAAAAATTTAAGAGCAGGTATGAAAAGTATTCATGAGAATCTATAATTAAAGCCACATGCAGGAGAACTAGAGCACAGTGTTCTTGTGCTTCCTTTCAATAATACTTCATAACCCTAAGGATATTATCTCAGTCAGGGGTCTGTTGAGCAGGACAAAAGAACATCCATATCCCAAACCTCTTTAAAGTTTGTGTTTGGCAGGATAAGACGAGGGAGTGATTTTCAACACTATTTTGTGCTCAGGGTGTGGGCTTATAAAGACATATGGAAATAAGAGCCAAGCCTTGTGCTGTCATGAAGGAAGAATTCAGATCTGCAAAGAAGGACTCTGCAAAAAAAAGTTAAAAACCAACAGCCTACATCATAACATGAAGAATTTGGAGCTCTTTTTAACAAAGACAAAGTTCTGGGAAGCTTTCCTGTATTTATAGTTTGTGGTTTTGCTTAAGCAGTACACCTGCAAGCCATGTAAGATCCATCTTATACCTGTTAAGCTTTCCCTGCCCTCTTGTTTTTAACTTTGTGTGAAACGCTTCAATAAATTCTGTGGCACTACCTATACTTCCAAGAAATCTTTCAGTGCAGGCACCCACAATAACAAAGCATCACTTTATATAGCCTCAGTCTATGAATACATTTGAGAAGTTTTTAAGAGTTGAGGGTATTTCTTCTCAGGTGTTAATGTTTCAGCTTTGAACTGTAACTGGGAAGCCTTCATCTCCCTAAAAACTAGGGAGATTTGGACTGCAATTTCAGAAGGTGCTGAGTATGAACCTCTGAGAAAGAGAGTCTTTTCAGGGTGTCTTAAATTTGGCACTTACTAATTGAAAACATGAAAAACTATTTTATTACTATATTACCTTTTTTAAAGTCTTGACCAATAGAACAAAAATGCCATTCATCATTACAGTCAACTTTCATGAAAATGTCACAACAGTTAAAGAATGGATTAATCTGAACATATGGAACAAATGATATTTAGGTGGGTCAGTTCCAGAACATTGCTTGCCTTTTACAGTTTCCCATTATTGTCATTTCACCGTTAATCTGCCTCAGAGAGTTTTGTTATTCACCTCAAATGGACTACCCACTAGAAACGAGGGAAACCAGACACTGATATCAGATAGACTACATTCTCTACTAGCAGTAACGTAAGCTCTGTTCAAAAGAGTGTTCTCCCGAATTCGCATTTGGTTTTCCCTTACTTCCCCTCTGCTTCTCTGCACACAGTTGCCCTACTGCTTTGGTAAAGCCGCAGCCTCATTAAAGACAATGGCACACGTGGCACTGACATCAGTAGAACAAAGATACTCTCATCAGAGAGGATGGTACCATATGAAAACAGCACATGGGAAGAAGCATGTGAAAGACAAATCTTTCCGAATAGAAGTTTCTGAGAACAGATACACCTGTGTGGTGCAAAGCAGGCACAAGCACTGTGATTCTGCTGCAAGATGTATGCTGAGACAAATAAAGGAGATGCAAAAAGGGAAAGAAAACAGTCCTACAACTAGCAAACATTATGCCTTAACAAGAAGGCATAATGAGGAGACACAGGGTTGAAAAAATAGATGAGAATTCAGGTTGCTTGGATATCAGAGATTAACATATATGGGGAAAGAGTAAAGTGGGATTTGGCCCTTTCTTCGGGATTTACAAAGTATTTTTTAAACTGCCAGTTCATGGAGAGAGAAAATACAGCTGAGTTAAAGACCTCAAAAGCCTGATGCAGCTGTAGCAGTTCTGATATGATAAGGAAGCTTACATCCAGACAAAATGTCATTCCTCCAAATGGACCTTTGCACTTTCTCAAGCTCCTTCATAAACCCCAGGATTTTGGAAGAAGCCAAGTGAAGATACTTTCTTGCAAGGGCTGGCTAACAGTCAGCAACGGGCTCACGTACCTGCCAAGGGTGCCACCGCGTGGACAGTGAATAATTACTCTCCTGATTAGCCCAGGCTGTGTTTTGAGATAGAGCAGCGCTCAGCCGAACTGAGAGACACACGGTTTAACAGTGCTGTATTTTACAGTTTAGGTATTTGAAACTATTTTAATGACCAATATTTTAATTCTATCTCTGCAGTTTCACAGATTAGTGGAGTCATATACAGTGGATTTTATGTACAATGACTGGGTTGAATGTCTTTCGTATCTTTCTCAGTCAATATAATCTTCAGAGCGGACAAATAACCTGTAAATTAGGTGCTGAAATACATGTGAGTTCATTTCTCTACTCTGAACAAATCACATATGTTCTGTGGTTCAGACTAAGATGGTGATAGCAACACTCTGTCCTACTGCTTTCATACGTGAGAACAAAAGGTTTCTCTGATGCTATATTAATATAGGTCATGTCAGTGCCAGGGAGATATGAAGACTCATAATGCAAGAGAAGAGTAAAGGTATGACTCAGAGAAAATAACATACAATTCAACTAACCTAGCATCCGTTCAACTATTTTTGCAAATGAATGGTGCCCTATCTCTGGCAAGAGAAGGAAAATTTAAAAAAAAATGTAGAGGTGCTGGAAAAAGCTTCACCTCAGGAAGAACAGAGCCATCTGAAACTCCGGGTTTGTGAGCGCAATGACGGAAAACATACTAAATGACAAAGCAAGAATTTCTTAATCTAGACTTCAGATTTGAGGACTGGGTATCATTCCTGTAGTGTCCAGGAGGAACTATGTATATGCAGTCATTGCTATTCTTTCCATCAGCACTTTGAAGGGGCTCACTCCTTCAGACATCTCTTTTGGGATAGAAAGTGGTGTAGAGAAAGGGGTCAAGCAGCTACAAAACTCCTATAAGGAAATGGTATCCCATGGTTTGTAAATGCCTTCTTGATGCTTTACAGTTTGAGGATTCTAAGTGCTAAGTATGGTCTTAAACCAGCGTAAAACAAACCTTGATATTATCAGTCTGAAAAACATGCATCTGATCAGTCATGTATGACAAAGGCTTTTTACAATAAATGTTTATGTACAGATCTTTCAAAAGGCACGCCTCCCTTTCAAACACCTACAGGAGATCCAAATTACCAAAAATGCTCCATGCTGTCTGATAAAGCCAGCATTTACTGACATGTACTCTTTTAAAAATCTGAACATTTTTGTGGGTTCCTAAATGGAATACAAGTTCTTTATCTAAATTCTGGTCCTGGAAGTACCATATTCCTGTGGTTCAGATACAGTGGGAGCAGCACAGCTATCCATGACTTCTGTGTTCTAATTCTTGCCTAAAAGCAGTCCACCCTTGATATTTTAGATGTGTGTTTAAATGGACATAACGTGCCTCTTTCAAATTTCCTTTTGGAAGTGCATCATGTCACCAAAACTCCTAACATCATGTCTTTGTGTTAACCCAGTCCTTCTGTTATCAATAGAGGGACATGGTGAATATTTAGCTGCATCAGTGTTTTCCATTCCTGCTCTTTCTACATATTATTGAGATATTTACCGGACAAGGACAAAAGATTCTTATTCACAAATCTGGCAAGCTCGAGAATTTGAACTACAAAGAGAAATATAGCTCTGTACATTCAAAGAATGAATTGGAAAAACGCCCTGGCTTTCCATTTCTGAAACTCCCTTTGTTTCATTATCTTTGCACTTTTAGTGTCAGAAGTTTACGACCTATCAATCAACGAGGTATTAAGAGTAACTATTAAGGACATATTTATGTGAGAACCATGTGTAGTTCTTGGCATCATGTATAGCTTTAGCCTCCCTTTGAGCCCACTCATTTCTCTCTGAGCATTTTATTCTTGAAAGAATGGCCTACTGTCAAATAAGTCATTTAACCATTGACAGAACGCCTGCTTCTCTGATTTTAAATTTGTAATCTGTGTAGGAATAATTGTTTGATTCAGGCACTTATGTGGGCAGACGGCTTTACCCAGTGAATTGTTAATGGAGAGTGAATTTTAAGCACAAAAATCAGCAGAGACACACCAGAGTTTGGTCTGGTATTTATTCCTAAAACGAGGTGTAGGGCCTTTGGCCCCACAGGATAAGGGACTCTTGCAGCTCAGGGTTTCATTCAGCAACATTTTTCTTCTAACCAAATCCTGAAATTACTGCTCTTTCCATAAGAAATACAGAGTTAATTCCTGGACCTAATCCCAGTTTGGCCCTAAATTTCAAGAAGGGTACACTTTCAAGATTGGCATATGATCATCTGATTCTTTAGCCCAGAAGAGAGTAGAAGGAGGGAAGTTTGACACAAAATCTCAGTTCTAAATAAGAAAGAAAGAGTGACTAAGATAACAAGAATGGGATTCAGGAGATCTAGTTTCAGATTTCCTGGATGATCTAAAGAAATGTTAATCACTTTTACCTTTATAATCCCTCAACTTCTCATTTTACTTACTTTGTTTTATTTATGAAGGTTGATTAAATCACGAAGGCAAGAATTGTTTTTACTACACAGGAGCACAGCACATCCATAGGTATTCCTTGCCCTAATACTAGCTAAATAATAGTAACAGATCATAATCAAAATAGAAAATTAGATCCCTCTCTCCTTCCATGTTTGAATATTCTGAACTTTGGCAAGTTTTAATTTTGGATTTACATTTTGTAATTCCAACCCAGATCTTAAATACTGAAAGTCTGGGGACAACTTCACATTTGACGAGAAGAGCAGACAAGAGAAATACAACAGTGACTGAAACAAATTATGCAGATCATAATGGAAAGACACAGAATGGGGAATAATGGAGAAAAAAAAGAGTTTGGGTAAGTTGTAGAAGAAAAAAAAAGGGAAGGAAATTGTGGAACACAAAAATAAGAATGGAAACAAATTTTTAAAAAAATTCAGAAGTTGGAAAGAATTTAGAGAACTAAAGACTAGATCTGGAAAAAGAGAAATACAAGGTCATCAAGGAATCTTCATTTTTAATTTTGACTCTAATAAAGTGTCATGTGTGTTTGGTTTTCACATGAAACAGTAATTTTTTCATGGGAATCAAAACCCAAAGTGTAGAGGAGGACTTGCCAATATTTTCAGTGTTTTGCTGTTTTCCTCTACAAAACAAGATATAACAGGAAAACACATGGCCAGGCATAGCATCCCTTATCTCAAATATCACTATGACCCCCAATCTCCAAATTGGAAATTCTGAATCTCTACTGCTAAGCTAAAAGGCTGCAAGCCAGAGCTGCAGAAATACACCTATGTATGTAAAGGTTCAGGTAAATACCTAGCTACAGTGTCAAAAATACCTCTCTCTCTACCTAACTCATACTGACTTCAAAGTAAATTTCAAAAAAACAGCTAGTTTCTTTAAGCACCCAACTGTGACAGTAAAGCTCTGTGTAAAGAGGCCAGATGTCTCCTGTGATGATCAGGCATTGATGGGGTCATACACACCAAGTAGTGGTTTACTAATAATGCTGCAAACTGCACCACTGTATATAGTTCCCACCCTAGTTTCATTTAAACCTGTTTTCTTGAGTGTAGTGGAGAAAAGGTTTTTGCCCGTTCAATTTTTAGTGTTCTATTTCTTTTCAGTCCAAAACTATCCTCTGCTCCCACTGAACCTAATACAAAGAAACTTTGCAATCCTCGGGCAATTTTTGATAGCATAGCACCTGGCAGAGAGTAGGTAAGTGCAGCACATGTAACTTGCAAAGTCAATGTCCTAGTAGACTTTATAGATTTTACACATTTTGTAAATCATATCTTTTCAAGAATACCAACACTGTTATTTTGTAAGTAATGCATTAAGTAATATTTAGCTTTGCTTTATTAGTTTTTTCTCCCTTTGTATTACCTCCATGGTACTAGCCCTCCCACCACATACTCTGCGGCCCTGCAGTTCACTCAGGCTGTAACAATCTGTCTGCAATGCATTGGGGAAGAGAGAAAAGGGGGAAATGGGGAAAATGAAAGCAGCAACAAAGTCACATCACCTCCTGTGATTACAAGAGGCAGAAGATCAAATATGAACTTTAATAGTAGCAAACCCAGGACCAGACTTAATAGTTGCAAATTGTGCCAAGTGCTCAGTTCACCAACGTGCTGCAACACTCAGAAATTAATCTAAGCAAAAGCTGCTAAAGGTGGGGGGGAACCCACCAGAGTGATAATGTATCATGGAGAGCTGTCACAATAAATGAAAGTACTGGAGCAATTAGCAGACACAGTACTAAGCACTGTGCCACTTCCCCCATTTTAATTGTACTTCATCTTAGTCAGAAGCTAAACTCAAACTGAACTCTGTTGGATATGGCAGAATTGACTCATTTTGAAGAACACAATGGCCTAACAGTTAACTTCTACTTTTCTAACAAAATAAGGAGTAGGAGTTTGAGAAAAGAAACATGGGGAGGAAGAACTGGGAGTAGTGATGGCTCAGAATAATTTGCTCAGAACAGTGTTCATTTTCTAAAGGAAATCCCTATAAAATTCTACAAAATACCTCACATTGCTCTCTATTAAATGCCTTCTTTACATTTACCTCACCTAAGATACCGTTGAACACTCAGCTGTTATTATGGACCAGGTACAGGATCACCAGTACTTTTTATTGTTATCCTTGCCTTGTTGGCTGGGAAAACCTACATCCTCTTGTCCCTCCTGGAGAGTGAACTCTTTGGATAGTCAGGCATGGACCCCATGACAACACCACTGGGACCAGACGGGAGTCTTTGGGAGGTCCACGAGTTGACAAGGGTACCTTTTTGGTAGGAAGGAAGCAGCACAAATAAATCCATTGGAGCTCAATGGGCAAGCAACTGAAGGCACTAACATTGCATGATAGAAGGTGTGTGCCTAAGCCCTCCCCCATTTCTATCCTCATTGTACTTGGCTTGCTTTCTTGACTCACATGAGGGCTTTTTTGGTGGTGAAACACATACTCCTGTCTTCTCAGTCCATTTTTCTCATTAAAAGGAAGGGCCCAGGAGGGGACAGCAGACTCAAAACTTACTTCCCTCTCTTTATGCCAGGATAAACTGGACAATCTTAGTCTCTGTGTTTTAACATTAATCCGAAAACCAAGAGTTATTTCATACTTGCAGTATATCATGGCTAGTTACTAAAATGACCTGTGAACTGAGTGGCTACAGTCATTCATAAATCCTCTCTCTTCTCAGTGACACTTATCCCATAATCTGCAGTAAGAAATGAAAGGAGGCTGAGTTTCTGCATACCCTTTGCACTCTGCTGGGGAAACAAAAAAAAGGAACTGTAACCTATGAAAATAAAGGAATCAGCCTGCCATAGTAGCTCCTCAAAAGTGCAGCCACTGGACCTCAGCAGCCAGAAAAAGAGAGAAAAATGCATTGCAACAACTGGATGAAATGTTCTGTAATGAGATATCACATTGTTTTTGAAGTTGCAAATGTTGTAAGACAGAGCTGTTTACTTCATAGTACCTACCATTGGGTATCCTGGCATTTTGTTCTGCCTGTGGGTTTCTTTATATGAGTGGATATGATGTGAAAACTAAGCTGGATTGTGCTGAGGAAGAAGATTCTGTCCACATATTTAGAGGAGTTCCTCTGCAAAGTGTTCTTCCCAATAGGTATCCTTTTGATGAGGTGATAAGTTTTTCCTTTTGTCATGTGACACTGATTTGTTGCAATTTCTAATCGAAGATTAAAAATTCTTCTTCTTCTTGATACTACATTCTACTTTTTTTAGTTTTCAATGAGCTTTAATAACAGAGGAGCAAAGAGAAAAAAAAGAATTTTTTGGCACTCTGATTTCTCACACAAAACAGTAACTGTTTTGGCATCCAGAGATGTCAGCTCCATGCTCAAAGATAATTTCACTTACTTTTGCACAAAGTTGGCAGAATTACCATTAGCTCTAGCAAGTTTTAAAAAAAAGAGTACTAATATGACACCTCCCACTGAATAGCTATTAGGTATGTAGGTAATGTTAAATGTTTACATACACATCATCATGTTTGTTCAGGAATACATCAAATGAGAAACTGACCAAGAATGAAGAGCCAGAACCTGGCACGTCTGCTGTGAAGTCCAATCAGCTTGTATCTTCTGAATATTAAACCCTTCTTACTATCATTTTCTTCATATTTCTTTGCCATTAACAGAGCTTATTGTGGAACTAGCCCAATAATCTCATCACATTCTTTCAGCTGAGAAATCTAGGTTGAAATATCGTGGCTAACAGTGTACTATATATTCTATCCAGCTCAGTATGTAAAATATTCTGGTGTTATTCAGGATCAGAGGTAGCTTTCCTCCTATGAACATTGGAAACTAGTTTTAGAGGTGTTTTTTTCCATGACTCTGCATGCTTATACTATTGAATCTGGTATTTGTGCACCTAGACTAAGAGCAGACACCTTCTCCAGTCTTACAGTGAGAACTACTCAGCTCAGCAGAAATAACAGTGCAATGAACACAGGAGCGGGAAAGTTGGAAATGCATCTTGTGCAAAGTACACCTCTACAGATCGTCAATAAATAGGGACTATAACTACAGCATTCTGCCTTCATGTTATGAAAAGGCCATGGGAAACCACCACATCTACCATAGCACACAGCCAACACTTCATCCAAAGAGAACATCTCTACTTGAGAAGTTTCTGTCCACTGGAGACACATAACTGTGTGCCTATGCATTCTTAGTCATCCCCTGACACAAAAACCTCCTCATTTGGCTAGGTGGCACATTCCTGTCTAACAGCTGCATATCTGGTTATGAAGAGCAGCTGTGTTTCAGCTTTGCAAAGACTTTGCACTGCCTTAGTACTCTTGGGTGTGTGTGATACACTGTTAAAGGAGGCAGTGCTTCTGTTAATGCACATTGTCTTTTCAGAACAAAGCGGCTGCAACACTGACAAAGAAAGACCGAAGTCCTACAGAAAAGCAATGTGGCTAGAACTGTTGTCAACACAGTTGGATTCTAATCCTCTGCCTGCCATTGTTCCTCTGTATAATCTTTGGATCATCACTTCATCCTCATGTGCTACTTAGAATGCAAGTTCTTCAGGATGAACACGTGCTCCCATTTTACTTTTCACAATTCCTGGTGCCAGAGGCCACTTAGGGTCTCTGGATCTTCTATAACAGAAACAGTAGGAGTATATGGTTCCTGTACAAACCTTCAGAGCTATATATCAAAAGAACAGTAACAAGTGACTCATTTTACAGCTACATTTTGATCATACAATAAAGATTTCACTACTCATAGAAAGCTGTATTTCTTATTTTACTGTAACTCATAAGAAAATCTATTCACATATAATGCTCCTATATGTAATTTACAAATGCAGCATGTATCTTAAGTATGGTAGAATATTTAGAACCAAAATATTGTGTCTCGGCAGATTATTTCTCCTTGCTTCTCATGCAGCTTGAAGAACGCTCCTAATATGTGAGCTATGCTGGGACTCATAGCCACATGCTGTCTGCCTTCATTAATCATTATCGTCCTGCTGCTTCAGGCCTTGGGGAGCCTTGTGGATTTCATAAATAAATTACTTCATGGAATCATATCTCTTTAAAACAAACTCTAGCAAACATACCACAGAAATAATTAAAATGTATAAAACTTGCGTTATGCTAGAGGCCAGGTCACTAGAACTGCTGCATGTACTCAGTTCTCTCTGGTCAATAAAGGTAACCAAGAGCTGCAAGTGAACAAGCTCAAACTGATTTACTTCCGCCTACAGAACTCTTTCTTCTGTGTTGCATAGATCCATTAGACTTGATAAAATGGAATGTAACCTTTAAACAGTGGTTCTGAATGTGCTCATAGGGAGTATAGGAAGCAATGACATTACTTACACAAAAAAGTGTGGCAGCCTTCTTGTTTGTCTACTATGGCCTGCTGGTACTGATGGGCTAATTTTCTGCTGAAACAGGGAAGTAAGAAATGAGTGTGGTCATTTGGATATGCCTAGGATGGGAAGAATGAAATACAACTGTTGCATGCTAAAACGGAGTTATGTTGGAAATACTACAGAAAACCAATGTCCAGATATTAAAAACAACCAGCCACATGACAGAGAGAAAAAAGGAGTCATCAAACTTGAAACAAAAAATAAGGCTAGAATAGAGTCATAAGAAAGTCTTAAATCTTTTGAAGCAGTAAAAACAAAATCCATGATGGGTCTAAAAGAACAGAATGGGACGATTCGCTTTGCTTTTCATTCCACACTACAAATACTGAAACAGTACCTTCCATTGGCAAAGAAACATTGTCTGGCCAGGAAGAGACTAACCTGTGTCACAACGAACATTGGTAGGTTACATACTTCTCAAAGGCAAAAAGTGCCACATAATGTTTGAGCTCTTTAGGCTTTTTGAAGGAGAGGACTCTCTTAGAAAAGTGTGAGCACCTAAACCCCAGCCTTACAGGGGAAACCACCTTGGGGAGATTGTGATAAACTATGAGACAAACTATGAAGAGAGACTGCTAATCTTTATTTCTTATTTTACACATTTCAGGGATGAACTTTCTGTCCCTTAGAGAATAGCAGATAGTACAGAAGTAAGCATAAATAGATACTCTGAATGTACTCCTGTAAAGTGGAGGAACTGCTTCATATCTTGGAGTGTTTTGAGGCACCTGGCTTGATTGCAACAAACAGTCTTGCAATCATGAAGCTGAATTCATGAACCCTGAAAAGCTAATTGCAGGCCTACCTCTTTTCTTTCTCTGTTCACACAAACAAACTGTGGAAGAATTAAAGTCACCAGTGATCAATGGTGGACCAGAGACGATGACCTTTCCATAAGCTGCAGCAACTTCAAACTCTTGCCTAAAATCTGCAGCTGAGAGAAGATAAAGAAAACTGGAATATCCAGAGCAAAGAAAAATATTTTTATGCCAGATACATCCAGATGGACACAGGTGTCATGACAGCTCTTTTACTGAGGTGGACTATAAGGGATTTGAGAAATGGCCTATAATTTTAAAAAAAAAAAAAAAAAAAATCAAATTACATATCTTCATAATACAAGATCAGATCCTGGTGTCTTCAGGCAGTCTTCATTCACTGAATCCAATGTGAATGTGCCCAACAAAGCTGTATAACAATCTCACAGTTAGCTGTATAAGACTCTCACAGTTTAATTTTTACAGTTTACCTTCAATATTTAATTCACATCCCTTTCAATTTCAAAACCCAGCTGGTAGACGTGATCTACATTCCTTTGCCAAAACAAAGGCATTCTGCTGGATTGTGTTAGTCTGCGGTCTCCTTTCTTTCCGTGAATATGTTGTTTGCAGTAATGAACAGAACCCAGTTTCAAATGAAAATCTGAGTTTCAATATTGAAGTTGAAAATATTTTTAAATATAATAAATTTCCTTTTTTAAAGGATTGCAAGGTTGGTTTTGTTTTGGTTTTTTTTTCTGTAAGTCAAAAGCACTGAAGGGATGATCCTTGGAATCACACTAAATACATACTGTAACTTTAGAACGAGTACAGACACAAAAAACCCCTCCAGATTTCCCACAGAAAATAACTGCTGTCAATAAACTAGTTGAACTATACAGTTCTGCTCACCAGTCAAGCTTTCAGTACACACACTTGTTGTCAGAGACATAAGCATCTCAATTCTACATGTAATATCCATTCCACAGTGCAATTCACATAGGTAGGGATAGCCTACAGCTGGGTTTGTCCTGTATCCAGGTTTCTCCTGGACATTCTTTTCCCATGGAAATTGAAACTTTTGGAAATTTGTCTTAGATTTCTAAATGCTTGACTGTAGCAACATCAAAGCTGTAGCTCCAACCTTGTTGCCAGGCACCTGGAAATCTAGATGTGTAGACAACATGAGTTCATATCAATTCTACTGCACGTGCACAAGGGGTCCAAAAGCAATCAGGCTTCTCTCAGACAATTTGTACAGAGCATGAAGAGAAGGTCTGATTTTTTAGAAAGCACTGGACACACTGATCATACTGTACATTGTGAGTGCTGGTATTGTACACTTGGTAAGTGAAGACACATGCTTTAATTCATTATGACACTTACGTATGGCTTAATCTTTAAACCCATCCCTTTACATATTCATCCCTTTTCTAGTTTTTAATGAAACATGTTAAATTTCTTCTTGTCTTTTGAGAGATCTTGAACTAAATTTTCTGCCATGTTCCAACATTTTATCCCCACTTTTGCAGATATAACTGATTACCATGTTCAATTTGTCTTTTGCAAATACATGTTTTTTTCACTGATGCTGGCTGAGTATGCATACAAAATGAAAAGAACAAAATTGTAAGCCAGGTGGAGAAATGTGGCTATCAAGCATAAGAAATGGTCTCCACTTAATTTAGATTTGGAAATTAGGCTTGAGGCTGTAAATTCTGCTTCTTGCAAATACAAGTAATATTTCCAGAAAAACTCCACATGAGTTAGTCATCCAAAATTAATGCTGTACAAATGGGAGCCTCATAAAGCATAGCCTGCTATCCCTTTGAAGTCAGTCGGAAGGGAGGAAGCATCCTATGCAAACAGAACAGCATTCCAAAGATTGGGGGGGGGGGGGGGGGAGAACTAGGACTGAACAGACAGAACAGAATCTTAAACAAAAAACATGTTTAAGTACCATATAACAAGGAATATACAATATTAATAATTTTTTCTTGTCTTGTGCCTGCTCTGTGCAGTTTGGTGTACATTTACAAAACAATGAACAATAATGTGATTGTTATTCTGATTCTTTTTGCCTTAGTTGATATTGAATATCACCTGTAAGGATAGGAACTCCTTGTCTTGGATGGGATGAGGACAGCCACAAAATCAGAGAAACCCTGGACTAAAATAGCCCCTACCAACATAGTATGAAGTATGAGCCAGGAGGAGTGAAGGTTCAGCTTGCTCAGCAGAACCCAGAGAGAAAATGCAATTTATTTTAATAGGGCATCCTTCCTTATCCCAAGTATTACACAGTGGTTCACAGAGATACGGCATTTACATGACACTGGCAGAGAAGTGTTTCCTAGGGATTGTCAGGGACAGGAATAGGCAGAGTTTGAAAAGAGTAAAACAATAATAAGAGAAAGATCCTCCATGAAGCTAGTATGGACAGACTTCTACATGAAGGAGAGAAGTGAGGAAGCAAAGGAAAAAACTGAGGAATTCAGAGACCTGGAAAGGGGAGAGGGGTCACCTGTCAGAAGCTTTGAAAGCAAGGGACAGAATTCCAAGTTAAAGATATTTTAAGGTAGAGGATGATGGGTCCACTGTGACTGAGCTCTCTGAAGTGAGAAAGCATGCTACCAACAACATTTGGGGCAGATGATGCTAAGAATGTAGAAGCAACACTGCTGACTGAATTGCAGTATATTCAAATGAAGAGGCCAAACTGTATTTGTATCATCATGTGACAAAGACTGTAATAGACAAACATGTTCAGGTAGCAGCTCTGAGGAAAATAAATTTCTGCATCCAGGCTGTAATACACCTCCCCAAGAAGTTAACGTCTGATAAAAGGTCACAAGAAAGGATTATAGTCTAAATGACAAAATCGATATAGGAAAAGGAAATCCACTATCCACAGATCAGAAGCAATATCCTCTTTCAACTGGGAACTGTCTGGGCTTGATCTTGGCCTCATTTACATCCCCAGTAATTGCATGTGCAAGCATGGTTGTACAGATACATAAATAAGAGGAGAATATGACTTACTTCGATTACTTAAGGGCTGTGTTGATTTTTTTTTTTTTTTTAATTTTCCTGATCCAATAGATTGCATGAATGGCACATGAAATAAAGCCAGCTCAAATAGATCTTATAGATACACATAACTTTATGGATGCGAATAATCGCATTAAAGTCAATACAGTGTGTAAATTTAAGCATACGCTTTGCCAGGAGTAGAGTCTGGGTTGCAAGCAAAGAGAATTGATCAAAGCAATTAAAAAAAGTAAGTTTCTGTGTTTTATATAATGATGCACTTCCAGGATGTATCTACCTCATCAGTTTGATAAAATAGCAATCTTTATGTAAAGTCTAGTGTATTTTAAATCTAATACCTTGCCAGTCCTAAAATCACAATAGTGTCTCAGATAGTGAGTTCCTAAGTACAAATACTAGGCACACAAGCAACAGTATTCACTATTGATGTCAATGCCTATTTATTTAAAACAAGTTTTGAAAACTGAACAATTTTTTCCTTCCGATTTCTGTTGTCCAGAGAATGCAGGATAACACAATACAGATCAGCCATTCAAAGTCTATCATTCTCTCAGTATCTAATTGCCTAGGACATTCACAACAAAGAAGTACTAATTCTTTCTCCTAACCATTCAGAACCTAATTTGACTGACACAAAGTTCTACCCCTGAATCATATCATTTTTATCATCCTTATTTTCATACCAGCACAAAACATCACATATCAACAAAGAAGCAAAGAAGGAACGCTTCCAAGAAAAGAATAAAGAATGATTCAGAGTGGAGGGGGTTTTAGACTGGCCCTGTTCAGAGCCTTGTGAGCAATCATTTTATGTTAGTAAGATGAAAAACTGTTAAAGGTCAGATTGATCGTCAAATGTCAGTTATACTCATTCCGTCAGACCAGTTCCTGAGGTTCCTGACTCATTTTTTATTCTGGCAAAGCCAAAGTCCCATGGAAGAGGAAAAAACTGTGTTCGCAGCATAAATGTTGGACTGAGACTGAAGAACTGGTTTCAACTCACTCCTTCATGAACAGAATTCCCACCTTGTTTTGGGACAATCACTTCACTTCTTCCCTTGCCACTGATCTCCATCTACAGCCAGCAACAATAATATGTCTTCTCCTGTCTGAATTCCTGTTAGATACTTGTGCAGCTCAAGCACACTCATGCCTGTCAATATAAAGCAATATAGAAAATACTAATATCCATAGTGAAGTTATTCATACGGGAGGCATACCAACAAAGTACCACTGCCTTAGCATCTGCTACTGCCATTGGCAGAGAGCTGATACTGGGATTGAAGGGCATTTGAGCTGACACAGTACAGCTGTTTGTATGTTCTTGTGTTTCTACAAAGTGTCCTGGGTTCAGCTGGGATAGAGTTAATTTTTTTTACAGGAACCTGGGAGGTGGGGGGCATAGCCGGGGCAGCTGACCTGAACTGGCCAAGGAGCTATTCCATACCATGTGACATCATGCTCAGTATATAAATGGGGAGCGGGCCGGGGGGGGGGGGGGCTCTTCTTTTCGGTGGGGGAAGTGGCAGAGCATCGGGGCCCGGGGGGGGAGCAGTTGCACTGTGCATCACTCTTTTTGTATACTTTTTCATTAGTACCGTTGTTGTTGTTGCAATTTCTTTGTGTTGTTCCAGTAAACTGCCTTTATCTCAACCCTCGAGGTTCCAGTTTTGTTTTTTTTTCTCTCCTCCGTCTTCCCCCCATCCCACCGGAGGGGGGCGGGAGGAGTGAGCGAGCGGCCGCGTGGTCCTTTGTTACCGGCTGGGGTGAAACCACGACACAAGGTCTTAAAAACATATGTTTAATTTTTGGTTTTAAATTCTCATCTTTGACCTGACAATGCACTGAGCAACTCCTACAAACAGATGAGCTTACCTCCCAGTAGGTTCACCAAGACCTGAAGACTTCCATGTCTTCTGCAAGTCACTTCCAAATTAACCTCTTAACTAAAATCACACTGAGAAAATGGAAATGGACAAAAATTGAGCTCTGTAAGAGGTGCTGGTGACTTATGGGAAATACCACATCACACTTGCAATCAGGAAAACATATGAAAACACTGATTCTGATTTTCCGGACTTCCTTAAGGCCAGTGAAATTATATTTGGTTTAAATGAGACCAAAACTAGAATCAGGTCCTAATAATCTGTCGTGGTTTAATCCCAGCCAGCAACTAAGCACCACGCAGCTGCTCACTCACTCCCTGCCTCCCCCCGCCGCCAGTGGGATGGGGGAGAAAATCGGGAAAAGAAGTAAAACTTGTGGGTTGAGATAAGAACAATTTAATAGGACAGAAAAGAAGAAACTAATAATGATAATGATAACACTAATAAAATGACAACAGTAATAACAGAAGGATTGGAATGTACAAATGATGGACAGCGCAGTTGCTCACCACCTGCCGCCCGACACACAGTCAGTCCCCAAGCAGCGATCCCCCCACCCCCACTCCCCCCAGTTTATATACTAGATGTGACATCACATGGTATGGAATACCCTGTGGGCCACTTTGGGTCAGCTGCCCTGGCTGTGTCCCCTCCCAACTTCTTGTGCCCCTCCAGCTTTCTCGCTGGCTGGGCATGAGAAGCTGAAAAATCCTTGACTTTAGACTAAACATTACTTAGCAACAACTGAAAACATCAGTGTGTTATCAACGTTCTTCTTATACTGAACTCAAAACATAGCACTGTACCAGCTACTAGGAAGACAATTAACTCTATCCCAGCTGAAACCATCTAATGTGTACCTTTATTGCCCCTAACTGAGGTCCATGAGCGACCTGACTGAAGTTTAAAAAACCTACAGAATTTTAAGTTTCATGGTTGAACTCTTCATTCAAGTTCCTTCATACAGTGTGCCTGGACAGGACAAGAAATGTACGCCAAAATCTGAGACACCACTACCTGAAGAAGAAAAGCATCCACTCTACAGTTAAATAAATCCAAAACAGTCCCATCATCCCTAACTGGTAGATAGCCTTCTTCAGTGAAATTATTGGTATTGTGTTTCCCATGGAGAACTCAAAGTAAGAACCAGATGTCTCTTTTCTGTAAATTCAAACCTAACTGAAGTGACAGCTGAATAACAGTAAAGAAGTTATTCTGAGAACTCTCATGTACAATGTATGGAAACCACTTCCTTCTGTTTGCAGATGTTTGGATTGCTTTCTCACATGGACTATGACCAATAATTATGCCACTGTGGAAAAAAAGATGAACAAAAGCACACAACCCTCACCCACCCCAACGTACAATTTCAAAGCTAAGAAAAACTTTTATTACAGATGTCTCCAATAAAATCACTGGAATTTTGTCACCGTTACACCAATAAAGTCAGCACAGAACTACCACTAATCCCTGTGGAAGAGTAAATTTTTAGGAGGTGCCAACTGTAAGAAGATTAAATATGACCATTGTATGCTTCAATACCAAGTGTCCAAATTTCATTCAACGGTGCTTCATTTTTGCTTTTTTCTTGTACTTGAGCTATAACCATAAAGTGTAAACATTTTACATGGCAGTCAGCAGGGGCACTGATCATTGATGTCAGAGACAAGTTGCTAAGCCCAAAGCGAATTTGTCACCCAAGGAAAAGATGTGTGGGGTTGGCCACCTTGCTCAAACTTGTTAAGAAAATGTGCAACAGAAATAAGAATTGAGGAAGTAAAGAAATTAGATATCCTGTTATAACTGTCTGCCTCCTGAAAGAGTGGGCCCTTTGAAGAGAAAGAAATATGTAACCTGGGGAGCAAACACCATGGGGGTTTTTTCTGTTTTTGTAGCTATTCTAAGCGCATATGATTAAGAGTTTGTTGTCCCCAAAATCCTTGTTTATGTAGTAGATAAAAAGCATCCAGATGTCACCAAAAATATCTGCCCTGTTCCGTAGACTGTACTGCACGTCACTCTTTCATATGCTGCTGAGTTTGACATTGATTCAACAACCCAGCAACAGATGGTTGAGTTCTATGCTTCCAGTGTGCTAGCTGAATTCTTTTTTTAGGAGATATTGGGGCAATTCTTCTCTGCATTTTATTTAGGCCTGAAATTAAATTAATTCACTGCAGAAATATTTAAAATACAGAGGATGGAAGAGATTGCTTATGAGAATTATTATTTTTTTTTAATTCTCAGAATTTCTCATAGTTTTTCTTTTTTATTTACACCTAGCAGCCAAAATTCATTATGGCACTACCCTTCCAGGGACTAGAATTTATTTTTGGAGTATAAAACAACCTGCAAATTTATGGGTGCTATATAAATAAATAATCCAGTACTATTTTTGTAACTCCAAAGCATTTTGGCTTTTTCAAGTCCACATGATGAACCTGCAGTTGGGCCCAGGGTTTTTGGAACAACAACTTACATATTGTTGCACTTGCGCAAGATAATTTTATGGGTACAAAGACACTGAAAACTCAAAAAATCCTTGAGCACAGTGGTGGCTGAGGCATTTAGTATGTATGGAAATACCTCTTCCCTGAACAATGACTTCTGGGTTTTTGGTTTTAGGGGTTTTTTTTGTTTGGGGTTTGTTTTGATTTTTATTTCCTTGCAATTGCCAAAAGGTTTTAGGACATCACAAGAGGTCTCTGTTTAAGGCAAATCATCCCTTTCTGCAGAAGACTGGTATAGCTTAGATACTTAGATTTTATTTTTTGTTAGAGCTCTGTGAGGCAGCAGTCTGATGACTTTTGAAAGGACTTAACAAGTTCAGCATTAAGGTTCTTAACTGCAAATACTGCCAGAACTGTGATCTACCCGGCCCTTTTTGTTCCAATTTGAAGGAAGAGACAAATCTGTTGGGTTTTTTTTAACCAGATCTTCATCCCACAGAATCTTCTTCTTGCTGTTTGCCCAGTTTAGCCTGTAAACAACTTATTAATTAAGGTTTCTCCTGATGGAAGGCCAAATTTTCATCTAATCTTACTTCAACAGAGTTCAGTAGAGTTACTCCAGGCAACAGTTTAGCCCATGAACTTTTAATTAACCTCCTACCAAGAGCCCCCTTTCGCTATGCATATGTTTATCACTAAAGGAACCCAGTAAGGGATTACCTTAACATAATAAGTATTCTTCACTATGAAACACTCTTTGCAGTAGATTAACCACTGTTGGAAAAGAATTGAGGTAGAGAACGTAGTTCATTTACATCAGACGTGATTAGGAACCAAACGAAAGGCTTTCAGGACAAAATATATACAACTCAGCCAAAGCCAGGAAGAAATGCTACCATTGAAGAAAAGAGGATGAGCGCTAATGGAGGAGGAAAACAGGATTTCATTACAAGTTTGAATCTCTCCAGAACACCAGAACAGGTTATAAGAATTTAAAATAAGAAAGGATTAACAAAAGATTAGGATTTTGGAAGCCTTAGGCCTTGCAATGCCAGCTGTGACTTGTGCATCTGCATTAGTTACTTTTATTAACTGCATTGCACTGAAGCTATCACATCCTTGTTGTGTGACCTTAGGGATTTTCCTAAGAATCATTTAAGAACAATTTAATGATTTAAGAACAATTCTGCTGGAATGATCCATTTCAGCATGAATGGATTTATGCAGAGGTAAGAGTTTAGACTTCGCTCCTTCCTTAATTTCACCAACAAAATAGAAAACCTTACTTCATGGAGATATCAAGGGGCTAAATGAATTGACACTGATGCCAATTTTGCCTAGCAAATGCTGAGAATCTGATTTTTTCATCACTTACAACAGCATAAAGCTGAGATAAAGACAATAGTTTCAGCAATACGAAAGTCCTCTTGGTATTTTTACAAGAACTATTCCCGAAGCAATGATATGTGAAAAAGTAAATAAGAAATAATTACTAGCACTGTAAGAGACCTTCCGAGTCCCTTTCTTCTTCTTTAAAATACAAAATGCTCAGTTTATTTTATTTATTTGAATATTTCCCTTCCAGAGTACACAGCTGAAGGACCAAGAGTGCTTTCTGCTGAGCTATGAATTTCTTGCAAATTAATTTTCTCCTTAGCAATGTTCATTGACCATATTAGAAAACTTGCCAAGTTTTCTCTGGCAGGTAATGTTGTTAAGTACTGTCAGTCAGTATTTCTGTACAAGGTTACTACCATAACATGCTTTTCTAAAATGTTTGCCAGTGCTTTGCTACAACTCTGCCCAATTCTTTTAAGGAAAAAGATGTATCAACTTTTTTTTAACAGTAAGAATTCAGACTCAACAGAAATTCAGGACTTAATCCTACAAATTTTACTCACATTAACATTCTTATTGGCTTTAAAGAGAATGTTCATATAAACCCCAATGAGCTGAGAACTATGATGCTTTCCACTTTGTCAGTTTGTTTGGAAGACCTAGGGTTCAAATCCCAGTTTTTCCACAGACTTCCTCCATGGCTGAAATACATCTATTAGGGCCAGCTACACAAGGTACTATGGTATTTAAACAGGGAATAAGGGAGGGAAGTATTTCTCTTAACTAGTCCCTCCCATCTAAAAGTCAGTGCCCACTGTGCAGATTCCCTCTATAGTCAAAGAACAGAAACAAGAACATCTGGAGAAAGAGTAACCCAGATAAGGTGTCTCTGATAGTAATCCCAGGGATGCTTTAAAATATCACTGTTCCCAGCTCTCTGCCCTTGACCTCAAGAAACCCTTCTGAAAGTAAGGACATCAACTCATCCACCTCTGTTCATAGTCTGGTCTATCAGCTTAAAGTGTGGAGCAAGGTGGTTTTTCACTTCCAGTCCAATTTCAGCATGGTAGCTTTGGGCTACCAAACAGAAAGAGAGCTGGGAAGAGAATGTCTAAAACCACCCTAGTAAGAGTCACTAGAAAACTCAGAACTAAAATTAGAAAACTAGTTAGTATTCTTAAGTGTAGATGTTTCCGTACCTCATTTCTAGAACTGTAAGACAGAGGTGACAGGTCGTCTCTGTCTCACAGGGGTTGTATAAATATAAAACGCTGGAGGGCAAGGTGCTGCATAATATAGTAATGATAGCTCCAGGAAGATCACAGTCCTCAGTTTTAGAATCCTACTATTGGCAAAGAAAACAAAATATTTTTCTTTTTAAAAAGCTTTCTTAGAAGAAAATGCATGAAGTATTAAGATTTTTACCAAGTACTTATAACTGAAAAAGAAAGAATTCTAACTAACTGTAGTCAGCTGAGGGCTACCTTTGACATGGCTCTTCCGCTCATGTACTAGCACCAGCCAGTCTTTAAGTACAAACACAGTACCTCAAGCAAAGTTGACTGACTGCCTTCTAGAAAACATGCATGATCCTGAAAGGATCACAAATGTTTTAGCCCACTGAGAAATACCTTCTTCATGCTAACTTACACATTATCTGTGACCTATTTGAGGAAATGTTCCTCTTTCAACCCCATCAGGTTATCTACCTGGATCTGAAATCCCTTCTGTATTATAATTATTGCTTGAAGATTAACATACATAATATTTCAGGCTTAACAAAGGGCTTTGTTTCTGTCAAGATTTTCAAGCAGGTTGTACATACAGAGATGCAAGTACACACAATTTGCTTGCTTCTGTGTGTACTTTTGTCTCCAAGGTCAAGTTGCTCTTTTGTGACAAAAAAAACTTTCAAAAATCTGGACATTTTCATCACTGTTTCT
Organism: Haliaeetus leucocephalus; assembly: GCF_000737465.1. Lineage (NCBI taxonomy): Eukaryota > Metazoa > Chordata > Aves > Accipitriformes > Accipitridae > Haliaeetus > Haliaeetus leucocephalus. The sequence continues at coordinate 6,037,887 of NW_010972709.1, read as the reverse complement.
CTGCCACCATTCTTTCAGGGGAATACCCAAAGCATAAAATCCATAAGCTACACAGAATTTGGGGGCTCCAGCAAGATAAAGGGCTTCTGCCTATGTATCCCATGCTTCTATAAAGAAAGCTTTTCACGAGCTTCAGTGTACCATGTTACTGGGAAACAAAAAGCAGAAAAGGATCCAACATTTCCTCAGGCCACAGCGTTCTGTTTTCCCCTGAGTACGGTGTTTATGTGCATGATAGCTGGGCTTCTACAGGAAGGAGGAAGATGAAAAGGAAGACTGATGATGCAGGTGTTGTCATAAGGTCATGTAAGAGGATATATTGTCTAATTCGGGGCATTACATTAGGAAGCAAAGTCAGAACTCCAGGTTTCCTAAATTGCTTTCTTGAAGTTCCACTTGTTAGATTAGAAACCTTAAAATATGAGTCTACTTTTCCCAACTGACTATACAGTAATCTGTGTTCTTCTCTTTCCATGTTAGATACCAGAAATTAGATTAATAGAGTGGCCCAACATCCTAATACCCCAAAAATCATCAAAGGTAACTCATTTAAATTCATTCTCTTTGCAAAAATAGCTTGTCAAAGTACTACATATTCCCTGGAACTCAGGCCAAAAATAGGACATCTCCAATACAGTTCAGCCTGTTTCTTTTCAAGGTTTAAAAAATAAATGTTGCTATTATCTTCTGGGTTATTGGGTATGTCAAGACATTATATGGCCCTTAAATCAGAGAATAATTCTCAATTTGTTGATATTACAAATAAAATCATTCTCTACCTCCTTATCACGTAAAATGGACCCAAAATATTTTAAGAAAGCAAACACAACATAACACATTGCCTGGAAACCTGCAGGTAAACCACCATTTCTAAATAATTTCACTTTCTAGAAAACACATTTTCAATATCTACAGTAACTTTCAGGTTGCATTCATCTGTGTCAGAAATTCTTGCACTCACTTTCAGTTTAAAGCTCAAACTCCCTGTTTTTTCTGTAGTCAGTGTTGCTTCTGGCTCCATGTCATGCTATCTTACTCGAAAGCAGAATCAGATGTGAAAAACAGCTCAGTAATTAACCAGCAATTTGTATAAGAGATAAAATATCTTCATAGTAGGGGTATAACGGAATCATTATTGAAAGCTGTCTAAAAGCACTAGATGAAAACAGAAAGATGTTTGACCTCAACTACACCAATTTCACAAATAAAGCCTTAATAATAGCTTGCAATCACACTTGGCTGGGCATTATTTCCCAGACACGCAAGGTCTGCATTACAGGGCCAGAAGCAGTGACTCACTCTGCCAGCTGCCGTGATGGCCTGGGGCAGCTTGTTATTCTGTCATAAGTTGTTTTGTGCATGTTGTAAAAGCTTCTATACATCTGATCCCTCAAGAAAACATTCACCGTGTATAAGCAAGAAGGTAGGGAGTTTTCCCCATTTCTGAAAATTCATTTAAAGTTAATTTTTTAAGGTAGAAGAGAGAAATCAAATTATCTTTTACTCAAAGAAAAAGAAGATTCAAAAGGTACTATTTTAAAGACATGACTAAAAAAAGAGGGTTGAATGTTTTCCACGCAAAGGCAACATAAACGCATGCATTCAATGTTATGTGTACATCTGCATTCATCAGCGCTGCAGGCTGTGTATCACTGTGCAGTTCTGAACTGTAAAACAAGCAGACAAAGCTAAAAGGCTGTGCATCTTTTCTATACCAGTCCTTGTCTAGATCCTCAGCTGTTCAAATTTTCACAAGCTGAAAGCAGAAACTGGAAAACTAGCCTACCAATTCTATGTTCAAAGACTGGTTAAGACAGCCTATTATTTGTGTCAGTAGAAGATTTAAAGTCAACATTACTGTTTAAAGCCCTTGATTAGTCCAACCATATGATCACTGCCATGTTTTAGAGACTGAATTTCTTGTGTTTATGCCTTTTTGCCCTCATGTAGTACCTGCTATTTCCTCTTGCCTAACAGGTATGACATTGGTCAGTTTTAGCAAAAGGCTCAGGTTTATTTGCAGTGATTCTCCAAAGGTTTGGAAATGAATAATCATAATTTAGCAATTGACTAAAACTTTATACAACTTGTCTGAACGTCTTCATTTTTGGTAGTTTATCTGAGTTTCTTATAGATTGGCTTACCTCATGAGATTTCTAGGATTCCTCATTTCTGAACTTCCTGGAGATAAGCCTGTCTTTTATAGCATGCTGACATTGCTGAGTCCGATCCTGGATAGTACCCAGACTTCTAGAGGTGCAGTCTATGTTGGACATATTTTGCAATAGCTTCTTAAACATTCAGAGGGAAATCAACAATATTTCATGTTGCAAAGTGATAGGATGAGGGTCTTGTTTTTTCTGACATGTATCATCCTGTTCTTCAGTCTGCTCCTTGCAAAAAGCAAGTAAGGCAGTAGTCAAACTCTTCAGAAACACACCTGTTTTCAGTAGTTTTTATGATTTCTGATTTCCCACTGACACTCTCTTCAGATCACATACGGTGTTCACACCTCTTCAATACCTTAGAAAAACTGAGTGAGATCTAGTAGAGTTCAAAAGCTCGTACTTTAATCTTTCTAAAGAGGGAAAATCACAGCTAAAAATTTCCTGCTTGAGGGTATAAGCTAGCCTCTACATGCCTGAGGTTAAAACAGATGGTCCCTTTTGAGCATGTAATTCCAGGATTGTCTGCTGTAGGGTTTCCTTGCAACTTTGTCATCTGGGACTGGCCACTGTCAGAGGTATGTATTGGACTAGATAGCCATAGCCATTGCAATATAATAGTACACTTCTAGTCTTAGCATTATAATTAATTTATTTGTGGTTTCATCTGGTATGCTGTCCCCTCACATTATAATAAACCTCAAAACTTTTAGCTGCCACACGAAAAGTAAGTTTGTTCTCTAGAGTTAGCAACAGTATTTGTACAGTAACTGAGGTTGGGGCATCATTTAACACCAGTTTCTTCACTGCCACAGAAAACAATACATGACGGGTGAGTCATATCTGGGTTTTGAAGCTTAAGTTTGTGCTTAAATTCTTCAGAACCAGGGAACTCGAAGCAATAGTTTTGCAGCTTTTGGCAAAAGTAGCATGAATGTTCCATCCTGAAATCTGTAGCTAAAGAAAGGAAACTTGCCTTACTTTTAGGGCATCTTCTATTTATAGTCTTCAGACTGAAAACGCAGAGGAAGCAAGTTGAGGAGGAATGGTTCTCATATAAAATGACTACTGTACCACTGCAAAATTGCATGTGACCCAATTCAGAGCACAAAGCATCAGGAAAGAGTAAAGACAGCTGAGATGGCAAATTCACAATCTGAACACTTCGGAGATTTTCCTGAAGGTAAAAGAAAGAATAAGACAGAATGAATGAGAGAAAAAGACAATGAATGAAATTACCCAAAATCATTTGATTGAATCCTAATAACGAAGCATTGAGGTACATCCAGTTAAACTAGGAATACATGTTGAAGAATCCCATCTTAGTTGTTCACAACAGCTGAATGCCTAAATCCGTAAGTACAACTAAGTTTATGTAATAACATTTATAACGCTTATTATTTAATCAACAGTCAAATATGATAGTCTTATTCTGGCATGATACAGAATAGTACAAATCACATTTCATTACAAACACTGCTAGAACATGGAAAGTTAGTAAGAATTATGCAAATATATATAAATACTGTGAATGGAACAATTAGAAGAGCTACATATCCCTAAGCTTCTCCACATCAAAAATATAGTAGACATCTGTTTGTATTTGAACACACACTGAAAACAGATCCTTAAAGATTCACAGATTTTGCAGATATATCCACTGAAGCTATCTAAACTTTCAGACTGTAATGTTTGTTGTGTGTTTAAACCTGATACAAATGCACCTAGAAACAATAATGAGACAAAACTGAGGCACATAATAACTGCTCACCTGCTTCTGACCTTAGTGGGAGCTTTGCTGGAGTAAAGGTGAGGCATTTCAAGGTATGAGCGAGTTTGTCTGAAGATGCCTTCATATCATGTATGCATGGCTTTCAGATAACAAGGTTCTCTCAAAGATCTTGCAGAATTTTAAAAGGCTTTAAAATGTTGGCCCATTGCATACTTGACAGATATGATAGATGATTGCATACCATCTTAGCATTTACTGTCTTTGAAGTGATCCGCAGAGCCTAAGATAATAAAGTGGGTGGCTTAAGAAGAAAGAATACTAAAAAAAGATTTAAAATGTTTTTGGGTGTCTCAAGAGTCCTTTAGCTATAATGCAACATACATATACTTCTCTAACTGTACCTAGTTTACACCTCCTTTTGTAGCATAATATTATTCTGCAATTTATCAAAGACATCAGAAAGGTTACACATGAAACAGAGTCATAAACACTCCCCCAAACACAAAACCATAAGGGATCTTATGGTATCAGAATTACAGTGTAGTGGGCAGTACTTTGTGGTCTCTGTGGTGTCTGCAAAGAAAACTACAAAACTTGTAACATTTGTAATCTCTCGTTCTGAACGGAGGTCAACTCCTTCATTCACAGGCTTGTTCATTCAGGTCTCCCTCATTCACAGGCTTGTTCATTCAGGTCTCCCTCACTCAGGCACCACTCTGACCAGTTGCTAAGCAGCTCTTGCCATCTGCTGAGGTAGGGCCTCATGGACTGGGCAGGTTCCCTTAAAACCATGGTGGGGAAATAGACTGTTCCCATTTGCACCTACACTGGCAAAAAGCACAGGTGCAGACGTATCAGGGATGTAGTCATTCACATAATTTACAAACATGAGGACAAACCTTTTGTTAAGCGTCATTCCAAATTCACCCTCTTACTTTTTTACCCTCTTATATTATTGTCTGCTACATCTCCTGCCGGGTTGACCCTATAAATGAGGTAAAATTTCCCTGCAATTTATTTAACCACACACAAACATGAAAGCAGAGGCCATCCACTTACACTTGGGTCTCATCCATGAGGTTGGCTCTAATGTCATGGTGTATTCACAAATTTTACAAAATGCTCGCAGTCAAAAATCTGTTTCTATCTCAAAGCTTTACTGAATCATCTGGATGTGGTAAAACATGCACTGCATGGCACAGTGCAAGTTGCAGACACATTCGAATACTTAGTTGCACCTACAGATCAAGACCCTCAAACCACCACATTAAGATTTCAGATAAAACAAGTTCTAAAGTATTCTGGATTTTTGTTCATTACCAGTGATACCTTCAATTTTGATGCTTAAGTTTTCATATCTTTACATTTCTAAATATTTTTCAGTTTGTTTATGGTGTCAACTTTGTTTCCTTTTACCTTTTTGTTGCACTTCCTTTAACGAAGTAAAAGACATTGACCGTGCCTAGGAAATCAGGATGGCAATCTACCTTTAGCTGTCAAAAGTGTCCTCAAATACAAACACACTCTGATCACTACTGGTTTGAGTCTATGCTTATATTTACTTGGAACATCTATCCTGAATTTAATCTTAATTATCAAAAAAGTTATACAAGGTTAGTTGTCATTTCTGTTAATATTACTAACATTACTCAGCTACTTATTCCTATTGTTTCCCTAGTCTCTTCCTGAGCATGAAGTATCACTGTTTGAAAAGAAGAGAGAAGATGAAGACTACAACTCTCCAGCTTTTAGCACACGTTGCAGTACCTTCTCGGGAGAAGACCTGTAGCTTCTGCACAATCTGTACAGAACAATCTCTAGCTCAGAGCTTTGCCCTGCTCCTCTGTTTCTTTCTTGCTGAGACTGAGGAGGGGCACCTGCTACATCTCTTTGCACAGAGCAAAGCACTTGTTCTCATGCATCCAGGAACAACCCTGGACAGTAAATAATGCTCCAAAATCAGGACACAAAACATTCTGTCATAAGCTCACTTGCCCTGCAACGCAGATAGACTTACAGTCTGAGCAAAATCAAACAGGAGAACAAGTAGGAAACTATTCCTTTCTCCCTTTCATGGTTTAGTAATAGCTGCATCAGCCTAAGCAGGAGTAAACAGCGTTTGCCTAAAAACATCACCCAAAGCACATCACAGTGTCTCCGCAATATCTGGAGCCAAAGAACAACTGGTAATATTTTACATTCTGGGAATCAAATACTTAGTGATAACTCTGACTACACTTTAAGGTAGTTGCTTTCAGCTCATAACTTCATACTTAATTCACATTAACACTTGTCTGAATTTCACATTAGTTACTAAAATACCAGTGCACAAAGTGGAAATAGGGACTAGTACCTGAACAGTGCAGACACATACATCTATGTAAAGATCAATACATAATGCCTTTCATGAGATAAGGAGTGCTTTATTCCTCAGACTTTGTGCCTCATTTCTAAGATTTATTGCTGCACAGATAAAGTTTAAGTTATTGGCTTTACTCTTTTCAAGGACTATGGAAAGAAGGGCAGTTATGAGTACCTATTAACTGTCCACTTCATTTGACTGTAAATCATGGTGAAAGACTTCAGTTTTATATATTTAAAAGTGGAAAATATATGACTGATCACAACTTTTTGTTAGAGTTGTGCTAATTCTTCAATGAATATATTAAAAGAATGATCATGATTTATTCTGCCTTTTAAAAGAAAAAGAACTTCAGCCAACCATTGCAGTTATATCTCTCTCATAGCTGGAAAAACACTGAAATGCAAAACATGTATTTATTAAGAAAATTTAGAAGAATTAACAGTTGTTTCAGCTTTAGAAGAAAGGCCTGTAGGCCACACTGAATCTAAAATATTCTAGTATACACGGACTAGCAATAGCAAAGACATACCACTTTTACCATGATCTGAATTTTTTCTTTTCATCCCTATGTCCTATTAATCTGCTTCCACGTTCTCTGTGGATATGTTGTTACTGTACATCACAAAGGACGATATACTTCCTCAAAAGGCTACAGGCCTCTTCAGTTTCTCCAAACTGTCCCATGAAAACATGAAGTATTCTTTAGAATTTTGTGTCCAGACTGTTGAGAGTTCTTGTTTCAGACAGAGGTAGTCTCTCACTGCTAAAATTCATTAGCCTGAACACTTGCAATTTAAGATAATTCTATCATGCCTTAGGCTTGTGGTGCAAGAAAATGCTAGTGAAAGCTCAATAGATACTCAAAATCATCTCACGGAAACTTTCTCTCCAATTCTTCAGAAATAATTATCTCAGTCTCCTATACAAATTTTTATTTCAAATATAAATTAAAGTTACTAATTCATACACCATGGTGTCTGCTCTGAGATCTTTAGGACAGAAACACAAGTAAGCTTTCAGTCAATTAAAAAACCCAAACGTACAGTAGTGCAAATGTTGAAATGTAAGGTATTCTGGTTCTCTCAGCTCTCCAGGTGACTCCCTGTCTTTCCACATTAGAACTAGGAAGTTCAGAATATCTGTAGGTGGCCTAAAAAACTCTTCAATACATCTTATAGGTTTAGAAGTATTTTCTTCCCTTTATTTTTATTTCAGAAAGTTGACAATGTTAGGCATTTTTTCTCATCCCATTACTCATGAAACACTTCTGTGGCTGCTTTGCTGCTTCCAGCACTGTTAGCTTTTTTCTTATTTTGTTTTGTCTCTCATATGTACTGTTCTTTACCACAGTTTATTGTTTCATAATTTTAAGATGAATTCATGGAACTGAAACCAAAGCAATTCATAAGATCTTCTCAAGGTCAAAGCTAAAAAGAACTATAAACTAAGAGTATGATACTTCAGGACCAACATGGTAGTAATGATGTCTCAATACCATCAGAAGCAGGGAGCAGTGCAAATTTTCATACTCCACAACAATACTGAAGGTTACTTCATAAGTTTCTAATTCAGATTTTCCAGCAAAAAGACTGCCAAACCTAAGAATAATATTTCTGTTCAGGACCAGTTTCTGGTGTGCTAACTCAACTTGAATGGTACATTATCCCTTGAGAAGTCCAGCAGAACATGGTGGAACAAATCATGAAGGCAGCACACAGCATGAATAATCATGTTAATCTGTGTAGCACAAGGAGTAGAGATGAAGAATAGGAAGTGTATTTCCCAAGCCCTGAAATTTCTCTGTATGAGAATTTTCTCAGGTAATTTTTTGCTGTTCTAGCAATAGGACTTCCTCAGTTTCCACTTTTGAAAAAATACAGTATTTATTATGCCAGTGACCTGACTGGATCTCTCACATCCCAGATAACCACATTAAATCAGTACAGGTTTTTACCGTGAGAAAAATATGCTCAAATTACCTTGTGCATGTTTATTACACAGAATAAAGCAGAAGGAAAATAAGTAGTTCAAATTAGGCAAAGATTATGGCGGACTGATTTTGTACATCACTTGTGTTCAAATAAATCTAGAATAAGTAGTAAAAATTGTTCTCAACTACTTTGAGGGGAATTGATGTTGGGGGCAGCAGTGGGGGTGGGTAGAGAAGAAGAGTTTAAAACTCAAAAATAAAAATAAATTCTAATCCAATACACACTAGAGCTAAATCTGATCAACTGGTGAGGACTTCATAACAGAGAAGCATCTTTATTCTGGAGATTATCCTCCTCTTCTTAGAGACAGTTCTCTTCCAAGCACTTTTTTTCCACACAAAAATGCCTTGTATTGATAATGAAATTCAGTGACAAACCTGTGGGTTCTCCGAAGACAGATTGCACCTTTTGGTGAATTATTGTGTCTCCTAAAATGTGAACACATACTTTTTTGCTCAACAATTCAAATAGATGTCAGGAACATGGTAGGTTTATGCATACTATTTCTTTTGCATAACACAGACTTCTGTAACATGCAGGAGTATATCTCTTTTTCAAATGGATTTTTTTATTAATTTTTCTACAATTCAACACCATAATTCAAGTAATATAAGAGACACAAAGCACTGAAATCCCACAAAGAACTCCAATAACATGCTATTATGCCTTGAAATTTATGAGATTGATATAAGACTCTTTGCATTATGGAAACAATTTTACCAAGATTGCGTACAAAGTTTGATGCTTAAGTATGACTGTGTTCTATTATTCTCTGTCGGAAAGTAATGTTTGGGTATTTTTCCTCAGCATTAAAATAAAATTGACAGAATTCAGTGATGCATAGAATCAAACAATCATCCTTTTACCTTCAAAGAATCTTCAATCTGACCCCTAAGTCTACGCTTCTGACAAGGAAAGTGAAATGGTAGAACATATCCTGGTGGTGACAATGAAAGGAAATTGATTGTTAATATGAAATAGGTCACCTTTATGACTACGTGTCAGCTGCAAGCGAGTGATAGATGCCTAGGAGAGATGTTTCACCCTACAGATGTATGAGTGATACATGAAAATTTTCAAGCAGAAGCTGCTTGCATAAAGGCCAAAGAACATAATGAAGAGGAAGTAGCATCTGACCTTTAGAGGGGAGAAAAATGGAGAGGGATTGTGTAGCTGACTGATACTTTTGTAAAAAGAAAAATTAAAAGTTCAAGCTGTACTATAGTCATATTAGGGCTTGTTCTTTTTCTTTTACAAGTTACTATTTTACCTGCGATGTCTGAGATAATATTAGTTGAAATAAGAGGTACGGAAAGAGTGGAAAGAGTTACGATATTACCCTAGGACTCTGCAAGTATAGACATTTCGTTATTCTTTCACGTTTTTTTAGTGAGTGGGTGCATCATACGCTGTCTGTATAAACAATAAACAAAGGTAATTCTAGTTCCTTCTTCTCACACATTGTTTATCTTACCTAATTACATCCTGTTCTTTTTATGATATGGATGTCTCCTACAGTCTGCATACAGTGCATACACAATAGTTTCCCCCCCACCACCCACAGGCTGTTGGAAGAGAGGTGCAGTGTGTCTCTGAAGCTGGGAGATGCTCAAGGAAGGAAAGGCAAGGAGCGTGGTGGAGCGAATTCCTACTTGACCAGGCTCTCTATTAGCCTCAAAAGTAAGGATGGCCCCTTCTTCCATGGGGCATTAATTTATACTATTTGTCAAGAAGAAAGGAATGTACAGATTAGTAGCTCAGTATTAATCAGCTGCAATCAGTCTCCTGTCATTCTACTCCCACAATATTGAAAGCCCTTTCAAAGAATCGGTGCCTTGGAGCTCTCGATAATCATCATTTAATATTTGAAACCACCATTCAGAAGGTACCTATCTGTCAACATGTCACTTTACATACTAATAAAACAATTCTTCTTCTATTGTACCTGAACTTAGGAATCTCAAGGTGTTTTGGAAAGAGTAAACCTTAACATTCTTATGGGATCCTTGTGATTTCCAGTGAAAAAGCTGATTTGAGGGCATCAGTGGTTGCCTGATTTCTGGAAAGAACTCAGTTCTGACCAGTAAAAATTAAATATCTTTTAAAAGTATGTTTAGTTTAATGCTTAACACTTGAAACACCAAAAGTGGTCATTCACCTTTAAATTTAAGCCATAGTCTGTCAGTAGTTACTAATGCTGTCTCTGCTGGATCACCTATTAGACACAGAGCCTTCAGAGAACACAAAATATATCACATACAAACAGAATTTGTAAAATGTTTTATGCTACTTGATCATAACCTCAAAAAAGTATTGATTAAATTTAAGATATAAAAAAAAATGCTAATGACAAATAGCAAGGCTGCTGAGACATCAACATTTAAAAGCACTTGCTGAGTGGAGTATTTCTTTTTATCTATCCAAAATGACTTTTGCACATTTTTATATTCTAAAAATACAGGATTAACTGCATCTGTTAGATCAATAGCATAAAGTAGCAATGCTGTCTTCCATAAACACCCAGTCATTTTTATGAACCAGATTATTAGTAGTTAAATATTTAAAGATGCTTGCCCTTTGGATCTCACTTTGATGCTTGCAGCCAGAAAATTCTATCTTCCAACACCACATCCAGGCTCCACAGTGTGGGAGGAAGATTTTGAACCAGTTCAAGAGCAAAATTAATTTTCCATCCTTCTAGACATAAAAAGAAAACCAAGAATGTATTCAAAAACAATACTGCACATTTTAGCTCATTAGAGATTGTCTTCAAGGAGTGATGCAGAATGAACCATATCAGAACAGGAACAACAAATTCAAGAGGGCAGAGAGTTAGGCATAAGGGTTTGGTTATTGCATATGAGAGTCCTAACATACACAAAATAATAGCACTGCAAAAGAGTGAATCAACCTTCCTTTCTTTGTGTCATTTTCTGTTTCATTACTTTCTCTTTCCTCTGCAGTGTTTGGCACCCTCAATCCTTCTCTGTGCTTTAAGTGTACCATATCTCAATCTTCCCCATGATTTGCTCCCCCTTCTCTGTTCAGTTTTGAAAGTTTAAAAATAAATGTGCACCAGGGACCATCTACTACAAGTAACTCCTTGAAACAATATTTCAACTAAATTAAAATGACTGGCTGTCCACGAACTAGGAGGACATAGGCAGCAGAACTAGAGCTGTTTATCAAGAGGATTCCAGGAGCTGATTCAAGAATCCCAGGTATGTCTATGGGAGAGAGACAGTGAGGGTTAGACAGGGTAATGGTAATGCTGTTACATGGGTTATCTGGTCCTTTCATTCAAAACAGGGTCAATGCAGCAGCGACAAAGGAACAACATATATAACCCGGAAACAGGATTGTCTCCCTGGATTTTTGCCCATTTCCCCAGGGTACTCGTCAGGCTGTGCACTGAAATGTAACAATTGGTTTCAAGCAAACTAACAGGTATACTACACTGAAATTTTAATAGACTGAAATCCTGTCTGATTTCCTTTCACAGTAACCAAGGAACAAACTTAAAGAGCTACAGAGTAAAAATCAAAGTAACCCAATAAAAAAATATACAATTTCACTAATTCTTGGTGTCCACTTGTATTGAGACTGATCCTTTTCTCTTCTGTCTTCTTCTGTTCCTTCAATTGCATACTCATCTTTGGGAGCCCACCAACATGCCTCCAAACCCTCTGTGGCAGATGGGACAAGACTCATATTCCCCAGACACAAACATCATTAGACTTTTTAAAAGAGCACTTCAGCATCCAAGGCAAGGGGAGCAGTCAGTGAGGTGCTGCAAATGTTGCTTATAGAAATACATTTATAGTGAAATAAGGGAAATCTAAGCTAGACAACATCTGTGTACAACAAAGAAGAAAGTGTAATGCGATTAGCCCAGATATGCTGAATTGTGTATTGATTCAGTAGGTGATGCTCAGCTAGTACTTGACAGCTGAGGAGGATAGGACTGATGGAATTCAGAGAGTGAGAAAGACTACAAATGTTAATTAGAACTGTACCAAGACTGTCTCCCAGAGAGTCACCAAGCATAGACCCCATTTCCAAAAATAAGGGATATATTTATCCAACATGTTGTCCCCATGATTGCTACTTAGCTGCGTCACACAGGAAGCAATCCAATCTGTTCATATGTTTGTACTAACAGTATTTGTAAATTAAATAATAAATGTGCACCCCAATAGACTCCCGTTGGTTTAAAAACACACTGCAATGTATTCTGAAGAAAAAAATTTGCATGCAAATAAGATGTTTATAGTGATGTGACAGGCAAAAAGGTAGTGTGACACACAACCATTTCACTGGCTAGTGGTAATAAGCTTTTCACCATAACAAATTAGCACATCTGTGTAAAAATGTACATGTATCTCCATACAGCCATCTGCACACATATTTCTGTTCCTGTTTTAAGAGTACTTCTTATAGTGTCATATCAAAACCAAAAAAGGTAGTCAGTACTAGTATTTACATGAAGTCAAAGTAAGTTAAGATGCCAAAATAGTGCTTTTGTTTCCCTGAGATTCCTCTATCAATTTATTTCAATTTAAATATAGCATATTAGTTTTCCCTGAAAAAGAAGAAGGAAAAAGAATTGATCTTTTTGTCACTTTGAATCACATTATCTCATAACTATAATTCACATAAAACAAATTAAGAGGCTGATCAAATGCTCTGTTAACATAATTCTTTAATAATAATATCACTTAGATCTTAAATGGCTTAATTAGATTTCAGTCATTGCAATCAACAGCCTCATTGAAAGTGTTCATTTATAATTTATACTCTTTGCATTTTACTGTTCATTTTTAAAAAAAGCATTAACAATAAGAGCCAACAGTAAGTAGAAAAAAACAATAGTAACAATTAAACCCAAAGTGATTTATAGAGATGTTGCACCCTTTAGGTTTTGGGATGAACTTATTTCATGGTTCACTAAACATCAATGAAAATATTTCAATTGGCTTGAATGGCTTCATGATTTCCCCTTAGGAAAAATATGTTTGGACTTTAAACACAAATCTAGATCCAGCCTTTTGCATTTGACCACAAATCTGGATTGAATAAAATAAAATAAGCTGTGCTTTCATTGAAAAACTGAAAAATGAAATAGATCTTTCAGACACACTTGAGGCCTAAACACATTCAATTAAACTTCCATTCATTAATTAGATTTTTCCAGATAATGAAGATGTAAAGAATAAACCTAGCCAATGCAACATTTGCTGTTGTGAAGTATACTGTTCTTTATTTTAAAGAACACGTTTGTTTAGAACATAGACGTGTTCTGTCAAGGCACCACTTGCACACTTATGCACGTTTCAACGCAACCATGTTCACAGATAACATTTTTTCTGACTGCAGATAGAAATAGGTCATTCAGGGTCAGATGACTTACTGTCTTGGGATAAATTGACAAGAAGCTCAATATGACCTGGCAATGTGCGCTTGCAGCCCAGAAAGCCAACTGTACGTTGGGCTGCATCAAAAGAAGCGTGACCAGCAGGTCGAGGGAGGTGATTCTCCCCCTCTACTCCGCTCTCATGAGACCCCAGCTGGAGTACTGCATTCAGCTCTGGGGCCCCCACCATAAGGAGGACATGGACCTGTTGGAGCAAGTCCAGAGAAGAGCCTCAAAGATGATCGGGGGCTGGAGCACCTCCCCTATGAAGACAGGCTAAGGGAGTTGAGGTTGTTTAGCCTGGAGAAGAAAAGGCTCTGGGGAGACCTTATGGCAGCCTGCCAGTACCTAAAGGGGGCCTACAAGAAAGCCAGAGCTACTTCTTACAAGGGCATGTAGTGATAGGACAAGGGGTAATGGCTTTAAACTGAAAGAGGGTAGATTTAGATTAGGTGTAAGGAAGAAGTCCTTCACTGTGAGGGTGGTGAGGCACTGGAACAGGTTGCCCAAAGAAGTTGTGGATGCCCCATCCTGGAAGTGTTCAAGGCCGGGTTGAATGGGGCTTTGAGCAACCTGGTCTAGTGGAAGGGGTCCCCGCCCACCGCAGGGGGGTTGGAACTAGATGATCTTTAAGGTCCCTTTCAACCCAAACCATTCTATGAAATTACAATTGTATCTACAATGGTAAAGTACAACCTTTGGGCCTGGCCTGCAGGAAACAGAACTCCATATCTGATACCATTCACCCCACAGAGCAAGTGAAATATTACAGCTCCAGGACTTTAGATAAGATTTATGAGGATTGTGGTTCCTCTTTGAACAGAGAATATCTTAATGTTAACAAGACAGGCTTTCTGCTTTTATTCCTATTAATAGGCAGATCTTTATCTTCCTGTTGTTATTGCAAGATTATGTATTTATATTTTTATATGTTTATAATTATGCTCCCTTTAAATAAGCAGTGATTGGTTAACACATAGGTGTTTCTTCAATAACTACTTTAGCTAGTTAAACTGAGTACATTTCACTAGCTTCTTCCTAGCAGTGCCCACAACAGACCTCAGCGGTATTTTAACACCCATCCCTCTAGAGCATTCTGCTGATATGCTCAAAATATATGTGTAAACTAGCAGGCATCTGCTAAGCTACTAGTGAAGTCTCCAGTAAGTAAATAAATGCATCTGGGTTGCAGCCACTGAGATTTATAGCACTTTTCCCTGATTTCCTTTTTCACACTACAGTAAATACAGTAATGGTGCTGCCTAATAAACAGCCATAAATCTGCCTTCCTGTTTTTATGATGTTTGCTGATTGAAAAGTAATGCTGTGAAACTAATGAAGTCAGTGACTATGAATGCAGGAAGGTTTTGTGCGCTTGTGGGGGGGTACATTTTTAGTATATTTGAAACGGTTTATTTTGCAGCACTTTTCCACTCCCACATCAATAAGTTGGGGTTTTCTCATAACCTTCACCCCCTCTATTTTCCACATGCTGTAAGCTAGATTTTTATTCCTAATATATTCAACAGATCCAGTGCAGATGTCGAATAGAAGAGGAGGTCTGGAGTTTTTTTGGACATGGCTTCTCACCAACAACTTAATTCAGTTCCCATGAAGTCGTTGGAAAAATTCCTGTAGACTTTCATGAGAGTTGAACTGGGCTTCTGTTGCTTCCTTCCTTCCACGCTATTTCTTTTATACCTCCTCTTCTATCCTTGAAGCAGCAGGACAGTTTGTGAGCAGTAGTATACAACACACATCTGTTCTTACGTTTCAGTTAACAGAGCAGTGCAGGAAACTTCTAAAAGTGCAGGAAACATTGCCTGCAGGATCTCTGCAGGCAAAGCATGGCAGAAGCATGCCAGAGATCACCCTTGTAAAAATATCCATTCTGTTTCTGTTAACATCTCAAATTTTGCTGAGCCTGATGGGACTGTCCATAAAAGTCAGACATTTCTTTTCAAGTGATGACACTTTTGAGAAAAGTGATTGCTTTTTTTCTCAGACATTTCTTGGTGATAGTATGAGAACTAAATCAAAAGCAAACAGAAAAGGTGACTTAATTAGATGATTTTATCCAGCAACTCTGGAAACAACTTATTTTATCAACTGAAGGCTTGCCACTTCTGTAAGTTGGAAGTGATATACATGTCAGAGGTAGTCCAAATATTAATTAAAGCAGTTTGCAGATGTCAAATCTCCAAGATGTCAAGTGACAGCTACAGGGAATTAGCTGTGTTTATATTTCAAAAGAACGGAAATATTTTTAATTCCTACCAATGAGAAGATAGACAGACTGTTGGCATCAGCCAACAGAAGTGAGTACTTAGCAGCTCATCTAGTCTTGCCTGTGTGCATCATTACCTCCTTCCCTCTTGCCAGATGCACTAATTTCAGGAAAGTTTAAAGTGAGCTTGTTCAAAGAAAACAGGTGAGACAGAACTAGCTATGCTGACCTGTAAAAGCTCTCCCAAGAGGAAGCTTAATTGCATTTTGACAACCTTTATCCCACCCAGCAGTTATGGCTACCAACTTCGCAGACTGATATAAAATCCCAGGGGCTAGAGGAACCTCAAAACAAAGGAAGACGTGAGACCTCATGACTGACTAAACAAGAAATTCCATTGTTTTCCTTCCACAAGAGCCCATCTACAGACTTGCTCATCCCCTCACAGTAGAACAGGTACTAATGGTAAAGGGGAAAGACCTCAAATCAAACACACAGCTATACAGTGAGAATGCCTGCAGGAATTGCAAAGGACTCTCCTTCCCAGCTATTATTACCTCCTCGGAACTGCACAAACCCAGCAACTGCTACACCCACAAGATGGGTGAATTGACATGAACTCATTAGAGTTCACAGAATGCAGGGAACATCCCTTTTTATTCCCTTTTTTGATACTTAAGTATAGGAAATGTGCAAAACAAGCAGTTGTAGAAATGATGCAGGTGGACAAAGCCTTCTTTTTTGAACGTGAGAATGTTTTACTTTCTGTAACCAAATTATTTTTTGCTCAATATTATTTGAAACAGGAATTAAACTGTACATCAGGACCACCATTGGTTTGATTCATATTTTGCAGGAGGAGAAACTAAAACTGTAAATTTCAAGTGCAAAGGAAAAAACATCACTGTGTAGCTCTGTAACACTG
Source organism: Haliaeetus leucocephalus (assembly GCF_000737465.1). NCBI lineage: Eukaryota > Metazoa > Chordata > Aves > Accipitriformes > Accipitridae > Haliaeetus > Haliaeetus leucocephalus. The sequence continues at coordinate 6,021,069 of NW_010972709.1, read as the reverse complement.
AAAGGTCATTGCTTGTCTTGCTTATCCTTGGCATTCCTAGTTTATAATTTCTCTGCCATACATGGATCTCAAGTCCCATTTTTATTAGTGCTAAAATAGACTGTTCTCCCACTGTCACACCATCTGTCTCTTTTCCTCCTGCCTGCCAGTATACAGAACATCTAGGAGTTGTTCTGAAAAGAGAAAGAAAGGAAAGAAAGAAAACTATTGTTTTGGTCACACACTCTGCTGGCGGCGGCCTGTTTCCAGCAGCGACTGCCTTCACAGAGGGACACATTCAGCCTTCGCCAGCCCATGACACACATTTAGTTAAAAAAAAAAAAAAACAAAACAAAACCCTCACTGGTTTGGAATGAGGAGAAATGTGATTTCCTTTCTGCTCTCCCACTGTGTGATTTCAGAGAAGGGCAACTCCTCCCAATATCAGTGCTGCCTTGTTGACATTTCAGGTTCCGTATCGGAAATTCCTCCTGACAAATTTCTGATTCAGCCTGAGCCTGAATCAGCAGCAACAAGACCTGTTCACAGCACACACCAAGAATGGGATTTTCAGAAAGTGACAGAAAACACAATATGGGCTGTTGGTGCCTTTGTAAAATTTACTTTGACTTTAAATCTACAAGTGCTTCTGGGGGGCTTTTTAATACAGGCATCAAATTCTTTTTTTCCCCCCATATAACAGCCCTCTGTATGAGTAGCAATCTAGGAGATTGCAAATTCCACTTATACTCAAGACAAGACAGAAATTAAAAGTAATGAGTGGCATAAGTGGGGCAACAGGCTTATTACAAGGAGTGTCCTCATGTATAATTTTATACCTGCCTAACACAAATACCAGCAGTCACAATCTCATGAAACGAGTTGGATCAGTCACTTTGCATTATGTGTTAGAAATAGCTGTAGACATTTTTAAGGGGAACAGACTGAATCAAAGATTGTCAGCAGGAAAATAAAAAGGTAGTAAGACTGCATCATTCAGAACAGATTATCAGGCTGACCATCACTTAAGTCATGTGAGGTAGTACTAGAAGAACAGAAAAGACTAAGCAGCACAAGACTTCTGAAACTGTCAGTATACAGGGTCTCTGTCTACTATATTTAATACATAAAAGTTGTATCTCAGGAGAACATTAACATTTGTTTAGTTCCTGGGTTGGTGAATGAACACTTACAATGCCTCCAGTAGCTCCACTGCTTTGACTATAGGATATTTCAAAAGCAATAGAAGTGTGACACATGACAAAGAAGGATGGATAAACTAGATCCAGAAACGTACAGACTTGGAAAGTTCTGGAAGCCATATTTTCCACTTGTTTGCATTTGTAAACCCTTAATAATAAAACTTAGTTTCACAGAAATAAATCCTATCACTCTTTGAATTTATTCTAGTCTGTGACAGCATCTCATAGCTCAGATTGAGAAGCTGATTGGGCAAAACTGAGAGGGACAGCTTTGAGGAGCTTCCATTTGATTTTCATTCACTTCCAGAGCAATATAGCTTCATATTCTGTTTAATAGTCCTTGCAATACCCTGGCTTTTTTCTTTGGGCTAAAAATGAATTTGCATTGAAGTAATTTGACTTTTCAAGCTTTTTAAGATTTTTCATGGGAAAATAGCACCATCTGTAGGAGAAAATGGACCAAATTTCATTAAAATGTGTTTCTATTTTCAAGCCGTTAAGCAAAAGTTCCTATTTTTTAAGAGAGTAAATGCATTAATTTTCGAAGTAGGGTCACGTTTTATGCACAGAGCAAGCCAAATGGACTTTTGCTGGTCTCAAGCAGGAAAGACAATGTCATTCCCATCCCAGGATAAGAGAGAAGGTGCTAAGACAAAAAGCTGGCTACTCTAATTGCCTCTAACACAGTTCAGAGACGCAGTAGTCTGTAGCCTACAAACCCTGTATTTTCCCTTGGCGGCAGCAACTGAGCCTTTACACACCTCAAAGTGGGTCCTCATCGGTTTTGTCCCAACAGCCATCCGCTAATGACAACTGCCTGCTATGTTTATGTCCACCGTCAGGCTTACAGACACTCTGGCCTCCATAAATTACAGTCTTAATTTTCCGAAGGACTTCATGTGATGTTATGTGACAGACACTACAGTGCCAGATGCTCTGCTGGGTAAAGTCTTATGCTCCTAAGGAGCTATATTGACTGGCACCAGCCAAGAGTCTGGCTTAATACTTATTTAAATAACATAGGTACTGGAAATATTCTATATTTAGTAGTGAAGCACTTTCATTTTCCTAGCCTTTTCAAAATGCCAGTATGTCCAATGTCCCAGTTTACCACAGATTTAGTTCTGTTTGCTGACATGCTTGGGGCCAGAAGATAAAAATACTTTTATTTATTCTTTCCATGATTAATATAAAACCATTATAGGAAATTAACAAAGTCATATCAAACATTTATTTCCTGAATGGAAGCTCACCTGTAACTACAAAAAGCTAGTGTTTGTAGCTGGTCCAGACCAATCAACACACTAAAGGATGGCCATGCTCACAGAACAACTAACAAACAAGTTATAATTCTGAAACAGTCCATGCAGATTCAACATTCATCTACAGCTGCAACTATAACCTAGCCTTTTTAAAGAAGGTGACAACATTACATACCTGACAGACTGGCACTACATCACATTTTTGGTACTTCCAACCTTCCCGTGCAATGCAAATAGCAGAGGTCAGAAAGCAACTGTTTGAAAAGAAGTTCCAGCAGTGAACTCTGAGCAGGGGCCCTTACAGACATAGACTTACAGAACAGCCCAAGTTGGAAGGGACCTCAAAAGATCATCTGGTCCAATCTTTCATGGGAAAGGGAACCTAGATGAGATTATCTAGCACCCTGTCCAACTGCATCTTGAATATCTCCTGTGATGGGGACTCTACCACATACCAGGGGAGGTTGTTCCAGATTGTACTCACTGTAACAATATTTCTTATATTAAGATGAAGCTTCTCCTGATGCAACTTATTCCTGTTGCCTCTTGTCTTCTCCGTGTGGCGCCTTGTGAATAATTTTGTTGAATTTGTTATTGGACTATACAAGAAACATGCCAGCAGTATCTGTGTAAAAGTGAACTCTCTGGCAGATGGCTGAAGCTTCATGACTAGTCCACATGGGACAGTCTTTCATCCTTGCTAAAAAAATAACATTCTAAAATAAGCACCAAACTTTCGTTTTTCAAATGTAAATAAATAAACAAATTAGCTGGTAAGATCACCACTACCCCAGTTGACACTTTACAGGCTATTCTGTTTATTAAACCACTTTCATAGGTTCACTAATAAAATTCTAAGCCTCTCTTCACAAATTATTAACAATTTTCATGCACGGATGATGATACTCAACTGCCACATTCAATAGATGTTTACTATTCCCATCCAACTACCACAAAAAGGTTAACTTTGCTGGAAAATACCACCTATGGTGGATAACAGCATTCCTAACTTAACTCTCAAGAGGTATTTTGTGCACTTAATGAGCATGCACATTCAATACAATTCTTACACCTCCCTCCCGACCCTCTCCTCCATACGCTTCCCTCTGTTCAGAAAAGCACAAAATTCATACATGCACTCAAAGAAAGGACAAGATACTGAACAGCTATTTAGCAGTGGTGCTAGAGAGTACTTTGCAAGGAGGTGCCAGCAAATTCCACACAGACTGTGAACTGACTAACGCTGTACAAACATGGCACTGAGCTTGAGCTAGTAAGCACTAGCGAGACACATGTCTATTACTTCACATGTGTTCATGCAGCTTCTGGCTCTGAAAGTAAAGCAAGCATCCACTGTAACATACAATGCAGATACACAAGTCTCTGAATGCATCCATACAGAATAGATGTAAAACTGAATCAACAAACTCAGCCTCACATTCCTATGTAAGTATGAGACACACAAAGGAAATATAAGGGAATATTTTTAATTACCAGCATGTCACACAGAGAGCAGTATATGAGCAGCAGCAATAATTTGTATAACAGTCTGAAATGTCCTGGGTTTGGCTTTTTTTTTTTTTTTTTTTGAAGTGTTACATAGGAGAAATAATGATTTGGGGATGGGAGGATAAGAACTGAAATGAAGTAATTTATAACTGTTGCAAAAGAGTTCTTGCATATCTGAAGGCAGTGGACAAAAAAGGGGGGTAAAAAGCACATAGAGACAAAGAAATCAATTCAAGCTTGATCCAGCATTCACTGAAACAGTGAGCTGAGCCTTTAAGATCCTGTACCACCATGAGGGAAAACTTAAATCAGGCTATTGTTAGAAATATTTTTTAGTTATTGCTAGGAAAAAAGAATCAGACCCTTCAGTAAAGTTCCCGACAGTTGGCCAAATTCTGTTCTAACATGCATCCATTGTCTTCCACTAAAGCATATATGTGCACTAGAGACTTTGGCTGCTTGGTATGAATGAGTAAAACATTCAACAAGAGAAGGAGCTGCATAAAAATTTGAAAGATTATTAGTTCCATGTTCTTATTCAATCAGAAAATGAAACATTATCTCAATTGACAGGAATACGCTAGCAGTGATAGTAACTATTCTGTGAGCCATTTGCTCTCTAAAGAGAAGAAAAGAATTCCATTTGCTAAAATACTCCCTAGAAAAAAAGTCACTACTCTAGAACTGAGTCCTACTTCTACCCTCATCTTGTTGGGCAACATTGTAAAATGATTAAAATACTCCATTTAAAATACAAGGAAAGTCTGTTGGCTTTGGCAACATTTATAGTTTATTTCATGCTGTTTGAAATATTTACATATACTGTACCTTATTTCCTAGCAAGAATGTCATGCAACAGTTTGAAAGGCTTTAAGGATGTATCATGGCATTTGTTGCTTTTAAATGTACAAGTAGCATTTCAATTAGCCTAATAATGGTTTCCTAGGAGAACTGAAGATTCACTTAGAAACACTGCACAGATCAGAAAAGCTAGTTTTCAAGCAAATGTGTGCATGTAGGCATGCTTCTGTCTTTCATCATCAGGTAGTCAGAAGTGTTGTTATTTGCCCATGGACTTTTCTGTTCTTAATTTAGCCTTCACATTTCACTCCAGTTTCTATACTAACCTTTATTTCTTAGTGGCAGTTGGACTACACCTGAAGGTAAAATTTAAGACCCATCCTTGTTCACAGTGCCTGCAAAAAATCCTTGGTTTTTTTTTCATAATAGCTGCAACACAGCTGCACAAACTGATAATTCAAGAGATATTCCACTTGGTGTTCAACTGTAATGTTGCATCAGACAACATTACTAATGCCATTTTATCTGTCCAGCCTTCAGGTGAGATGTGGAAGAGCATAGCTATTATCAAAACACCATCAGCTTATTCCAGTGGCACAGCTGTTACATATAACATAAAAAAATGAGCCAGCTGAACATGTTAGCCTGCCCCCCAGCTAAAGCAGTAGTCATATAGTAAAAGGGCTCATAGGAAAAATCATCTAACAAGCCAAAAAAAGCACAATTTGAAGCACATGCAATGTGTTTCCCTCCCTAGTCCTAGCTGCTACCTCAAGGAAAGATAATTCCTGTAGAATAAGCTAATCCTGTAATCCAAAGGTAACCACAATTCTTTTCAGAACTACACCAACTCCTCCCTGGGAAGTCAGAAGGGCATGTAAAATCATTCTCTCCCAAATGCTGGTTTTGAAGCTACAGAAGAAGATGTGAAGAGCCCAAGAGGAACTTCTAGGTTCTGCTCCTTCCAAGATCCCACTGACAGCTAGTCTCACATGAAATACCATTCTATTCCTTCTGGGAGCATTGCTTTCTGCAGTTCATAAGAAAAAGTTTATAGAATCAGTTTGCAGACAGAGAAACAGGGGTGGGGGTGGAGCAGGGGCAGGCACTTAAACCAGCAGCAGCTGCAAAATCAAGTCTTGAATGAACTGATGAAGAAAAGCTTCAAGATATCATCCATGCCAGGTGGCATTAGCTTTCAGTGAGATCTGGGCATGAAAGTAAGATACATGCTGTTCTCATCAATGAAGCACAGGGAGTTTGTAGTTAGTAAAAATCATAAAATAGTTTGAACAGCCCGGGAGATACTAATGAAAGACTGATTTGTAGCAATCTGCCATTCCCTCACCTGTCTTACATATCTGGCTTGGAAAACAGAGAGTGACTCTGAGTCTCTGAAGTTACTTTCCATTTTACGACTAACACCATCAGTTTTTACTACCTTCTGGGATAACACACAGACTAGGTAAAATTCACCCATGTGGAGACAGCTCACTAAATGGAGCCTCCACTCCATTTACATGCTCCTTGACTTATGCATACTGATACAGATATATTCTGCAGGATGTTTGCTCCAGGCTGAATTTCCTTCAACAAGCTCTTTCTGAATCTGAAGACTTTCTAACACAAAACAGGGAGATTTTCTTCAAGTCTTTCATGTATTCAGGAGTCATGATACTTAGGATGATCAGGTTCTATTAAAATACTTAAACAAAACAATGTTATGTTTATTTTACTCTGAATTTCCAGCTTCAATAGCCCTAAAGACTAGAAACTTCACTTAAAAGGTAAACTAAAACTACCACCACTTGAATTCAAGAGGTTAAGATTTGAGCAAAACCTCAAGTATACAAAAAATGCAATAATGACATCAACATAGTATGTTGATATCACCTTGATATTAAAGCAGAAAAAATATAGTTGAGACTTGTCCATACCACAACATCTAACCAAGTTTGAATCCAGAAATTGGCACAGTCAGTTTTCTATAACGTTACACTTAATGTGCTGAAATGGTTCCACAGAATATAGCCAACTATAACCAGTTGATTGTGCCTATGGCCAAAGTAAGTTAGAACAAGAGCTACTTGTGTTCACAAGGCATCTAGGATAATACAATCCTGATCCACTGCTAGGGGTTCCCAGACATTACTACAATGTAAGTAAAAGTTAGTTTTAAAATGCTTGTGAAAAGTCAAGAATGCAGACAATACACAATTTAATAGAAAAAGAGCTTACATTAATTCATGATGATTACATATATAGACCAGTTCAGTTTTAACAATGAAATAGAAAGCAGCACCAGCAAGGCCAGAGCAACACAGAAATAGTTGGAAAACTCAATATGGTTTTAGGATCTGATTTTAATTTGCATTAAGAACTTTCTGCTCCACTCCAGTACCACAAAGCAGATTTTATAAAAAGTGACAATTTTGTTCTTACTGTTTTCTCTCATATTCTTCTCATGCTCATCATTTGCAGCACCCTGAGATTTGAACAAATTGTGCTCGATCAGAAAATATCCAGTTTGCAGGGCAGCTTTTCCCCCCCTCAGTGAAAATTTATGAAAGTTGTGTTTTCTTCTAGCTTCTTCCTGTGCAGTCTGGTTAGATGTAAACCTAGCCTCCTCACCAAAACATGATGAGTAGGAATGGAATAAATGGGTCAGGTTTCAAGAGATGTCTAGCTTGGAGTGATATTTGAAGCTCAGGAATGTAAACTGGAATGCAAGCTGTCATGGGAGAAACACTGGAAGATATCTTAGCATATTAAGTAAAAGTCTTCTTACCACAACTCTTTCTGCCATCTTCCCTTGCCTCACCTGCAGCTAAAGAGACATGTTAAATTATAACAACCTCAGCAGTTTCATGAGGGTAATTAAACTTCCAAATTAGGTGACAAATTCAGAGTAAAAAGACCACTAAATTCTACAGAGCTTTGTGCAAGTATATGAGTTGGGCCTACTTAAGTGAATTTCAAGGCCTTACAGTTTTGTGCCGAGTCTGTAAAATTCATGTGTACACACGCCTTTCGTGCAGAATCAGGTGGAAACTTAACTTCTCCAGTTGCATTTTACTTTCAGCCTGGGTCCACCGGAAACTACAAATGACATTAAAATTTGGTGGAAAAGAAGTGATGGAAAAGGAATGAATTTACATAACACAGAAACCGAAGGCAACATTTGCACAAGCTCCTCTGAAGCCCAAATCCCAAGCGTCACAGAGCAACAGTCAGCATGTGCTGAGAAACACAAAATATTAATGACACTATGACAAAGCTTGTATATTTCATCTTAGGAATAGGACTCCTACTGTTTATATTTGATTTGTAAAAAGTAAGAGCACACATCACAGATGTTAGGATTTTGCTGCTCTGATTTGACTTGGAAAGGCACGATACAAACTGATAGATGAATACCCGGAGAGTGGTTGTCCCACAGAGACATTTTCATCTTTCAAGACCTTTCACACTTCATGGTATTGCATTCTGTAGCATAACAATGTGATGTGTCTGAATACCAAATCACTGGCTTCCTGCTGAACATATAAAGAAATAATAAACGTACTTTGCCTTCCTTTTCTTTGGTACATATTCTTCTGAGTGAAAATTATATGGCAGTGTCTGAAGTCAAAGGACTGACAAACAAGGCTTCTTTGCCAGCATCCAAATTACCAAGGATGCAAATGCTTCATTTGTCTCTCTGTTCAAACAAGGCGGGCTGTTTTTATTTTTTAATGCCAGCATAGACCTATTTCCCTGCAACTCTCTCACGTGGCTCATCAGATGCACACTCTACTTAGAAAACTGTCTTCTGATGTTTAATATTGATGTCTCTGCAGACCGCTTTCATTGCACCAATTAGAAAAGGAACAACAAAGCAACTCTCAAATTACAGTATAAGGAGTCTTAAAGTATATGTAAAGGTAGCCTTGTGAAATGAGCTAGTGTAAATGTAAAATGAGTCCTCAGAATACCAGAAAATAGCAGACCATAAGGAGAGTACAGTCACATATGTACCATAGAACTGGATACAAATTCAGAAATTACCAACACTGACCCATGTCAGTATGCCCAGGGAAGGCAGAGTTAGAAGGGTATACCAGCAGACAATGTAGTCTAAGCACTACGATCCCCAGTATTTCTAGTTGTGGAGATGCACAAAAACAAGCTCAACTAGCTCAGAAGACTAAATGTCACCTTGCCTTAGAAGTGTTACTCTTGAATATTTAACTTGTGATTTATCTATTACTCTTAGTTACCATTTTCTTAACAGTAGTGGACAATTTCCTGCTCTTCTGTAAAAAAACAGAACTGGAAAACAACCATGTTTCAGTTGAATAAACTTACTTTCAACTTTTATAGTTACAGAGGAGAGGGCAAAGGTCTTCATGTCCAGCTAATCTTCTAAAATAAAAATTAACATAATTTCAATATATCATATTCTTTCTTCAGTCCAGAATACCCTTGTAAGCAATCACTTACTCCCTATAGAATTACACTGAGCAATTCTACTTAGATGTTAAGCCAAATCTCTAAGCTCCATTCTCCTTCCAAGCCTGTCTTCAATAGGTCAGCTGCCTAAAATTTATATGTCTTCAGTCCAACCTCTTATGAAAGATTAATCTCTTAACTGAGCTACTTGCCTTTTTTCCCCCACAGATGTTTTTGTTTTAAATGGGGACCAGAGAATCACCCGATTTGTGCCCACAAAAAAAAAAAAATCAACCAGGAGGCTTCTTATTGTCACTAGAAGGGATAATTATTGTCATTATAGCAATAAGTAGCCTATGTGTAAGGTCTAGATGTAACTGGATTACAGTTCCTGACTACTTCACACATAAATCCAACAAAGTCACTACATTTTCAAAAAGCAGTGTACAGTCAAACTGACTCTATTTTCTCTGGCCCAGTTTCTAAAGGCCACAACCAGCCTTTAGAAGCACTAGTAATTACAGCAGTGATTTGTTTTATACAGTGGGAACAGGATCAAAGGCATTCAAACAAAATTATAAAAACAATCAACACAGAGAAAGTCTTTAAATTCTTGGTTTTTTACATCAACTACTGCTTTAAATAATCACCAGTCTTCACCATCTGACACCACACAGTACATTAGGATTCTGTTACTATTACTGTGCTAAAGTACTATCTTAGAACGAAAACGACACCAGTTGCAAAGAAAATTTTTGGAAAAGACCCTAATCAAGAGGAACATGTAAGAGTCAAGAATGTGCCACTTACACTATCATCTATGATATTTTTCCAGTCATATGACCTTCATTAAAAATTTTTCTACCCAGTCAAGTGATTAAAGTGATGAAAGGTCATTTAGCACTTTCTATTCCTTAAAGGCACTCAGTCACACTTTGTACTGCAAGGAGTATTTGTCTTCTCTCAGAGTGTTTAGCACTACAGAGATGGCAACCAGCATTGTCATGATGGAAGAGTTGTTCATTTCTCTTACATCAATTACGCTTTACTAAAAGCTTCTATTAGCTGACTCTCTTCCTTTGCTTGTTGATTACAGTGAAAGACAAATCTATTTCAAATTACTGATGAAAGACTTCTTCATAGACTGGGTCAGTCCAGCCCTTTTATATTCTTCCACTAGCATCCTATGTAAGCTGCCATAGGGAATTTCCAGTCATAGTGCCTGTGTTTTAATATACTTTTATAAATATTGATGCAAGCTAAGTTTATCTTGCATTGGTGTCAATTCTCAAAGCTATCACAAAAAACAGTTTTCAACTAACTACCACACTATTTAAAAGAAAACCTCATTTCCTATAACAGAAAAATATGCAACATTCTGAGGATTAGCAAGTGTTTTCCTGATTACCTGGTCCACTCTGCCAAATCAGACAACAAAAATCTTTGAACTGGGGTAAGCTGCTGTGGGTCACTAACCTGGCTGCTAGAATAATAAACTACAGACACTCCAGTTGTAGGGAGTGTGAGGATTGGGAAATTGTGTGCCTGGTTTATTTGTTATTGATTATCAGTACTATGCAGTAACACCTAGATGTCCCCTCTGAAACCAGATTTCTTGTGTCTTAGATTTTATAAAATACAGATTGAAATAGAGTTCCTGTCCTGAATACCTAAGAAGGTACCAGATAAACAACACAGAAGTAAGGAAGCATTGTTATACCCTCTCTCTATAAGAGAGAAACAAAACCTTAAATAATGTAACCAGACTAATACAGCAATTCGCTGTCTAAGCTCCAAAGTGATCTTAGGTTCCCTGAGCTAGACCCATGGAATCCAAATGTGAAGAGATGCAAAACAAAAGAAAACCTGGGGCAGGGGAAGACTTGTGCACTTTCTAAATTTCCACATTATAGTGGGGAATAGAGACAAATAGCAAAGAAACTTTTGGAAGTGCTTTTGTAACTTGTCTTTATATATTACTTCCCTAGTTTGCAAGCACTTCATTTTCAAAGTTAATTTCCTGTCTGTGCATGGAACAGATTTGCAACATCCACTGCAGCGGTTATTATTTGGTGAGCTTACCTTGCATATGGTTTTCTAATGATTTGCTTTAGGTCAGAAAATACAGCGTCATGCTTTGCTAGTGGCATCCATAACAGATTGGGACTGTAGGTGCTACAGGACCAAAGCAAGACTTACCAAGGATATTCACTGTGAACTGCTAAGAAACTCCCTTAAAGGCCAGTTTAGTAAGGCTGAAAAAAAGCAATGCAGGTGCCCGGTAGAGAAAGACAAAAGGTGGTTATGCAAGCAGAACCATCTGGAGGGAGGTGCACATAGAGGGATTGGTAAATAGGTATTCAGTTAACTCCAACACTATAGAATATGCTTAGCTGACAAAGGAGAAGTTTAGCAACAAGTCTAGATTTCTAGAAAGCAGTGTTCATTTGGCCTGTATGTGAAGGTCTGAATAATACTATCCAGTTATGTCACTCTTTTTGCAGTTTTCAAAGGATATGTCTGGTCACTGGAAATAAAAAGGACAAGGCTGAGAAGTTAAGGCCCTGTTCAGCATGATTTCCCTGCTTAGCATGCTCTAACTTCCCCCTGTAGACAACCACTTTGAACAGACCATAAAACCCTCAAAAGAATCTAGTCATTATTTCCAGATAAACTTAGATAGCAAATAAAGAACACTCTCTTCTCTCTAGATGTATTTTTTTCTTTCCAGATTACACAGAAGAATTGCTGGCTGAGAGACTAAATTAAGCCTAATTCTATCATAAATTTGAAACTGGGCATAGGAAGAAAATTCATCTAGAACTCTGGTTTTTTTCTGTTCTTTCCTGTTCTAAGAATTTTTATTACTTTTTATATTTTAATTCTTGAATCACAGATTACTTTAAAGCTGATGTAAACTATTTAAAAAAAAATCCTGTAAGTGTGGGCTATATATGAAGCATAATCTTACTTTAAACTTGGTTTTGCCAAGTCATCACTCTAATTGGTATGTTAAATAACTGGAGGTTTATAAGATTGTGGAAGCTGGTGGTTAGATTTGCACATTGACTAACCTTTTCTTTTGCTGCACAAATTGTTCTATCCCTTTGAAAAAAATAATAAACAAATTACTAAAAAAAAATCTAAATCCATGCTTGAGTACAAACAGTTTCTCAACAACAACCGCCACCAACATATGCACACATACACCACTACAGAATCATAATCTCTCAGAAGTTCCTTAAAACTGGCAGTGTAGCCTCTCCTTATACAGGACACAGGTAGAAGAAAAAACATGCAAAGAACTTCTGGTTGTCCGAGCTACCAATAATCATGATTACCAGTGTAAAAATATTCTCACTACTTTTTTTTAATGGTACATTCAATCTTAGCTTTCATTTATTTTCTAGGAATTAATGGCATTGAGCACAACAGCTTGCAGCCGTTCACACGTCATGCTTGTAAGTTCCAAAGACGACAATTTAGAGTTAGGAGGCAGCCACCTGTATTCTACACAGTTTTTAACTCCATCTTTCTTAGACTGGACGTTAAATGCATACATTCTATACTTTGCTTGCATGGTACAGTTAGTATTTTTAAATGAGAACATCCCTCGATAATGGAGAAATACTTTTCTCTGAAGGATGGAATTAATCTCCGTTACACAGTAAAAAGCTACAGTTGATCTACTATGTAAGATGCAGAAGATACTTATGGATTTGTCAATAGAAAGTCTCATTGACTTCCATGGATGATGGAATTAGCTAATACAAAAATTCCAAGTTCTGTAATGTTTTCATTCCATGGCATTTATTTGGAAGTTGTTCATCAAATGTTTCTCACATTTATGTCTGTTCTTTCATTCTGTCTTATAAATTCAGTGTTTCTGGTATACCTAGCCTTTCAAATCAAGTCTTGACAATAAGAAAAAAAAGACTGCTCAGCAAGTCAGTTATATATGCTTTTTAGTTCCTCAGTATAATGGAGACAATAGTAAAGTAGATCAAAATGCCTAGTGCCTATGATGATATAGACCTGTTCAGTAACCAGCACTGCAACTGTTACTGTAACCAGAGTTTGAGTGATTACAGCTAGCTTGGTAGGGAATGGACTTTGAGCGAGCATTACCTTTAAGGAGAAGGCACATTTTGACTCTTTCATTCTATTCTAATGAATAAAGTATGCTACCTATCATTGTCCAGAAAAAAATAATAGAAGGAGGAATTAAAAGCTAGTAAAAATTCCTGAACTTGCAACACACTTACAATTTGTTAGAGAGATAAAACATACATGTCACTCAAAAGATTCCTAAAACATTCACCCATGATTAATAGTGCTGTGGCAAGCACACAAAGAATACACAGTTAGCATGATATAAACCAAAAAGTACCATGTTCATTCATAATAGGGTTCAATGTGTTGAGGGAAGGTTTTGAGTTGAAATGGATGTCTTAGTGGATGTCTTCTCACGTGTGGTAAAGCATCTATAAGCGCTTTGGAATCATCCAGTTCATTAACTGGCTTCAATCCTAAAGAGCATATAATTTCCATTGCTGCATTTCAAGGCAATCAGCCTTAGCACAGTTTTTACCTTAGAGTGTTTTGTAACATGATCTTTTAAAAAACCCTAGAATTTTTGGAAAAAAATGCCTACCAGAAAACTTGAAAGGAAAACACAGAACAGAAGGAAAAAACTCATTTGGTTTAGGGTATTTTCATGGGTTTTCATTTCCATCCTTTTCTACTTGTTGGCTGACTTGAGCTGCAACATTAAAAACTTTGGCAGAAGAGAGCAGCACAAGAGAAATGTCACCTTTCTCATTATCACTAGTATCCTGTGGACCGCACCTCACAAGCAAGAAGAATCTCATTCAGATTAAGTACTACCACCATAGTAAATGACAAAAACGCCACATCACTCCTGCAAATTAAATTTGCTGGGATAGTAGCAAAGAAGAACAGAGCGCCAAGCATATTTTTGTTTTGTTAAATTAAAGGACGTTCTATCATTTCAGCTAGAACCCATATGTCACTCATACCAGGGGATATCAATAATACGTTTTCTTCTGAAGAAAGAACACAATGAAGCAATTAATCAAACCTTTAAACTGTGAAGAAAATTATTACAGACATTTGTTAAAATACAAAAGGGCATTAAGAAAACAAACAGTTCTAGTGATATTTGCTATGGTTAATGCAATGGTATTTTTCAGTGCCCTAGGTTTACAGAAAATTGGCACCTTCTTTCTGGGACTTAAGGGCTTCTGTAGAAAGAAGTTTCTTAGCGCTCTTTGATTCTCTAAAAATGAAGAGACTTACTCTGTTTCTATCTACATGAATCAGGATAAGACTAATGAAATAAGTGTGTGTGATTCTGCATGGGCTCAAGTCTTTTTTTATAACTGTGCAAAGGCATTTTTAAATCCTCCTATTTATGTACTTACTTTACATGATAGATAGCAAAAGTAGTGTTAAGCACACCTAACTTCAACCAGAAGCTATGAATTTATTTGAAGCTGGCTGCCTAAGCTGTCATCGTCAAATGAAACGGGTACCTCCAAAGGGTGGTGAATCCTGTGATGGTTGACAGCCTAGAGCAAGTGGAATGTACTGATAGTTCACAGTTCTACATATCTCATTTTTAGACACGTAAAATGATGCAATGTAAGCTATACAAAACACCAGGAAGTGGAGAAGCAGTCTCAATGAATAAGTTTACTTAAAAATATGTCTCAACAATTTAAGTCTCAAACAGGTCTGTGGCATCAAGACTGGAGTACTACAGAGAAGATGGAAGAAAGCAGTCAAGACAGCTGTAGAACCATATGGCTCCACATCCCTCATGTGATCAGAGTTCACATTTTACCAGGAAGTGCAGGTAAGGAATCTGCATCAACTTTGAATAGATTTTCTGAAGTGCAAACACATGTAACTGCACATTTGTGGTATTGTTCTTTTAGCCATAATCATCTAACAACATTGGCAAGGCAAAGTTCATAGACAGAGGTACTCTCTCCCATGAGACCAATTAGTAAATCCTATTGTGTTATCTGTGTATCTTTGATTCCATGCATAAGTGAAGCACATGACTATGCAGTCATTTCTGATGTACAGCTGTATGACTAGACCTTTTCCTCCAGGAAAAAAGCTCCAGAGCATTTGCAATAGTTTTGCTGCCCTTCTCATTGTTTTTGGTTTTTTTTTTTTCAGTTATGTCAGACAGAAAATCTGTGCTAATTTCATTAACAATGACAGTTGTTCCTCCTTACATCTTCTTTCTCAGCAGTAGTAAAGTAAAGCTGAAGTGAACCAAAAAGTATGGTGCTGTTAAAGCAAGTACTAGACAGTTCACAGCCCACTGCAGATTAATTTCATTTTATTACACCATTTTTGCTTAGAAACAGAATGAGGAGCCCTTCCATATCCTAGCAAGCACTTATCTGTAGTGTTAGTGCAACCAGCTGGATAGCTTACGTGAGCAAGTACTGATCTGACCCTTGGACAACACTTCCCTTAGAAGAGGGACATTCTTATAAAGATAAGAAGCAGATAGAAGCAGAAGTACAAAGAACCTGTGATTTAGTCCACTCCTATGCACTACTGTGGCATTTAACCAATAGTCTTCAGGATCTTTACACACATAGTCATATCATTGGTTTCAGTAGAAAGTCCAGGTGAGCGCTAAGGATTCCACTCTAAAGAAATTCAAATTAGGGCCCTCATTCCAAACAGTTGAAACAGTTAAGCATCTGCATACCTGCTTGAATGAACAATACAAGTGACTAAATGAGATTGCTAAATCTGAAGTTATACATAAGCAGAACCTTTGCAAGAACTAACAAAAAAGTAAAATTATCAAATTGGAAATGCAGCACTCAGTCATTTAAATTACTAAGGACAAAACACTAGAGGTTGTTATCTTTATTGAAATGGTGTTTATTTAGAGCAATTAATTAACAGAACCCTGAGATCACAGATAATGCTGCCTAGATAGAATTTCTGTTTCCACACCATACACACATGAAATTCAAAGTGAAAGGCATAAAAGCCTAATGCAGTGAAGACAGAAAATATTAAACTTTTCAAATCCTCATTTCTCTGGCCTTTTCCTCACCCCAGTCTCCTATCACTTTTTTTTCCTTAAAAGACATTATGTGTTAGGAGAGCAAAGCAGCCTGGGGAGGTGATATTTTACCATCGTCTGTGCCATTAATGCAGTTAAAAAATCCTCAGACTGGAAAAATCAGACAGATGCATCTTCCAGGTTCACATGTGCCAACTCCATCTGTTAAATCATTAAAACACAGGCTTGGCAGATTCTGGAGAAAAACACATTTGTTTTCACTATAAAGAGGAAAAGTAAACTTTCTTTCTGTTCTTGTAATTCCCCCCTCCCCTATAATTACTTTAATGTGAAAGCCTGCATGAGTGGGTACTATTTAGCATGCTACTGAAAGAGGTTTTCATTGAATTGGAGTATACGTGTTAAATTTTATGTCATAACCTGAGTTAGTCAAAGATCTGTTAAACCAAAGTTTATAGCTACATTAAGATGCTTCATCATTTGTCTTTTTACTGCATATATCTTGTTACAGCACCTAGCTAAACACTCATTTTCCTTACAGGAAAGAACAAGTTCAAGTTACGTTTAAAGGTGCAGTTTACATAAGGAACAGCAAATCTGATCAAAGCAAGCTGCCAAACCTTGAATAAAGTAATTGATAACAATAAGCCTTTTTCCAAATTTGTAAAAAAAATACTTTTTACTTTCATGATCAACAAAAGCAGCAAAATCCTAACCTAAATTCAACACCAACATCCTATATTTTCCCAGTATCAATACTAAATTGATTTATGCATTTTTTTCTACTACAGTCACTGTACAACCATTCTTCACTATGGCAACATTACCTATAGAGCATATGTCTAAATACTGAGCTTTTTGAATGCAACTAGGAATGTCTAAGTTCATCATATTTTGTAAGTATAACACTGTAAATACTTTAAATCCCATGACTTCTCACAGCTACTATTAAAAAAAAACAAAACAAAACCAAAAACAATCAACAGATTGCTGCTGAATGCATTTCTTTCTTTGTATTCTACAGAGGAAAAAAATTTTCATTCTCCAGGCAGAGGCTTATCCTAAGAGCCTTCCAGACATTAATATTGAGAATATTTCTTGAAAAGACAAGCATCTTTCACAGCACATCATTCCATAGACAATCACAGAGCAGTCTACAGTTTTTATCAGCAGTAAGATTGCTAAAGACACCTCCTACTTTGCACAATGCAGAAACACAACAGCATTTTGGGGGCTGTACATGGCCATTTCACATAGCTAGAAAGGGCCTTTTAATTTCCTTGAGTAATGATAAATAATATCATCATGCTTTTGGAGGAAACATCCTGCCACAAGACTAAACTTTTTCTGGACAGTAAGGCTTAAAAGTACATAGTGAAGAAGTTATAATAATTATTTCTGTGAGCATCTATCTCCTTAATATGAGTATCCATCCATATACTACAAGCAGCAGGAACCCTTCAAGCTTAGTAGTAGAGATTCAGACATAGTTGTAGTGACTAGAGCGGAAAACAGAAGATTTCAGGAAGCTGACCTTGCAGAGCTACTGAAGATGTGGCTAGCTGTGGGAAAATGACTTAGACTTTTTTTACCATGAGAAGGAAAACATTTTCCTTAGGCACAGAAGAAATCACCTTTTGGTGTCTGGGACCAAAACAGTGCAAAAAATTTACTGCCTTCTCAGCATAAGATACTAGTCTTCTCTCTGGAAAGACCTCACAGCACAGGGACAATTGACCCTTTTCCAAGGGAATTTAAACACAATTTTGCTTCCAATGCTTTCTTTTGGGAGTTTAAACTGAGTCTGCTGTACCTGATAGATAAATCAGTTGTAATATTATGGGGAAAAGCTATTTTCTTTTCCATCATTTAAGCTGCTCAAACTATGCCCTGCTCCCAGAGCAAAAGGAGAATTCAGTAGGTTTATTAGTGGATAGACAAAGAAACACTTTATTTCATAAGTGTATGTATTGTAAAATTTAACTTTATGTAATGTGATAAATATCCCATCAGCCCAACAGAAGTGGTTAAAATGCACTGAAACAAACCAGATACCAGCTTTACTTCTTGAAGCTACGCTGTGGGTCAGAATCTGACAAGGAAGCAGTAAAGACACACAGTGTAATAAAGCAAGGTACAGGCAATTCCTACTCCTGTATTAGACAATGGATTAGCAAATTTAGCCAATGGATTACAACATTTTAATTTTATAGGTTGAAACATGTCCTATCACAGGCAGTTCCACAGACAGCAATACATAGCATTACATTTTTTCTTAGGTCCTTAGTTTGCCATCTGAAAAGGTTAGCTCAAGGCCAAAAGGCTGCTTCGTCCTACATAAATCAAGCTGAACTCAGGCAGTATGGAGGTCTCATACAGGCACTCTACCCAGGATAAATATTCCCTCATTACGAGCTATACAGGTTTACATGCTGCAGGTGATTATATCTGAACTTTCTATATCAGACTGAAACTATATGAGGCTTTTTACATGTGTAAAGTAAAAACACAGCAGAACACTGGCTACCTAAATTCATATTGTTAAAACACTGAAAATGATGGTCACTTTAAATGAATGTTTTATAGATTTAGAGGCTAGAACAGAAGTGTTTTAATTTCATAAAATAGGCTCAATGATTCTTGGTAGAGAAATTACTCTCAATTAGTCTATCAAATCTATAGGATTTTTAGTTCCTGTGAGTTAAGTAGTGCAATTTTTTAAGGAAGATTTAGATTAAGTCAGCATATGGAACTACAACGTTCCCAAAAATTTAAACAGGATAGATTGAGAAGTGTTTGCCAAGTAGCAGATGATCATGCTTCAACATGTGAAATGGACCCAGTATGAGGCTACAGTCTAATACCATTACAATGCCAAAACTAGACCCTCCCTGTCTGGGGCCCACCCTTCAGCAGGGGAGCAATTCTATATCCTGCCCCAGAAATCAAGATGCCTCAGTGCAGTTCTGGACATACCAAAACCTCTGTCCTTCAGACAGCATTTCTAGCTGCTGCGAGCGCAAATAAATCTTGCAGACGTGAGGCAAATATAAAGGATATGAGAGCAGCAAAATATCTTTCAGAATCACTAGAATTCCAGGAAGCATGGGAGACATTAGAACTGTTCACTGATTAATGAAAGCCAGCAAGAAATAAGGGAGATGAGATACCCATATCATTTACTAAACATGATATTCCATTCTGATAGCATCAGTGATATTTGCAGACAACCATGCCATTGCTCTCCCACTACAGTCAAAAGCCAGAAAACCTACAGATTTATTTAAACCACACTGAGAACAACAGGCATGATCAGGAGGCCCCAAGAACTTGAACTCTTCTTGCAAGTCACACATTTTACATAAAATTATGATCTGCCTACAGAAACAAAGATATAAAGAAAATTTTGCATGTTAGAATTATTTCAATGCTTACTGATGTAATTTTATCACTTACAACACATTCAATAGTCTTAAAATCCTTCTGAATGCCAAGACATTATTTTAATACTTTTCTATTAGAAATGTTGAGTATACATCCAGTTGGTGCTTTACTTTTTCTGATTACAGTTTCCTAACTACTTATGGGTTTAATAATGTCAGTAATTATTTAAGCATGTTTTGTTGATAGTTTTAAAATTATTTACTGAGAGGTCGTTAAGAAAAAGAGAAGAACATTCCTATGTTTGTCATTTTCCACTTCTTATGACTTGTTTGTTCTGGTTTGTTGTTTGTTGGGGTTTTTGTTTGTTTTTTTTTTTAATAACTATCTCCTTGACTTAAAAGAAAGAATTTAAGTAATTCTGGGAATTTTTATAGATTTCACTGATACAAAAAAAAAAGATTTAAAGAGTAGAAATATCTTCATATTTGTTTAGAAATATTTACTATATATCCAGAAGTTCCAGGTACTTCATTCATTCCCATCTAAGATGTACAAATCTTTTCAACACCACAAAAATTCATGGAAACAAAAGATGAAGTAAGTGTTACCAATAGAGGCAAATCTATCAACCACTATAAAGTGAGCCCAAAGCAAGTGATATGTACCTTTACTGCCATTAATACACACTTAAACCAATCTGCTACAAGAGTAGGCAAATTATTATGTTCCTTGGTCTTTAAAAATGCAAAAGAATATAATTGTCTACCTAGAACAAGTTTCTATTAATATTTAAATACATGTCAAAATTTTACATTTACAAGTTCAAACAAAAAAATCCATTAGTAGTTTGAAAAATTTAGCGGTAGGATTATATAAAGGTAATTTATATTTGAATTGGATTCTGATTCATTTTTAACTTTAAATAACATATATTCTATTTAAACCCAGCAGTTTTGTTTGGAAACCTTATCTGACTTTTGTGTTTGCTTACATTTTTGCAGCTATTTTGTATAATCGTATTAAGTCATTTTCCCTTTAGCTTTCTTAATAACAGAGTGGAGAAATGAACAGCTATTTCACATCAAGATATCTGCTTTCACTAAATAAATATATCTTCATAAAGGATATTCCATCACACTATCCTGAAGTTTCAGCAAGTCATCATGCCCTGCCATTTAGTGCATCAAGGCTCATAAAATAGTCTTCAGCCTTGAAACCGAGATCTCACTTTACATGTTACATAACTGCAACCTTTATTACTGTCAATAGTCCCCACAAAATGGCTGTGTGAGCTGCAGTTCTTTCCCAAAAAGGGATTGAAACACTTCTTTGACTGGAACTGGTAATTCTCCTTCTGCTTCTTGTAAGGAATGAACTGCACTCCCACCTTTCATCCCCCTCCTCCAAAAGACTTCTGAAAAATCTCGTGGAATTTATTCTAACTAGCTATCTTTCCATAGAACTGATGATGCACTATGTACTCCACTATCAACAACTCTAAGTATTATTCTTGTATTTATGCAGTCCTAGAAGAGTTCTTGGAACCTGGGAAAACTGCAGAACTGTTGCTTTGAGTCATCCAACACTTTCCTAAATATGCTCTTTCACTTTACCTGTGCACCACTTACATATGGCTGGGGTCTATACAGGGCACTAGTTACACTTGTAGTTGATCTTCACTGAAGATCAACCTCGGTTAAGATTAAGTGGAATAGAAGGAGTTCCTCCAATATTGAGCAACATAATATTTACAATGTATTTACAACCTTACCACTTTCATAGCATCAGCATAACTTCCCTGTCAGAGCTGTACCCAGGTTAAGACTAAGCAAGCAGAGTACAACATGAGTGCACCAAACAGAAAAAACAAAACAGACATATCACAGAACACAAAGCAGAAAGAGTACTTTAAGTATTTTCCAACAAAAAACCTGTTATTGTAAGTATATACTTTCTCGCTAGCAAGTATTTTAATGCATGTGCTCAGAGAATGCACAGGGAAATGTGTCTGAAAGAGACAATAACTACATCACATTACAGCTGCAAATAGAGAAATCTGAACTAATAACAAATATTCTCTTAAACTGGAACACAGTTAGATGCTGATATCCATCATTGCCTACAATCACCCTCAAGGGAAGCAAAATTGCATGGGACTAACAAAATGTTCACTTGTTTTAAAATTTACAGGAGGCTCAAAAAAGTTTCAGATGCATTTTACCTCAGAAACAATGTGCTACTTATTCTTCCTAGCAATAATATTTTACATAGCATTCTGGGATCAAAACGTAATTTCAACAATAACATATTTTCTGACATTCTCCAAGGAAAAATTACTAGTTTCTTCCCTCTAAAAGGATTTAGATGGAATAACATCTGTGTTGAGATTATTGTGAATATGTTAAACTGACAGCAAGTCTCTAAGGGGCACTGCTCATTAATGTTCTGTGCATAAAATTAAAACTTGAAATATATTTTTCAATCCATTTTGAATCATTTAAGCAATTCTCATGCAAAGAAACTATTGTGCTGCAATAATATATTTGCAGAGTAGGATATGGAAGCTATTAAAATGTCCTAGACCCCCTGCCTTTCATGCAAAAGGAAAAAAGGCAACTCTTTCTGATTTGAAACATGCACTGTATTGAAACAAAAAATACTTTCAAAGACCCTGAAGAGTTTGATTTCAGTTTATATAGTGTAACAAAATTCAAAATTAGGTCCTTTGTCCTTCATCTTTAATTCATACTGTGCCTAGGTACTCCAGCATCTATCAGCAGGAGAATTCTGGTAAGTGTTGCACATTGGCAATTACAAGAATTTTTTACACTGAGCAGGCTAGAAGTGGTGGCCATGTTCCATGGTCTTTGAAATTGCAATAAGGCAGCATTCTGCAAGCTCTCCGCAACCAGAGCTGTGGAACAGTGCTCAGCAACAATGCCTATTAAGGCAAACATGTCCTCCAATTTGAAAGTGACAAAGCAGAAATAATTTTATTTGGAGGGCATGCATACTTATTCCACCAGGTACAATATAAGTGTATCCACCGGGTGTAATGTAAAGAAGTATCTCATGTAAATCCTTAGTTTGAAAAGCAATGTATCTGCTCAAAACCAAATAAAACTCCAGGAATTACTGAATGGTATCTAAATTCAATTAAGATTGTTCATATACTTCGAGCACAGAAATCTGAATAAAGCTGTAGCTGTAAGTGCCATTTAATGGAGAGAAATGAAAACATATTATTGTTGGGAAAACAGACATACCACTCACTGTTCAAAAGTCACTGTGTAATTACAGCCACAATAAGATGACAGTTCTAAATTTTGCTACAACACATAATGGTTCTAACCAGGCCATTGGGTTCCTTTTGTAAATGGAAATTCAGGAACTCCAATTAACATATTCTTGATGTGATAGACTTTAGCAGGTTTTTTTGGAATGAAGCCAGAGTCTATAGTGTCAATGGGACTTTGTTTACTTAAATCACAGTAATCATAACAAAGCAGTCTACCACTCAGGCTGCCTACATTTGAAATACTATTTAGAAACATTAGCAAAAGACACTGAAGTTATGTTTACAATCTCCTCTATTAGACTTCCACACCTAATATTGCAAACCATGGAGCAGCAAGCACAGAACTGCCAGTACTAATTCATATTTTTTTGGTAAACATTTTCAATGCAAAAGCCTAAGCATGGATACACAAATCGATACATAAACACCTCAAAGAGCATTATTTTCAGAGATTCTGACATTGCTGACATTGGAGGGGAAGAAGCAAGCTCAGTGTAGCTGAAAAAATAATGAAGCTGCTTTTCAAGTTTTTAGATGTGAAGATGGCAGTGCTTATAGTGTGAAGTACATGCCTTCAGAAACAAAACCAGAGAACATGGACTGGTATAAACCACTGGGTTTCCTTAGGGATATTAGCATTCTCCCATCCCTCGCTGCTATTGTCTCCCATCAGTGCAGAGCATTTGTTCTACTTTTCCAGCCATGAAACAGCCTAGTCAGAGCACTGACAGTTGCCTTTACAGAGCTGCCAGACATCCAGCAAAAGCTGTAGCACAGCAGGAATTTATGGGACTCATTGGTCACATACTAGTTGGCAAGACAGCTCTGGGACAATTTCCCAAATCACTAGTGTGTGCTGTTCACGGCACATGTATTACATTGCACTGTCTGAGCTGCTCAGATAGAAAACAGCATTTACAAACATCTACTCCAGCAGGACACAGTGCAATAGAAGTTGCACAGCCCCCTGTGCTATAGCTGTTCCTGTGAAGAATTACTGTCTATAAAGTCCATCTCTTCATAAGAAAATGTGTTACACCAGGCCTTTAGAGTTGCTAGTTTGTTTCAAAAGTGTTCAGAAAACAAGTACACAATTCAAAGCTTCATTTAGTGACAAAAGCTTCTCTACTTGGAAGCTTTTATATCACAAAGGTGAAAAATAGTCATACTTTTTCATTTGCATTGTTGCTTTCTCATTGACTATGGCAGTTACTACACTTTATGATAAAGTACACTGTTACAACATGGGATGAAGACAGAGTTGGATGAATTCTCCCAAAGCACCTTTATGCTGCTACACACCTGGGTCCACCAAAAGCTGAGACAGTCCTTACAAGGCTAAGACCTCCTCAAAGTCCAGCCAAGCAGATTAGTTTCTCAGGGACTGTCCTGCCCAACCACAGTATTATGTGCTCTAGTGCCCCAAGCCAGCTCTGCCTACACTTTCCTTGCATGTATGTTGGACACTAAAACAGCAATAGTTCTTTTACATCACCCCATAATTCTCAGAGAGGATTCCCATCTCTCTATTTTTTTTTTGGGGGGGGGGGGTAAATGTCCAAACTGAACAATGCAGAACTCTTCATAAGAGATCAAGGATTTAGATCTAATTGTAATTCTGTGATGACTAATACAAAATAACTTATGGCCTAAGAACTAGCAAATATAAAACCACTCAAAATACCCTTTACAACAAAAAATAAGCTTTTTCTTTAATTTCCCTACCCATTCTCTGATGAAAGGCAGAAGAGTCTAGTCTCTACTGGCAAGAACATTAAGTACAGTAAAACCTGTGTTAGTTGATAACAAAGCTGGAATTAGGGACACGATCTAGGTCTGGCCTTGTACCTGAAGCTGAAAATTACAGAATAGCTCATTTAGAGTACTGTAAAGCATATGGCATTTTATACCTACATCTTTAGCACTAGAGCACAAGTATCTAGAATCAAATCTCACCATATTCAGCAGGAGGGGACATGCTCATAAACAGCACTTACAAATACTTACATAAAGCCCAAAAGAGAACAGGTTTGTTCCTTTCAAGTAATTTCAAAGATTATCATTGAGAAAGCTATTGTGTGCCAATTTGGACACTCTTCTCCATAAACAAGCAATATAAAAAGCTTTAACATTTTCATATCAGGGTGGACACATGAGATTTCCAGGAATCAAAAATTAACTTAAATCTTGAAGACCGTGAATGACATTAACAAAGCCATAATTGCATTAGACAAAGTCTTTTGCAGCAGTAAAGGTTTAAGATATCCACCTACCCTGGGTTGTTCATTTCGGCTCACACATCACCTTTTCCTGTCTCCTTTCTGTCTGCTGCCTTGATTGCAGAAGCACAACTGCTTGCGGAGCTGTTCTGTGAAACAGATTAAAACAGTGATCTGACTTTTTATTTGTGCAGAGTCTATTTAAGTCAGTTTGGTTCCCTGACCTATTTCACAGAGCAGTACCACCTGTATTTGTGTCAACACAACATCCTAAGGCTGTAGCTTTGTAAAAAGTCGGACCTAGCATTATCATCCAGCACTGCCCTCCTCCAAACTCTCGTGCATTGCCCCATCATGCTGGTGGAAGCATTTGTACAGCTACACAGAAAACTGTATTTGGGTTAAAGCATCTTGTTTTCCACTTGGTTAGTTTTAATCCATATCAGTACCCCAGCCTGCATCAGAACATAGCACCAAAAGCACTTTTACTATCTGCTGGGAGAAGGGAGTACAGGGTCTGTAAAAAACACAAGACTGAAACTGCTTCCCCAGTGGTAGCATGATGCCTTATACAGGTGAAAGGATATCTGAAACTCAAGATACTAATCTGCAACTCTTGAGTTATATACAGGTTGTAAATTCTTGAAGAACAGTTGTGAGTTCTCGAAGAATGGCCACTTGATCAACAGCAGCACTACTGAGCACCTAAATAATTGGATAATTCCTAACCAGAAAAGGACAGGAAGCATTAGCATTAGGATTTCAGCATTTACGGCCATGTCCAGGTTAGAATTTACCCATCTTAGAAGATCCAAATGTTGCTTGGAAGCACCAAGTATTTAAACTTGATTCTATTTAAACATATATCTTGAGTGATGTAGTATCTACTTCAGCATTTGTCACATGATGACAAATGCCGTTGTATGTAGCTACAAGATGCAGACTTTCAGCAAATGACTTTTGAATCTCAATGGACCTATACTCCTAAGTCATTCAGTATAGTTATTAGCTCATTAAAATCCTATTTCACTTCTTTTCTCATAGTGCAAGCGCAATTCTAATGTTGTCCTGTACTTAGAAGAACCTAATAAGACCTAAAACTAACTACTCATTTACTGCATTCCTTCATCTCAAAAATTCAGTTAAGTACAAAAAGAGAAAGACTGAACATTTTAAAGTCCTGTTTTCACAATGTTAGTACAAGAAGTTTCATTCTCTCTTGACAAATGCTACTGCAGGTTAAATACTGACACATAGTAAACTATGAATTTGATTGTTTTCATTAACAAATTACTTTTTTTCCACAAAAAGCATCAAGGCTGTAATAAGAGGGCTCCTGAGATAAATGTGACTAAGCAGCAGGAGTTAATTAAGTAGGACAATGAGTAAAGCATTTATGGGTGTGATAAGAGACCCAGCTGATTTAATTGCTAGTCTAATTATCAATTAGAGAATCAAGAAATGGCATGTAAGTTAAATATTCTATTTGTTGAGAGTTTAGTGATTTTTAGAGACCCAGAAGAGCAGTATTAATCACTATTTTAGGACTACAGGAGGGGTTTTTTCCCCCCTCCTTTTACTCAGAGGTTCTTAGTACTAAAATGACTAATAAATGCATATACAATCTTCTCATACTCAAATATTTAAGGTCTTTAGATCCTTTGCTCTATTAAAAAAAACCCAAACCCAAATAAAAAGCTAGCAATTAAATATTCAAACACACTACCTATAAACCACTCAGCTTCGGTCAAAACCTTTCTGTATTTATTTTATAATAAGGATAGTAACTGTCCAATGGTGTGAAAAAGTCACATGAACTATTTACAGTGTGTTTGCACAAGCCAGTTTCCAGATAAAAAGAAAGGGGTCAGGGAACTATTTAAACCCATAAGGGCAAAGAGCCAGTTGGCTACATTCGTTGTTGAAATGTTCTATAAAGCAAAAGCAAGAAAATAAAATTACCAAAAAATTGATGGAAAGCCAAAAATATTAATGTATTGGAACACGGTGAACTTTTTACAAGCTGTAAATATTTTTGGGGTTCTCACATATAACCTATAAAGTATGTTGAGGTCTTTCTCAGAACTTCTAATATTAGCATGTAGTTTGTAAAGAACAATATCTACCAGGAAAAAAGAGATCAGAGAGACACTGTATGTCATAAGACCAATGTTATTTCCCACTACAATTACCAAAAGATAAGTTTGGTGCATATCAAGAGGACCTAGGAACTGGAGATGCAGGTTAAAAAAGTAGGAAACTGAAGCAAACACCCATTATAACACATATGGTCTAAGCTTTGGACACATTGATGAGCTGATTCTTATCAGAATAAAAAAAAAAACAAAAAACAAAAAAACAAAAAAAACCAGCATCCTTCAACCTTTTTTCATGTCCATTACAAACGATTGAAAATACTGCAAGTTTTTGGCTGTTGAACAACTCCCTTGTCCGGGTTTAAAATAGACTCCTAACAACTCAGTATCCAGAAAGGTGTCCAACTATTTATTTTCTGCTAAGGGGAGCCTGGCTAATCAGTAAGTTACAGAGTTTAGACAACACATCTTCCTCTGAAACACGGCTAATCCCTCAAGCAAGGTAACAGCTTTTTATCAGGTTAATCCAAACATGTTTTCCTGCTGAATAACATTAAAAAAAAAACCGACCCAAACCAAACCCCAAACACTTAAATTACTGACAACATCGAGTGCACTTCCCCTGGTTTCCCGAGAGACCTAGAGAAAACACAGAACGGGCATTTTTAGCCTTTCACTTGAGAGACACGGTTATGGTATCACTGCAGGAGGGTTACTCGCCAGTGTGGGGGGGCCGCCGCCAGGGAAAACCGTCGCCTCAGGGACCGCAGGGCAGCGCCAACGGTTACGAGCGCGCGCCTGCCCTTCCCGCCCTTTTGTAACGGCCGCCGGCGCCGGCACCGCCTCCGCTGCCGTCGCCCGGCAACGCCCAAGCCGCGAGGGCCCGGCCCGGCCGGGCGACATGGCGCAGCGGCGCACCGACGTGGCGCAGCCGTGCAACTTCGTAGCGCGGGACAACTGCTGGTAACGGCCCCGGCCCTCCCCTCGCAGCCGACGGCCCCGAGCCTCCCTCTATTGCCGCTCTGCGGCCGCCTCCTTCCCCTCCCGCCCAAGGCAGCCTCCCCGGGCAGCTCCGCCCGCAGCGCCCGCTCTCAGGCGGGCGGAGGCTGAAGGGATTTGGTCCTACGTTCGCTTCACGTATGTTTGTAAAGTGCCATCTGCAAAAAGCCCAAGAATTTTAGTACTCTCAGGTGGCCCAGCCCCGAGTTGGACCGGCAAAGCGGCGCATGCCAGACCCGAAGCGGCCAAACGCTGCCTGTGGGCTCCAGCGTTTCCCTCCATCCTCCCGCTGGGTGTGAGGAACGGGGAGGAGGGCTAGGGCCCGGGCAGAGCGGGGGGATGAAGCGTCATTTCATCAGTCAATAGTAAATGAAAGTATGAACGAAAGGATATTGGTGCTTACTTTTCAAGTTTCTCAAAAAATGTGTCAGCAAATTTGACCTCCTCCAGTTCCTAACTTAAACATAGTTTGCAAGGAAATACTGTTTCATTCACACGTACTGTTTCATTTCCAACCTATGGAAAATATTTCCCCGTTACCTCCAAGTCAGACAATTGCTAACTCATACATAAACTTGCTGTTTTGAAGCAAAGGTCTAAAGACTCATGCTAAAGTGCTGTGCTTTGTGACATTAGTAGCTGGGTTTGCATGTTGGTTTTTTTTTACATGAAAGCTTTCAGAGTCATCTTAAATATTTCTCTCTCTCTCTTTCAGGAAAAAATACATTGAAAGTGAACTAGAAGCTGCAAGAAGATGGTCTCACAAATGGGGGTTCTTGAAAACACCTCCTGAGGAGGTAAAATTGAATGGCACATAAGCAATACATGAAATTTACTTGTACACAAATTCATCTGAACACAAAATTATGTGAGCACAGAAGACTAGAAAAGTACTGAGTATGCTTTACTAAGCTAGGTTCTGAGGTAACAAGTGCACTACTTTTAAGATAGGTTCAAAGTTTCAGTTTTCCTCTGAATGAAATACAGCAAGTGGTAATTTATATGCTATGCATATTCTGATATATTTCTCTTGAGAAACATGACTCCCAATAGTGTTAACAAGTACTAGATGCACACTGACAGGAAAATATTTCCCCTTTGTCTATCCATATGGTAGTTTAAAAATCTAGGGGAAAAGGTTCTAGCTAATTAAATTTTCAGTGGGGGAATTTGCAACAAATGAAAATATTTGGAGAGATGTCTATTCTCAGTGATGTTTAGATATTAGAATATAGTAGCACATAATGTTACATGTGGAATCACAGTATTTCATCGCTAAAGAACAGGGTTGATGCAGCCCCTGAAATAGTTAGAAATGTACTTTCCATGGGGCTAGAAGTACTTAATCTGTTCTAGGATTTTTTGAAAATTCCTGTAGGCATACAAGTTAGCACCTTTGAAAACTTTGGTCCTCTAGGGTTCAACATCCATCCTTGATAACTATAGTCTGTCATGCATACCACCTTTGCACAGTACTAATAGATCTACAGCTGAAAAGTTGACAAACTATGCATTGTTACTATTGGTGAACATGTATATTTAGCATTTATTAATCTTTGGGTTGTGGTCATATAAGATATATGTAAGATATATTTCTAGCCCTTTTTGGACCAGTGATGTAGTTAGGAGAGTTGAAATCACTCAGCAAT
Source organism: Haliaeetus leucocephalus (assembly GCF_000737465.1). NCBI lineage: Eukaryota > Metazoa > Chordata > Aves > Accipitriformes > Accipitridae > Haliaeetus > Haliaeetus leucocephalus. The sequence continues at coordinate 5,991,156 of NW_010972709.1, read as the reverse complement.
ATTTAGCCTTTCATTTGAAATTCAGAATTGCATCACTTTCTGAAACCAAAAAATACATTACAATAATTTCCAAAGCACTACAATAAGTAGTCATGTTTTAGATGAGAAGAACAGGGAGTTCAGATGCAACAATGAGGGGAATGGTGTAGATATCAGATATTACAGCATATTTCAAAGGATAAAGAATCAAATTTTTAATGTTGATGTTTTGGTTTTAGTTGATTGAAGATGAAAAGAAAGAAAATACAAAGCCCAAGATACAGCTTCCAGAACATCTGCAGGTTCAACCTGTGACACCTGTGGAAAAATACATTAAGGTTAGAAAATTAGATTTTAAAATTGCAATACAGCAATATCTGTCTTAAGAAACCACACAACCTCTAAAAATCAATTGTTTTGTAGAGGTGGGCCTTTAAACTAAAGGTCAAAGTAAATTGTATTTGCAACCCGAGCAATGCTTTAAAAGCATTCATTTAAGACAAGGAATTGCCCGTTGGATATGGTTGCTAGTTCACAGAGCTTTCACTGTACATAATCATCTTTCTGTAAAGCACCTCCCCCATGCACTCCTCTGTAACATCTAGTAACAGAACAGTCAACTGAAAAGTTTAGTACAGAAGAGTGCTCACAGAGCCATTTATGACTGCTGACCATTCATTGCTCAAATATACATGTCTTACTTCAAGGCTTTTCATAACTTTAACTCTCAGTTTTAACTATTGGTTAAGATGCAGTCATTTCTGTAGCTTTATTTAAGACAGTCTTTTTGGCAGGTACAATGCCACTGTCCTCTTTAGTGGCACAAATTAGTAAAAAGCCAGTTCTAATGAACCAATTCGTAACTATTTGATTTTACATTATATGATTTATACTCACGTATACAGAGTCTAAAAGTTGTCAAACAGCTGGAAATGAGAGTGGAATGTGACTGATGATTTGATTTATAAATATACAGTGTCAGAATCACCAATGAATACCATAACCATACAGGCAGCTAAATCAGTGACATTGGGAGAGGAACACATTCATAAAAGGGGAAGCAGAATATGCTAACAAAAAGGAAAGTTAGTCCACTTAGAGAAGATTAAGGAAACAAAAGAGATTGGAAATTCCTACTTGCTGAACTAGCTTTCTTTCAAAGGATTCCAAGGGTGTGGAGATAAGGTGAGGAAGTAGTAAAAGCTTTTACTGAGATTAAATTGAAAAAAAAAATCAAGAGCTAGTGTCCAAGAGTGGCAGAGAAATGAAATGCCAACATTTCTGCCATTAGTGCTACTTATTCTTAAGTTTTGTCTCAAGCATCCAATTTCAGTTAAGTTTACCTCTGCTTCAGCACAGTGAGGGTGTATGTGTGTTAACAAATCATGCAGACAGTTATCAGCTGCTAAAGTAGTACACACAGCCTGGTGCATACTAAAACAGCGATCATAGCGAACAAACTTCACCTCAGAATCTTTATTTGCTAAGGAAGATAAGGGTTAGCTGTGATTTAGGTCACCCTTCACATATTCAGAGCGAAGTTTCTTAAGTCTTCATTCAGAACTATGTGTCCTTCTTCACATTTACCTTCATGGTAACAGTGATCATATCTGTTCTTCTCTCTAGGTTAGATTAATAATTGCTTCTTCATAGTCCCTTCCCCCAGATCATAAGTGGGACATGATTTCCTTCATTTATCTTGCTCAGTGGGTGGCACTTTTGGCCATAAAAATTATCTTTTCAGAGGAACTGCTCCACCTAAATATCATAAACATTTTCTAATCTTGGCCAAAGAACAAAGTGAAGCAACTCTGGCAAGAGAACTGAAACATTGTTCTCTTGCTGTGTATTTCTCTACTAAGTCCCCAGATGCTAAAATGATATAATGTGCCCAATTGAGATGATTCAGCCAAAGTAAGCACAGCAGTCAGTGAACAGAGACTGTTGGCTTTTGTTTTGTTTCCTTTTTAGCTAGATTAGTTGCAGATTAACTTGATGCTTACCCATCTTTTAAAGTAGAAAGAAGGTGGAACAAATAAGTAGTTCTTGATGCAAAAGCCAGCTTGGTCAGTAATATCTTTAGCATTTGGCCACAAAACTATTATTCCATAGCTGCATTGCTACCGAATACATTGCAGCAAGTATAAAATGCTATTTCTCCTGTTCAGAGAAGTTAACTAGTTTTAAACATTATTATTATTATTATTATTATTATTAATTATTGTTGTTGTGGTTATTATGTAAGGAAAAAAGATAAAGCTGAAGATAAAATTCTTCTCCTCATAATGTAAAGCCAGTAAAGCCCTTAGAAAGGTATTGAGCAAAACTTAAAAAACAAGTATGCTAACATACACTACTGAGCAATAACTTTGCTTTTTGATTTCCTGTTATACATACCAATTTAGGCATTAAAAGACTTTTTTTTTTTTTTTTTGGAAGGGTGGTAAATGAAAGTTAGTTACTTCATTGGAATTTGGCCATTTTACTTCTCTCTTTCCCTGTGCCTTGCTATAGAATGGGACCTAAATTATTCTAATGAGTTTTTAAATTATAAGCTATCCTGTATTATAAATCAAACTTGCATGCAACTGGGCTATCTATCGAAGTTCTTATTTCCTTCCATTAATGTCAGTGTGTGTTCAGGATATTAATTCAGCAGATTGTATTTAAACCCACTATTTTTTATAAGTTCTCATTTCCATCCACACTACAGCACTGAAGAGGATGTTGCATGACAGAAATTACAATCAAAAACCTTTTAATCACTGAATTCTACATGTTACTTTTATTCTAGGTGATTCCATCTCCTCCAGTACCTAAGACTACCCAGGGATTTATTGGCTGGAGATCAGCTGTTCCAGGGTTAGAACTTGAACGTGGTTTTCAAATCCAAAGCTGCAAAGGTACCTTTTTTAAGGATTTGAAGTGGCCATGTGAGCCCTCTGACTGACATTGAGAAATAACAGCTAGGCACATAGATCCATTTGCATCCCTAAGTTAGCATTCTACATTGGACTGTTGGACTGTTAAACATTTATGCTTTAAAATTAATAAACTCATATAAAGATCATAGAGCAGGTACTACTTTTATTAGCATTAGTAAGACTATGATTTTAAAATAGTTATTGGAAGTCTTTAAAAAACTCATTTTGTAATGACAGAGCACATTTTTATAATTGTTTCTCCATGAAAGCCTCCATTCAGACTCAGTTTCACAGCAGCTTTTTCAAACATAAATACAGACTGCCATGTTCCTGACAATCCTACCCTGCTGCTTGTTCCCAATTCATCACTTACCAGTATTGGAATCTGTGTGTAGAATTAGTTTTCAATCAGCACTCTGAACTGGCCCACTATTGAGTTGCTCAAGTGCCTGTGCTAGCACAAAAACATCTCTTTTGTACAGAAAGAGAATGAGAAGAGGCAGAGAAGAGTAGCAGGCATGACTTAAACTGGCTCAAGCTGCCATGGAACTGCATCCTTGCATTTGGAAAGAAGCTTTCCTCATTAAAAAAACAAAACACAACAAACAACACCTGCAAAAAAAAGATAATTATCAGGCTTCATCATGGTGTGTCCACTGCAGCTTGAAAAAAACAGACAAATCATAAGTACAGTTAAGTCATAATTATTAAATGCATTGTTTTTTGTGTTGTGCATGCTTTACAGGTAGTTTTTGTAGTTACACACATAAGAAATTGAGTACTTCCCAGTGCAGCTGCTTGATTGGTTTAAGTAAAGTATACAAAGGCCACAGTGACACAAAGTGACTTTCAAAAATCAGTTTTGGTATCAAAGCAGGGGTTTTTCAATTAGTTGATCAGAATGCAGATGTGTTACAAAGTATTTATGTTGCTTCAGTTTTGTTTATACCAATATTTATACCAACCAGGACTGGTGAAAGTCTCAAAAATAGTAGGGGGTTGCACTGACAGTTACTGGTGTAGCTACCTCAGAGCCATGGAGTTCATACTTGCACTTCATTACTTACCTGAAAATTTGCCAGGACTTTTGGAAACACAGAGAGAGACTCATTTAGTTGTAGCAACTATTTGCAGAACATAGTTATAATTGGCTAACGTGTTTAAACTAGAAGATTGTTCAAACAAATAGTAGCGTCCAAGAAATCAACACAGGCAGCTCCTTATAACTCCTTATTACTTAGAGAGGAAAGACTTTCCTCTTTAATCCTGCTGCAAGATCTCCTTTGTATTCTGCAGCTATCAATATCTACTTCTTGAGTCAGCAGTAAGTCCTTGGCTTTCATAGCAGTAGGTCAGCAGCTAGTGTTTGTTCTTTTCTTCTTCCCAAGAAATGACTCACAATGATCAACATCCCATCTATTTTTTTTTTACATCCAGTTCCAAATGCCCACAAAATAATAATATTTTACTTCTTCCATATTCTTTACAAATAATGGAGAAGTGACTCATATCCTTTGGAAAGATTACCCAAGAACAAGGATACATAGCAGAAGTAACTTCAGACACATTACTTAAAAACCAGAATAAAGAATAACTTGGAATCAGACTCTGGAAATTTAGGCTAAATTGCAGTTTAGCTACTAACTATAACATGTGTAAACTGTTCTTTGAACAAGCAAGATAATTGTAAGCACAATATTTTAAATCAGTGTGCTTTCTTGTCATTGCTACATTTGTATCTGTTTTGTTTTAATCACATGGTTCTTCATTTTATTTTAAGGTTGTGTATAAATCCTCTTATTCTTGTGTGATTTATATAAACAGGTATGGTAAAGATTAATACATAATTTAGTAGCAACAAAATTACATGAATTCAGGCCAAATGAAAGGGGATATTCAAGACCACTGTTTTTTAAAAAAATTTATATTAAAGAACCAAAACTTGCACGTAATATCCAGTAGATGTTTGTATGAAGTGAAATCCAAATCCATATGAGCCATGGTTTGATTTTGAAAACCAAAATAAATTCTTTGTTCAGCATCTACAGTTGGACATTTCTGAATCTTATTCCCAATGTCTGAATATTAACTCTGTACTAACAGTAATGTTTATTATTATACTTTCCATCATTTAAGGTGCCTTTACTTCAGGAGATACTTTGATATAGCCTGATTTGGGATGTGTAAGGAGTATTGTCTAAAATTTTAACTCATTCCTCTAGCATAAATCTGTCAGTTGTTAATTGATCCATGTATTTGGGGGTTTGGTATTGAAGAATATGTGAAACTATAAACCTTACTATTTCTTTTCCCAACCCTTTTAGTTTGACCCTTTATACCTTTTATACCTGAAAAAATTGTGTAGAAGTTGTGGATTTGCAGCTGACAAAGGACTGCCCAGTCAACTGCCCCAACTGTGAATCCAAAAGGCCGATACAGAATTATTAAATCACCTTGTAATGTTACAAACCTGGCATTTAATTTGCGGAAATTAACCTATTTATTGGAGCCAAGTTGGGCACATAAATGTCACTGCACACTGTAAAATATCACACCATCTCCAAGGTCAGGACAGTGTTAGTAAACTCAGTGCACACACTGGGGAAATGCTTCAAAACAAAATTAAATCACTTCAAAAATGCAGCAAAAGTCAAGACAATTTTAATTCTATATAAAAGTCTTAGACCTGTGCTTCTGTGCGAGTCAGAGCAGAATGGGATGTTTCTAAATGTATATAAAAAGTTATGCAGTTTATTTTTAACCAAAATTTTAAAACAAGATGCAAGTGTATTTAGATGTCTTCTGTGCTTCAATCAAATTTCATTTGGCATAGTCTTTTGTAAAGCTTTTGGTGGTCTAAGGTTCACGTTAGCAAAGTAGTATGCATATCAATTCCTCCTTAATATACTAAAATTTTTCAGAAAACTGAAGCCATCTTGTCTTTTGACTGTTGTTTTCAGATAAACTAGTTCTTTGGTAACAGGCTTATTTTAAAGAGAAACTATGGATGATGCTTTCAGAATTGCATATGCAAAAATTTTACTGTATTTGATACACAGTCACCACAGCAAGACCTGAAAATAAGTCAGCCATACGTCTTTTGCCACCATGGATGTGTGCCTGTATATACTTTTGTGTGTGATGAAATAATAGTAGAGGCTTAAATGACAGTTGTATTTAAGTTGAAGAACTAGGAAATCAGAATTATCTTTCTCACAAGCACTTGCTTTATAAACAACAAAATTGGGTGGCAAAAACCTGGTGCATTTTCCTTCACAATGTGTTCTTTTCTGTGCTGTAGGAACTGGCATAGAACTAGCACTTGCTATTTATAATTTCATTAATAGAAGATATCCTACCGGGAGCTCAGAGTTGAAAGATTATTATTTATTTAAAATGCATTTTGTATCAAAGAATAAAGATCTTTTATTAGATGATAGTGAAATGGTGATTCTGAATAAGTAGCACTACTCAAATTGCAATCACCATACAAGTGTTGCTGTACATTTTGAAAGAAGCACAATGAAAAGCAACCACAGCATGTGCATAGCCAATTGATCTAGCTACTGTAAAAGGTGGCCGCTGAGAGAATAAATCTAATCACTATTCTGCATGAGACATTTCTACAAAGTTACATGCTGTGACTATCCTAATGGATACCCACTGCTGTCCTAAGCTTGTGCAAAAATTACTATCTCCAGTTCCTGCTATTGGCTACTCTGTCAGCCTGAAGTAACTTCAATTTTGAGATCGTTTGCGTTACAAAGCAGAGGTAGATTTTTGTTTTTTTTCTTTTCAGAGACCTAAGGCTCCCCATACACACATATAACTTCCCCCTTTAGTGAAGGATTCTTTATGGTTTCTTCCACATTCTAGAGTACCAAAGCGACAAACACTAGTCTAACATAGTCATTGGCAACCAGACCAGAAACCTCTACTCCCGTGTGAAGCCCAACCCAGGTCACTTTTTGCATTAGGTTCCTAAATGTGTTGTATTTAGTTCCCCTTGAAACCGTTAAGTGTCAGTGTAGCAAGACAGATAAGGCCCACTCACAGCTATTACCTTCTTCCTGACTCCTGTGGTTTTCACATCCCATCAAATTGTTATTTAACTAGTTGAAAGCATGTCAAACCATTTCATAGGGCCATAGTGTAATAAATGTAACTGTACTGGAAAATGATAGCATTGTGTTGTGAAACTGATCAGGTTGCCAGCGAACAAAATATTGCCCCTTCAGTCTGCTCTATCGTACATAGAAAGGACCAGCAGTATTGAGAAATAAATTTAAAACAAACCCAGAAACTTTGTAAAAACAACACAAATCTGATTCATATTGCACCAGTGAAGCAAAATGCTTCACTGATGTGAAGAGTCATTATTTTCATCAGATGAATTGGAGATAATTTTGACCTTAGAGTTTCAGGCTGCTCACACACATCTCAAGACTCGCTCTGTTACGTGGAGAATAGTTGAAAGAGATTAAAAGAATGCTCCTTCCTGTATGCCTCAGTGGTGGATTTGTTTCCATTAGGGTTTTTAACTGGAAATTCTCTAGTATAACCTGAGGAGTACCACAGGGCAGCTTTTCATCTCAGTACAGAAAGATGTAGTATTGCCACCTTTGAAGTAAGACACACTTATCAGTCTGAGCAGTGGGTTTTACAGGCTCTGACAGAGTATTAAATGTCCAAAACCATCCCAGGATGGTGGTAAGCCACTGGACATCTAGCACAAGGCTTGCAGAGAAACTGGAGGTTGTGTGCATGAAAAGTGTTCTGAAGCATCTGCATTTCTCTCTCTGCACCATCCACAAACTGCCATGACTTCAGATGGCCACCCTGCAACACTGTAGGTTATGTACAGCATCCCAGCATTTCAGGAGGCAGTTCACCAGAAGTTTAGAGAAGGAGGATGAGATGGGGTCAGACCATCTGATAAGTATAAAAGTAAACGTAGCAGGTTAATTTAACTCCTTATCATTTAAGCAAATGCAGCTGTATTTACTATACCATGCAAAGTTCTAGCTGGACACGAGGCAACGTATTCTTCAGAACATCATTATGTCTGATCCCCAGTGTAAGATTTTTCCATCCTTTAATGTTTTAGTTATTCTTAAATCAGTACATTGATCTCAAAAGTAACATTACACAGCCTTAGTAAACCTTCTAAAAGTACAAAAAAATCACTATGTGTTTAGCAACAGCACAGGAAATTATAGATCAAAGGCGGGTTGTTACTTCTTGGTGCTTTTGTTTTCTTTTTTAAGAGACGAGAGCATATGAAAAATCTAAGCTTAGAATAAGCACACTTCCTACTCTTTGAAAATGCATAATAGAGGTTACATTTATGGAAGAGATGTGCTAGGTACATTAAAGTACAATACATTAAAGTATCTTTTTTAGAGAGTATCTCTGAGGATAATTACCTGTCATATCTTTTATATCATTTAAGTTTATTACTCCTGACTTGTGTCAGTAACAAAAAGCTCAGGATTTTAATGATAGCTAAGAAAAAGGTAACCATGTTTCACGCAAGAGTGGTGCATTTCTTTTTTTATTTTAGTAAATATTAAGTTCTTAATATCCTGGTAACAAACTAAGAAAACTTTGACCAAGTTTTTGCTTCATTTTGCCACAATTTTAAATGATCCATAATAAATAAACACATTTCAAATACTAGGTTTACTTTTAAAAATAATCAGCATAAAGCTATTACATGGTACAGGTGTAAGCTGATGTTGCCACAGGCAAAGGGCTAAAATGGAAGATCGTTCGAAATTCCTTCCTGTCCTATTTTCCTATCTCTCTATAAGACCCAGAAGACAGCAGCATCCAGGGTTCCTTCTGTATTCCTCAGGCATTTTCAGTGTTGTACTACAAACCATATTGAAGCATACCTAAAGCCCTATGGCACCCAAACCTTTGAATACTTGGATGCCTATCCAAACTTCAGATCAGACACAGGCAAAAACTAAGTTTACCCAACCGAAGTTGCTAAGGCTTGCTCTGAATTCACTCTAAGTCAAAGGACCTTAAATCTATTGCCATTCAATGTCCATTGCACACTTAACTGCAGTAACGGGGCAAGCTACTGTTTTAGTTTGTATTTATTCATTTAATTGTTTTGGAATGGAGAGAAGGGATTACATCAGTAAACCTGGAGTCCAGGAAATGAATTGTAATAATGGAGATGCAGTTTTACCATTTTTACTGTGAGGCAGCTCACTAGGTCTCTATTCCAAACTCTAGCATTTCTTTATCATGCGATAACTTTATGCTTCCTGGTTTAGGTGAGGTGCACACTGCAGTTACATAGTTATGTTGAAATCTGGCTGAAATTTTGAAGTGATTAGTCAGTACAATGTGTTTTTATTAATGTAAGTTACACCTAGTGGTCGCAGGTTGCATATGTTGCCCAAGTTTGACTCAACTTTGAATTTGGCCCTTTCCCTCGTATTTTCCCCCTCCATGCTTTATCTACTTCACTAAAGAAATGAAATAAACTGAAGATTCACTAAAGATTGAAATAAACCTGAGAACTTCAAAGCACAAAACCAGATCCAACCATGAAGAAATAGAACAGAAAGAATCTTCATTCTTGCCCCCTGTCCTTTTCAGTCAGGTGGCTCCGCTGACACCATCTTCACTGGGTGCAATTGACTGCAGGATCAGTTTTTGCAGGTACCAGATTGGGATTAAATGCAGGACTCCTGTTAAACAATGTCTTTAACAGCTCCAGTAACAGCATTATTTAGAGTTCTAATATAGGGAGTATAGAAGTGGCCATTTTCTCTCTCTGCTTCCTTGACAAAGGCTCTTTATTCGATCCATTTTTCTGAGTCTGCATTCCAGAAAGATCATTGCTGTAGAGAACAGCCTTGCACCAAAACAAGACATGGCAGCCTTTACCCCCCCACACCCTGCACACACACACTTCTGTCTCTTGCTTTTTCCAAATGATGCCTCCAGGCTGCCGTGTGACACCCAGCTAATCTGTCCTGCTGAGAGTGCCACACAGCCCTGTGCTCCAGCCTGACCTAAACCTGACAATGCCTTCTCACTTCTTGCAGGCTGAAAACAGCCCCCCCTTCTCCTCCTGAAGTGAGAGACGGTTAATGCTTTTATTCCTCACCGGGGAGCAAGATGAACCCAGCTATGCTAGTGAATCTCCTTCGCTTGCTGACATGCGTCAGACACAACATTCTCATCCTTAAAAGCTGGAGCAAAAACAAAAACAAAGCAAGAGCCCAAAAAAACCCAGTGAGCTACAGTCCCCGTCTGGAAAAATCAAGCAGCCATTATGGTCTTGCTGCCAGAGTGCAGTCATGTCCTTTGTTTAAATGAAAGCTGTAGTAATTTCTTGTGCTCCCCATCATGTGCATTACAGCTTCCATCTTAGCATTATACTTGCTTAATGAACAAAACCTATATATTTACAGTCTCTTAGTAGAAGCCAAGATACAGCTGACAGGCTGGAGAGAAAGCGTAGAGGGACACTGTTTATTGGTTCACTTGAGCAGAGAGATGTTGTCCCCCACCTCATTTCCTTCTTGGTTGTAGTCACAGGCAAAGTTGGGAGTTCTCTGTGGCAACGCATCCTTAGGGGCAACAAAACAGCCCTTCTTGCTTAAGTGCAAGTCCTGAGAAGTCAGGCTGGCTGTGCTGCTTCTGTCACAGGAAAAATGAGGGTGTATGAGCAGTGGTGCTGCTGGGTCAGGGACTGGGAGGAGGGAGAACTCTGACATCTCCTGCTCTTTTAATGCAGGGCAGAGCACCAGGAAATGGGCCCTGAATCTTTAAGGTAGGAAAATCCACTTTAGCCTACACTTCGGGGGGGTCTTGAGCCAGCTCTGACCAGGACATAGTGCCAGGGTAAAGGAAGAACATTGCAGTGCAAGCTAGACAATAACTTGGCTCTCAAGGAGCACTGCTGATGTTTTTGTTCTCCTAGAAGCTATGTCCTTAATAATTTGAGTTACTTACATGCAAATGAGAAAAGTTCAACAGCTCTCACCATAGTTCTGACGAAAATAGGTTTTTCACCATGTTTCTTTGTTCTTCTATTTGTTTAAGGTACAAGTGCTGAGAAAATAAGCATTTTAATGAAATAGCCAATAGCAATGGACAGTTTGAGACGAACTCCTTCACCTTGGGTCAGTGTTATTTAACTTGAGAGGGAACAATCTTCTTCATATTCAGCAAATCACTATTAAAATGTCCCTCATGCATTTGTGCAGTTATTTTACACTTAAAGGACTCAAGAAAGAGAAAGCATTGCCTAAATCTGCTTTTAATTCTCCTTTCATTTGCACTGTTGGAGTCATTGCTAATCAGTCATTAACTGTCAATAGTGACAGGCATTACCAGGCTTGTTCTGCTCATACTGTTTTCTGCTGGGGAGCCAGACTCTGTACTGCTGTGTGCACCTATCAGCTTACTGGTTCTGCGGGAGTTAACAATCTGTTGAGGTTTTGTGGAACACAGAAGACACCAAATTACATAAATACTACAATTGTTTGGAATGTATTTTATATTCATTTCATGTGTATATTTGGCAGTGTTGCTATAGTTGTTTTGGAGCTGAATAATGCACATGCAGATAGTAGTCATCAATGTGCTAAAAGCATCCAAATATGAGAAAGGGTCTTCAAACCTATGGAGCCAAACCTCTTTCTGTTTTGAAGAAGGGCTCTGTACTAATGATTTTCACATTTTTTAATGTGAAAAAGTAGATAAATACACACTGTTGCCTTGTAAGTCTATGCCTACTGAATGGTCCCCATAAGGCCAGCTGACAGCCAGTTTGCAGAGTTTGTCCTATATCTCAGGTTCCAAAAGGTTGTTTTGTTCATCTGGTCTCACCTAAACGTGGTGGGTTTTGGATACCTGACATAAAATACATCAGACATACTGTCTGGCAGCGCTGGACTGGATCGTGAACCTCCCCAGGTCTGTGCTTCTAAGAAACGGTTCTGAATTTAGACTTCAGCTGACTCCCAGACCCTCTAGTCAGGTTGCCATGTGAGGAAAATGCAGAGAATAGATTTGCAGCCATATTTAATCACAAACGCTCCCTAAATTAAGCCTAGACAACAGTTGACCCAGGGCCTGCAGAGCCAGAATAGCATAAAAAGGACAGGAAGCCAGTAAGATTAGAGTGCAGGGCAGGATATGCTGCTTTAGGAAAGGCCCATAAATGGGTGAAATAAAGAGTTAGAAAATAAGTTCTTTGTAATACAATGAGACATCATAAAATATTAAAGCTTATAAGACTGTAGTTCCAGCTCAGGTCTCTCACAACACTAATAAAACAAGCAAGCTTCGCTTTCTCTCCTGATGACTACAGACTTCTCTAAAAAATTACAGCTTTATTATGCATAATTCAATTTCATCAACTGCTTTTCTTTATTGTCCCTTCTAATTATGCACATATATACTTGTTATTTATTAGAATATACAAATCATGCCCAAAGAACTGCACAAAAGTACACACACACACTTCCTATGTAATTAGAATGGAAGAACCAGTCAGGCCAATCAGGAATTTAATTGCTCCCCTGTCCTATTCTAGATTTGGAGGTGTTTGTACAGACTCAGAAACCACCTCTGAATTCTGTCTGAATCTTTGATTGTTACAGAGACATGAATTAGCTGTATACCATGATGTATCGTAACACCTTTAAATTCTGAAAAATAAGGCCAGATGCACAAAAGTATTTGTGCTTTGAACAGCTTGTTGATAACAACACAGTAACTCAACTTGTTGCTTGACCTTAGTTTATCTGAGCCAGCATCGGTGATGTTTGATATTTCACATGGATTAATTTTAAACTTCTCTGATCACTATTCAGGACTGGAGTCCAAATTCAGACCTTTAAATGGTGCACTACAGGATCCTTGCTTTCTCCACAAAGCTACAGAGGGAGCTTGGGCAATAAGGTCTTATCTTTAGACTTCAAAGGTAGTTGTCTGAAATTAGTCAGTGTGGATAACCCCTTCAAGGCAAGATACCAGGGCTGTACAGGAAGACAGCATATTAAACTTATTCCTCCTAAGCCCACATTTACTGTGCTGAGCACTCACCCTTCCCTTCAAGAACATCTGCATAGAACAAAACTAAGCAAAAAACTTCAGATTTTTTTTTCAGCACATATCAAATTACCTATGGAATATAATTAATCTCATCTGTACGTCATACCTGCAGGGTGCCAGGATACCACATAGTCCAGAGGCATTTACATATAGTGAAGAATGTAATGCCTGCAGGTCTCTCTCTCCTCTCCTAGAGGAGAGAGAGACTTGACAGGCCACTGTAATGGATGGTTTATTTGTTTGTGGTATTGATTTATTAATTTGTTACACGCTAATCATTAATCAGCATCTGGTGCGCAGACAATACAAGAGGTCGGACAATCAGCCATGCAGTTTATTACCCACTGGCCTGCCATCTCTTCTCCAGAACTCACAGAGAAGCCTGAGTTTGTTAAAACACCAAACAGACAGATGAACTGAACTTCAAGCCCAGGAGGGGCTTTAGTTTCATACACTAAATGCCAACATTGTTTTGCACTCCTTGGGTTGAGCCCAGCCATGAAAGCAGTCCTAACTAGATCAGGGAGAGCTTGCCTCATGTCCCTAAGGTCAGAATTTGGCTAAACATATGCAGAACATGTTTGGCTCATTACACATGTACATATTAAATCTACATTCAGCAGTGAGGGAACAGAAAGACAATATATAGTAAAGATACTGGAACTGAACTTCAAAGATCAGGATGCAATTCCACGGACTCCCAGGGTGACTTTGGCCACAACAGTCGCTGTCCCCTGCTTCAGTTCCCATCTGTAAAAAGCAAAATAACCATCCCGCATTTTTACTTCATCCATCTTTGCAATTTAGACTCAGAGTTCTTTGTAGTGGTACGTCTTTCTCAAAATACATCCAGCTCCCAGCACACAATGTCCTCCTCAGAACAGCCTTATGGAAATGTATATTAAAAAAAAAAAACCACAACCCTTATAAAATATCCACTGATGAGATAAGACCACCAGCACAACAATGCAGTGAACAGCTGTAATCTGTGGGAGGATTATTTCTCTTTGCCATAAATGCCATCTATTTTTCAAGACATAAGTTATTCCCTTTCATAGAACAGTGAACTCAGTATCTGCAGACAACTTGCCTTCCAACCAGTACGTTTTTCAAAGGCTCCCAGTAGTTTGTGACATTAAATAGAAGGTGTCACATCTAAGTGACAAATATTAGTACTAGCTTGCTTAACATAATTTGTTTCTTCATTGGATATTTTATTCCAGATGAGCTGCTTTTCATCTGTATTTTCTAGGGGAAAAAATATGCATTCTGACGTGCAATGCTAATGTGCCCCCTGCAATGACCTCTTATCTCCAACTTTTCATTCTCACCTCCCATTCTCTTCAATGCATGAAATGAGCTCTACCAGCAGCTATTGGTCAAGAGTCTCATACATTGGATACCCGCCAAGGCTTTTGGGGTGTTTAGCACAGACAAAAGGTCTATTCCTATGACACACATATTTAAATTTAGCACTAAACTGGTGGAAAAAAAGAGAAAAATATGTAAAATGTCACTTCCTGACAAGCAGAAAATTAGAATTCATTCCCCTGAGAATTAAATGGACTTTTCTGCTTCCAGTCACTAACTATGACAAGGTTAACATTTTTCAGTCTAATGACTAAGGACATTAAGTGTGCATGTGAATAAGAAATAAAATTACTAGAGGGTATTAGCAAAGTGTGTGACAACAGCCCAAACTGACAACAGAACTCCAAGGATGCAGATTCTAACTAATAGTGACCATTTGCTGTGGAGAACCAACGGATAACAGAAACACGGAGTACAAGTACATGGAGATCATCTTTCTTTCATTGTTATTATTACAACAACATAAGCAATCAAAGGAAGATGTACATCTCTGGGTGGGGGTACAGCACATCTCAAAGCACTTCCAGCATGCTCCCAGTATCCCAGGCAGGGACACTAGACTGTTAACCAGAGGCCACAAAAGCCTGAAGAGACTCAGAAAAGGAAAAATTCCAAGTGCATCTCTTATTTCCCCAAGGATTCTTTCATCACTCCCCATTCGTGACTCAATTCTGATATGACATAAGGATTAGGGTATGAGATCAAGTTATCATTTGTGGCTTGCCTTAGCCTCTGTCCTTCCCAGTTAAATTTTTCCTGTAGCTCCTCACTGCCTTACTCAAATACTGCAAACATAACACATGCATCTATGACTTCTAAACAATAATGGACTTCCATCTAATGCAGCACCAGGCAGGAAGGACTCAAAGAAAAAGAGAAGTCTGTGTGTTATTGATATACCCTAGATATTAAGACACTGGAAATTATCAACTATTGGGAATCTGTCTGGACATAAATGAAATTGAGGCAGTAAAAGGTAAGACAGGAAGATTATATTTTCAAATATGTAATTTGTTATGTGAAAAATAAGTGTAAAAATGATGCTTAGAGATATGGGTCAAGTTTGAGAAAGCACTTTTAAACAGGGGTAGTTAATATGTTATCTAACAGAATGAAGAAAGCTGCAAGGACATCAACAGACTTCAATGCAGAAAGCTCTCCTTTTATTGTTTCTGCCTTTGATTTGGTTTCAAAAGCTACTTGGCCACAACTGAGAAAAATTTAAAACTTACTATTTAGGGACAAATGAAACATTTTAAAAATGAAAATAGACATTAGAACTAAAAAGAAGGAAAGAAAACCAGAAGAAAACAAGTACTTTCAAAACCATGGAATCTACCTCCAGATTAGCCAACTGGAAAGATTCACCAATTCCTCTGTGCTTTACTGTGATCCAGCAGGGTGCTCATTAGTCCAAAACAACACATTTTTTTTTTATTTTTTCTAGTCTATAAAGTCAGTGTAATGGACTATTAGGCAGCTCAGTTACAGATCATGTTTCCTCTGACATCAAAAGCTGGGTTCTCCTCTGTTCATCTGCAACTAACAGGCACACTTCTTACAGGTTCTGAAGGGTTTTTGCTTGGTCAAACCAGCATGAAACAATTCCTGCATGTTTTTACACCAATAGATAAGGCCTGACTCTGTCCCTCTAATTCATGTTGGCATGGCTATATTCCCTCCATCTTCCTTTTTGCCTGACTTGGTTTGCTCCCAGAAAGAGGTACAACCATATCTAGAAATCTTCGAAGAGAAAGATAATTTTAAACCCAGGCCTCATTTACAAGCCAGTTCATGGATTGACAATGCTGAACAGGAGCCTCTTTAGCAGGACCAGCCATTTCTCAGCCACGTGGTAAGCACAGCTGTAGAGCTGAGGTCTGTAACAAGAGAGGCATCAAGACAGCTATTCACTTTAGACACGACTTCCCCCAGTGCTGCATATGCCCTTTTCGCCATGCTCTGATCTGTATTCCACGCTGCTCTCACTCCGACTGGAGTCTGATTGCTTTTGGTCCCTGGCCTCATTACCTCACACTTCCCTACAATAAACTGCATAAGCCACTTATCTGCCTGTAATCCTGATAAATCCAAATCATTTTGAATGAGTTTGTTTTGTTCCTCTGTCCCCTACCCTCCTGCCCCTCCAACTTCCTCAGCCTTATTTTATGTCATCAGCATATTTAAGGCACTTTTGAAATTACATTCTGCTCAAGGTCACTGCACTGAATTTAATACCCCCCCCCCATACAGCACATCAATGCTTTAACTCCCATCTGATTTATTTATATTGTTTATTATCAGAGACCAATTCAATCAATACAAGCTAGAATTCAAACACACACACATTTGAATTATGCATACAAACACTCATCAAGAGATATAAGACAACTACTATAGTCCAGATCATTCCTCTAACATATGGCCAGCTTATAGGTGAGGAGACTAATAGCAATGAATTTTTATACCTTGACTTTCGCTTGACCCCAATGGCTGTTTGGTTACTGGAAACCAAAGGAATTGAAATAGCGTCACAAATTCCACGGAAGAGGCTTAAGCAAGGGATTTCTGCATTTCTTTTCCCAAGCCAGTAGGACCATATTTTAAGATGGGCTTTCTGAGTTGACAGTTCCTTTATTAGCTTCTGTACACACAGGAATTCTAGCAAAACACCATCAAACCATACCAGACAGTCACGTCAAGCAAACGTTGCAAACAGAACAGTGTACGGAGAACTGGAACTTGAAGGAAAACCAAAGCACTAACCTCAATTGCAGCCTAGGTTAGGCATTAAACCAACCTAAACGGGATGCTGGAAACATAGTAGAAAGTGAATAGCTTTTGGCTTCCCTCTGCAAACCGCTATCCTTTTTAAATATTAATGGCCAGCATGATCCTCAGACATGGTTCATGACCAACTTATGGTTGTCGTTGAACACACTTAGTGGTTAGAACACAAGGAACACTGCAAATTCAAAAAATGAAGGCAGAGAAAGCATGCATACACGGGTCCTACTATAGACAGAGATTGTCCTGTAGACAGAGGTAGACTATGCACACTGGACTGGAGCCTGCAGGGATTTGAGGCACAAAGATTAATCAGAAAATTTCAGTTGGGTGCATGAAGTTTGGGGAAGAAGAGTGCACGTTGTTCTGTACAAAAATATTTTGTGTCTGCTTGGTTAACTACAATGCTAACAGGAGTCTATCATGCTAAGTAAAATGCAAAATGGGACATCAATGTCCACCATCATCAATTGGGGGTCTCCAGGACTAGAAAGCAGATCCCTGCATAGCTGTCACCTTCAAAATTACATTCCCCAGCTGATCTGCAGTTCTTTCCCTTTCTCTCTGTCCTTTACTACCTCCTTATTGCTCTTCCCTGTCCATCCTCTCCCTAGCACAGATCCTTTGCAACTATATTTTATAAGCAATCCCCCTCTCTTCTAATCACTCTTCTGAAAAAGTTGTTTGTATCCTCACTGATAGAAGGTCTGTTAGACCAGAGCTGCACTGGTTCATACCATATAGAGGCATGGCCTAGGGTGTCGGGCATTAAATCACAGCCTCTCTGAACTCCTCTTGACTTTGATAGTGTCAAACTTCACCCTTGCATCTTCTCTGGCCTATAGTTACATAAGTTCCAGGAGTCTCTTTGAAATTTTGTTTTAATATTTCACCATTTATGCACAGAGAATATTTTGGCTTCTCTATCAATACATTTCTGCTTGGTAACTCCCAGTTTGAATGCTGATTGTGTTTTGCATAAAATTAACTAAATTGCAGCCCTTCTGTTTCATTGGTACTTTTTGTCTGCTTCCTTCATGAACAATGTCAGGAAGATTGCAAGCTGACTACAATTCTCTTTCCTAAGCAAGAGGAAAACAACATCTAAGAGCCCAATCAGTACAAGTTTCCTGATGTCTGTTGGGTTTTATAAGCTATATTGTACTCTAACATTTAACAATTTCTCTTCATTTGATTCACTTTAAGAAATGAATGTAATGATTGCCACAGTGTTCTGCACTACTGTTGTCTATTGATAAATATGGAACAGGTATAACAAGCAGCTTGCTCTTTTTTTCTATTTAAAAATTCACTGAGCTAACAAGTTATTTGTGCAATGCCAAAGTAATGACAGGTCTTTGCTCTCAAGTTTCAATATTCAGTTTCCATTGGGAGGTCTGCTGTAGGCTGTATTTCACAAGTAAGACAAGACCAACAGTGGTGTTAGGCTTCCAGCAGTGTTGATAAAACATATGAGCAGAAAACTCTACTCAGGTGTTGCCTGAGTCTGGATACCCCGCAGGTATAGAAGTTCCACTGATAAATAGCACATTTTAAAAAAAATTACCTCTCTGTCTTCATTGAAAGAAACTTTAATACCAAATAAGTTTCAGGACTATGAACTGGGAGCAGAGGGAGAGGCTTGTCTGCTGCCTAAAGCAAAGCACAGCTCTTGGTCCAGTGGGTGAGATCCACACTATATACAGGGAGACACATCATTCATTCAGCTGGGGCCCTTGGTATATGAAGCAGCAAGACACTTGAAAATTAATGCTGCAACATAGACTCTGCTATACTTCTACTTCCTTACAGATGCATCCATTCACCACTATGCACATCCTCATAGTATCTCACTTTTGGCAACAGCACCAAGCCTTTCTCTACTGCAGCATCCACATGGGAGAAGCTCAGAGGGACAAAGTAAATATAAGCAAGTTTGGGGTGTAACTCAGGTGAAACATTTCTAGGGAATGGGAAATGTTTGGGGAACATTTCACTGATGTTTGAAAGTATGAAAGGTGACAGTTGAGAGAGACCCAAGGCTCACTTGGCTACAGTGACTATCCCTAAATAGCAGCAGTCACTGTTTCAGGCTTGCTGAGCCTTCGCTTTCTCAAGGCTCTGGGGGAACAGCAGTCAGCATGACGGCTGTGAGTAATACTGGGAGTCTGCCCAGGCAAGGAAAGGGGGTAAGCTGGTAACGATAAGAAAGTGTGATGAATTATTCCTGTGCTTGTCATCTTTATTTAAGTTACTGCCTTTTGCATCCAGGGGAACCACAGTCCTTCCAAAAGAGTTGTTCTGGATTTCTTAATATTAGGAGACAGTTGTGATGTTTCTCCTGCCCTGGGCATAATTAGACTCAAGGCGGTTTTAGTCCCTTTTCTTCTCCATAATGATCTCCCTGTTTCTTTTCTGAGGAACCCAAAGTTCATTAACAAGTCCTTGCTAAAGTCTTCTGGAGACTGATCCTTTGCCTGTGCTGTAGCATAGAGAAGATAAAGTAATGGTTGCAATGCAAAAATGCACCAATCTTTTGCTTACCTATTTGTTTCCTTGAAAAAGTTATTACAGCTTCCCTTCCAGAAACAGACTTTTGCACACCAATGCAATAGAGAAACAACATTTTCAAGGAGTCCTGATACTATACAAGAGAGAAATCAAGTTCCCAAGATCACATATGAAGCAGCGACAGAGCTGAGCATAGATTTCAAGAATCCAGAGCCTCAGTCTCTTCAACAGTCACATTTCTGTCTGAGCTGTGCATCTCAGTCTGCTGTCTCCCCTGATGTTTTTATCTGGTGCACACTACAGCATAGCTGGTTACTTTAAGACAGGCAACATTATCTGCTTTGTCTACATCCAATTTTTATTCTTTGGAATAGAAACCTTAAACAACAAATAAAATCAGCATTCAACAATGGCTGCCACGTAGTCCAAACAGTTTTCCAGACCATCCTGTCACACAACAGCATTCTTAAAGGCACACGTTTAGTTAGATCTCTTTGCCCCACTCCTCTCTAACAAGACCTGCGAAACATTCTGATTTCTGGTTTTATTATCCCAGCAGTTTCCTTCAGTGTGAATAGCTTATTTATCTCCTTGGCATTTATCATCTTAGATAAAGAGCAACACTATCCTTGCATGGTCCCTTCTATCAGCTATGCTATACTCTCCTGGCTCTCTCAGGAAAAGGAACTCCTTCCTTTCCCCTGGTTAATTTAGGTGTCTCTTCTAGCTTGAGTTCACCTTTCTCGCCTAACCAAAACAGCACATGCTGTTCCAGAGCTTGTCTTGCCCACACATTAATTCTCTTCTAATTTGTCCCAATACAATTTTAGATTGGTGCGCACCAATCCATTTCCCAGCTGCAACACATTGGTGACTTCTGTTCTGTTCTTTCCAATGGATGAGTCTCCAGCTTCCAGCAAAAAATACTTGCTATTTGGCCCTAACTACATAATCACACAGTACATAATTTCCTGCCATTCCTGGCATTCCTGTCCTGAGGTCACCCAGATCTCTCCATATGACATTCACTGTTCTTTCCCAGAGCTACGCAGCATGCTGCATAATGTCTAAAAGCAACTACAAATCCTCTCTCCGTTTCTAGAAGCTTGGTACAGATTAGACAGTCTAGACAGACAATAGGAAGAAAGAATAAAGGATTTTTAAGGACTTCTCTGTATAATCCTGCTTGCAATGTTCAACTGCTCAGCAAAATGCCAGAAGCACCATCTTTTTTTTATCTTGTCTACTGATCACTTTGATAAAATTTGTGATCTTCTCATTCTCCAAAGCAGTTATTAAACAACTACATAAGTCACTAGAATTAATCATCAGTGTAAAACCTGTTCAAGTGAACTTTGTTTAGATGACACCATGAAGGCATGCCCTCAAACCAAAGGAATTCTGCGCTCATTTGTTCAGACTGATGTCGGCATGTGTAAGCATTACTGTGTGTCCTCTGGAATCACAGTACAGAAGTGGTACTTCCCATAGCCTGAAGTTCTGGACCTTGCTTTATTAGTTGATTAAAATAAGGAAAGATAAGAGGTATTTATCATCTTAGATTTGAGAAAATTTAAGTACAAATACCAATTCAGAAGGAATACAGGGCTGCTACTTTTGAAACTCTGGGTAGATTATCTTCACAACTGGATGCAACTGAGAAGATATGGCTCAAACACAAACAGCAATTTTTCATAGAGGAATGGTGAACACAACACAGACCTAGGGAGGAGAGGGCACACATGTCCTGCAGACCACTCTGGAGGCCCTGCTCCCACCGACTGCCATGATTGCCCCACTCCTGCAACTTCCGTTGTATAACTTCAGGCTATTCAAAAGAACAACTAGGGATTTTCCCTTTACGTTGAGACCTTTTAAACTGAAGGAAAAGAAAGCAATAGCAACAGAGAAGTAAAACAATCACTCAAAGCCCTTTCAGTTTACAAAAAAAGCTGAAGGGATATTTTTGTTAGATCGCTCTAGAGATTGAATCTGTGGGTTTTTTATTTCTCAGCCTCCATTCCTGGTTCACGCACGCTGTTCTATGAACAGCACATAGTCTGGTGGCAGGGAAGATCCAAGGCAGGCTCAAAGCCCTGCTTTCAGACTAGGTATCCATCCAACCCTCCACCCTGAATGAGGCAGACAAGTGCTTAGGGGACGGAGCTGCATTTTTAAAGTATTCCAGGTTAGTATTTTAAATTTACTAACATGGAAACTAGGCTTAGGGACTTACTTCCAGGAAGCTGAGAACTGTGAGCACAGGGAAATGATTCCCTGGACAGACTAAACTATCTGTCTCTGAACTAGGCAGCCACATGCCTGGATACCTGCCACATCACGCTTACTGTGCTCACCCTGAGCAACACTCCATATTTCTATCTGGGACCATCTGACAAGAAACATACATGGGAACATTATTCAGATCCCACGGGTTTTTTTCTGGAATATAGGGCACCTTTGCTTGGGTACTACGATGTCCTGCTTTGCAGCCCTTCCTACAGGACTAGGTCTATGTAACTTGCCTCTATTCATTCAGTGCACAGAGCAAAGCTGGGAGCATTCAAGTCAATTCTTAGTCCAGACCATTAGCCACAATCTCTCCCTTAAGGGATATAAACTAAAGGTATCAAAGTTCACAGCCAGCTTCTTTCTGATCCTCATTTCACCTATTCATAAAAGACAATGCTGCATGATTTTTATCACGTTCTGGATATAGCTACTCCCAGGCACTGATCTGGAACACAAAAAGTATTGAGACCAAAATTCACTAATTACCTGGATATTTATGTAGCAATCCTGGTATCAGTTAAAGAAAATGCTCTGACACAAGGAAACATGAACAACTCAGGTTAGTTATTTGCATAGTCTCCCTATGCATGGGGCTTTGCAAGCAAAAAGGCAGTGCGCCAAGTTCTCAGGAGTGCTCAGCTCCCACTGAGAATCACCTCTTCGGTGGTTAATTGAAAGTGCCAAGTTCTTTGGAAAAATGTCTCTTCAAGCAAAACAATAGAAACTCCTCAACATTGAGCACTGAGTTCTTAGTAACACCTCAGGAAACAGACTACAAGCTCAGCTTCCTTCTACTGATCATAGAGAGACTGTAAGTAGTATTTTTATTTTTAAAGTATCTAAGGGATCTGGGATACTAAGAAACTTTGAATGCAGATGGGCAAGCAAGTCCCTTCACTCCACCACTGGCTTCAGGAAACCCCAACCTTCAAAGCCCTGAGGCTAAAAATGTTGGGAGACACTAAGCAAGCACTGGGCAATGATAATTAGCCACTTACATGTGCATCAACTTTGCCTGCACTCTCCCATGGCAGACAAACTGCCCTACTTATAAAATAACCCTTAACTGATCTGCCAGAGGCAATAAAGCCAGCCAGGGCCAGAACAGGATTAAAGATCTAGGGATTTCCAGTCCCCTGAAATACCCATTAAACTGTATCATCCTGGTCTGTTGCCAACTATTAGGAAATTATCCTTGCTAGCATTCCAAAGAACCTGCAGACAGGCTCGAGCTCTCCTACAACCCGTATTAACTAAATGGCCGGTTTGGCTAGGAAACAACGTTATAAATACTTGAGCTACAAATTAAAAGTGTGTTTGAGAGCTGTGCTGTCAAGTTAGTTGTCATCTTAGCTGCAGCATCACCAGCACATGAGCTTATTTCATAACTGAAACCTAGAAATCCCACCCAGTGACCTATATCTGAAGTGTGGGTCTCTGGGAAAGTTACTGACTGTCCCTTGAAATTTGCCAGAACCAAGTTAGTCCGTATGTATTTTAGGACATGGGACCAGACATTTGCTGCAAGGCCCGATTCACAGCGCCAGAGGGTGGCACAGCGCCCGGGGATCTCTTCCTGCACTGGAAATGAACTATGGTGCGTTCACTCTGCTTCTGGCCCCACAGGCGGGCAAGGCTCACTGCCGTTTGTCCTTCGCTGTCTGGGCTAAGAGCTCTTGCCCCATAGCTTAGGAGCAGTTCGATGCAGTCGCACTGGCTTGTGACAGCAGCGACGTGAAGGGCAGTCCTTCCTAGGGGGGTTTTGGAATGCAAATCTGCACCTGCAGAAAAAAAAAAGAAATCATACAAGTCAGAGTGTGACAAGGCATACGAAAGGAAGTAATGCCACCTGCGGGCCACAATGCACAATTTTTTTCTGAAGGCAGATGCAGTTTGTTTTAGTACCATCTAATCAGTGGAATTAAACCTGCCTAGTGAACAAATGCTCCTACCTTAGCTCACACACAACAAATGGATATGGTTTGTTCCATTCAGGGGAACATTGCTAGCTTTGCCGCAGCTAGGCATTGCCATTATTTTTGCACTGGGAGCTCTCACTTGCTGGGAGAGGACAATGTCCTTTAACAGGGACAGACTTTGAGGCGGCCAGGCTCAAGAACCGGGATTGAAGGGAGCGCTGTCAGACAACGTGGGATTTTCTCCTCAGCACTCGCTTTCAATGATAAAAAGTGATTAACAAATGTCCTTTCATTCAGGACAATCAAGTGACCTCAGCCGACCCAAAGGACTGTCCATTGTGCAAATGCAGATTTCTGGGGAAATGGCTTATTTAGTTGCAAAGCAACAAAAAAGCCCAAATGTCAGAGGCATAGAACTAGTGCTTACAACTCTCCTTGCACTTCAGTGGCTGATAAAGCACTGCATAAGACTGATAAAAATGAAGTATTTCTACATAATAAGAAAGTAGCAATAAATAAATGAGACTGAAAGAGGGAAGTAAAAAAAAAAAATCAGAGTCCTGTTTTCCAACATTAATTTCTCTAACACCAAAAGTCATTAGACTTAGCAAGAACAGAATTTTTTGTCTCCAAGTCTACATCAGAACTAGATGTGCTGAACACATGCTCCACCTCAAATACAAAATATGAGGCCATTTGGGTAAAATTCTATGGCCTGGGTAAGCAGGAAGGTGGTATGCTGTGCAGGTACAACCAGAGAAGAATTGTTCTAAGAACATTACCATGTCTCAGGAGAAACTTGGCAGTTTCAACATGACCTCTGTGGCTGGCAACAAACAGTGCTATGAAAGCTCGGTGAGCTACCCATTCCTTTTTCTGCTCTGGTCCCAGTAACTCTGCATATGGCATGGTGCCCTCAAAGTCCACTGTAACTCCCAGATGGGCTAGCTGCAGAATAAACACAAACCTTTTAGTCTCAAAAGAGTAGACTGATTCTTTTTAGGTATCAACAAAGTCTCATATCTGTACTTATGGGATGCTTGCACACTGGATAAATCGCTCCAAGATCAGCTAAGTAATACCTGCTTGTTTCTTATTCTTCTGCTCCATCTTGATTCTTTATCTAATGATATTTATTTGTAGCTATCCCTTGGAGGGAACATTAATTTGGGGTTTCCTTTCCTATGTAGTTATTAAGCACCACAAAATCTTCTAGAAATTGTTTCTCTTTGCAATCCTTGTCCTTCTCTTAAATCTGTTGGAAACGGACCTGAGCTTTTGGGAAAAAGGACAGAGGGCATTGGCCACATAAGCCCAGGTTCCTTAGAAGGTAGACAAGACATCAGGCCTTAATTCCAGCAGGCAACTCATAAACCTAAGCTGCCTCAGAACAGTCCTGTATTGCATTCTTTCACAGAAGGAGCTTTTTTTGGTAATACACCCAAGCACATCAGTTCTAAAGTGTTGCCAAGAGGCCTCTTAGGAACAATTTTCAGGTGCCTCACGCTGCTGTTCTTCCTGAGAAACTGTTTCCATGTCAGGCTGCATCTTCCACAAAGCACCATGGGTTTCTCATCTAGCAAGTGGAAGCACATTATTAGAACAGCTGTACAGTTATTAAAAAGATGGGGTTTATTCATTTGAAAATCAACAGTGTCAACAAGCTTTTTGTGAGGCTCTTATACCAATACACCTTTCATTTCAAAGGAGACCATTTGTCTTTGTGGTACATACTTCTGTTTCCTGCTCTACACTGAGTAGGAAGAATCTTTAATACAAAGGGAACACAAAACACATGGGAAAACCAAACAAAACCAAACTAACAATTTGCCCAACAGCAAAACGCAAGCCATTTGTGGCATGAGGCAGAACAGCTGCTTGCCAATGAAGTGCAACACTACACAACAGTTAAGGAAAGGAAGCAAAGAACCCCACAGCATCCATTTGCAGTGGTTGGGGAAACGCAGAGGAACAGAATGCGATTAGCCAGGTTGGAATTTGGCCAGGGCAATGGAGATAATGGTTCTTTATGAAAGGTGCCAAAGGATATTTCATGAACACATCTGTTCGGGCCTGAAGGTTTCCAGTACAAATCAGCTGGAGTACCTTGTGTTTCTGCTGAGACAACATTTCAGTCCTAAATCAAGAAAGCAGCATGCCCTCTATCAGACCACCACAGAAACTATTTGTTCTATTAAAAAAAAAAAAACAAACCCCAAAAAACCACACAAAGCTTTCTTACTAATCAGACTTGACAGGATCACAGACTCAAGAAGGTCCGTAAGGTAGCAGCAGATAAAGTAGATGAGACAGGGAATGTTTTCTGACTTTTGATTTTGATACTGTCACATAGAGTCTCATTCTTACTCTGGAGTCAGTATGGCCAGAAGAGGATGGACTGTGAAACAGAGTTTCTGCCCTTGATTCTCATAACAACAGACAAGTCATTCAGCCTCACCATAATACCCAAGAACAGATAATCTTCTATGATATTTTAAGATAACAAAAAAAAAGGCCTTGTTTATATACTATGTATTATTTCTCCTATCTATATGAAAAACACTGGGATTAAGTATCTTTGGCTGAGAAGACATCAGAAGAGTAAAATGGCAGGCAGCTGAATAAAAAATGCAAAATTTTTTGGACATCAGGATAAGCAGGGACAAGAAAAGTAATCTGAAAGTATACTCACATGAGTGCTACAAAAACTTATAGAACAGTGAAAAGAACTTGCACTCCAAGCATATGTGCTGCTTACTAGTAAGAGCAAAAAATCGTCTTATTTCTAAATTGAACAGACTGCATTAGGGATTGACTCCTTGGTTTTGGATTACCAGCCGCCTTGAAATTACCATTTTCATTGTGAACTGTTGCCAGTACAACTAACCTACTTCCTTTCTATGGCAAGTCTCTTCCGTTAAAGACTTCCCCACTGTTTGCTCTACGAAGTCTTGCTTTATAAGAGTACTTAGACCCTGAGCAATAGGCTTTTAGCTTTTCCACACACAGCACCCCACCCATTCACAGAAGTAATGGCATCAACCTTCATAGTATCTCCTTTTGCAGCAGCTGCCACAAGATGACCCCAGCCATCTTGTCGCCAGATGCGCATTGTAATCCTTCCACCAGGGACAATGTCATTGTCCTCAAAAGTAGACTCATCTGGCAGATCTGCTGTAGGGAGTTGAAAAGAAAAGCAAGTCAACGTATCCTCAGAGAAGACAACAGCCAGCTTAAAAAAAAATTAAAAAAAATAAGGTTAGACAGTGACCGAATTCTTTTAGCCATGCTGGTGTTATCTGATTTTACTGTCATAATGCATCAAGGACACCTCCAGTCCCATTGTGCTGAAGCTACGAAAACAAATATATGCTCCCAGCCTAGAAAAAGCTACAATATAGTGTACTTGGGATAATATGGTTGTAACCCACAGAAAGCTGCAGTTCACATGTGAAGTACCAAGACTGTAGGAGAAACATACTTGAGTGAATCCATACACACATGGTGTCTTTATTCTAAAAAGACAGCACCAAGTTTGTTTGATCTGAGAAAGCAAGTAATAGGGAGAGCTATTTTAAATAGCAAGTTTAAACAAGTTTCAAGGGCTATCTCTGCTTGTTACCTCCAAAGCCAAGTATTCCAACACCACACATTCAGCTGACATAATGGGAAAAAACACTGCTCCACACAATTCTAAACTTACTAGAACCTTGCTAGAGCCGTTCTAGGCTGAGGTGAACCAGCCAGATACTGGCATTGGCCATTGACAAGGCTAAGCAGGAATGTAGCAGTCAGCACTTGCAGTCTCTAACCTGAAGAGACCCTGTTGAATGGACCATTATCTTTAAGGAGTAGGAAGCAAAGTGAAGCACTAAGAGCTGAATTCCAAGCGCAGTACGGTAAAAAGAGGAAAGCAGAACCCTAACCTTCATCCAGGACCTAAACACAGCCATAACTAGCAGACAAAGAAACACTACAAATAACTTCCAAGAATCCCAGAGTTTACAGGTTCTCACCTTCATCCAGGTACTGAAGGCGTTGGAAATGAAGGGGGATCCCAGCCAACAACTCTAAAGGGGACTTAAGCTTCCTCAGAGTCAAGTCGTTTTGGCATTGAGGCAGTGAAAAGATCTCATTAGTTTCAGCTAGATGGAGCTGGACACTGAAGGTCTGTAGGGGCAAGGAAGGCATGGTGAAGAAGTGGCTCCTGACCAGTAAAAGTTCTTGAGACTTGCCTCTTCAAAAAAGCTTGGAATCTTTATAAGGACAGGGGTCTAGACCTGGTAGTAATTCTTCACTCCCCTAGACATTCCCCTTGTGTCATTAAAGCCCCTCCAAGTATAGATCCCCCCGTGTATCATAAGCATATTACAATATTCAGGCAGCATAAACTGACATCACAGAAGTACACTCTGCATGT
Organism: Haliaeetus leucocephalus; assembly: GCF_000737465.1. Classification (NCBI taxonomy): domain Eukaryota; kingdom Metazoa; phylum Chordata; class Aves; order Accipitriformes; family Accipitridae; genus Haliaeetus; species Haliaeetus leucocephalus. The sequence goes on along the minus strand of NW_010972709.1, from coordinate 5,962,861 downwards.
GTGATGTAACAGCCTACACAAACTTACCAGAGACCACCACAAAGTAATGCACCAGAGTGATTACGGAAAGATTTTTGTTCTTGCCCAACTTTTGATTTCCACTACGATGACAAACTCACTTGGAAGACAACCAGCAGAGAAACAAAGTAGTAACTCGGGTAAGCACCCAAAGTTGCCTGTATTTTATGTTCCTGTTTTCTTTGTTGAAGTCTAGATAGATCTCCATCTACATGTTTAATATGTGTAATGTGTAATAAAAAGACCATATGGCTGTTTTAATTTGTGTTTCCAGTTTACTACATAGGTGCCTTGTGCCCCAACTCAAAGCATGTGGGTAGGCTTTACCGGGGGGTGCAGGGACTATTTTATTCTCCCCACTTTTGCATCAGCTAAAATCCTGCAGAGAAAAGAAGTCAGATATTCTTTTGCAGTAGTTGGCAGAAGTTGTTGAGCACAGGATGGAGCAGCTAGTGAGTGTCTGGAACTGCCAAAAGGATGACTGCAGCAGTAGAAGATATAGAAGACTCCTGAAATTAGAAGCAAAATCAACCAGCCAGGTACTGATTATTCATTCCCACCCCCAACTCCAAGGCCTAACAGCTACACAGAGTTCATCAATGTAGGATGTCTGAGAGCAACAACACCGCACTGCAAAACCAGTCCAGAATGTCCTTCCGGGCTGAAGTTTGGAGAGGGAAGGATTTAAGACAAGGATCTGAATGCCAGTCTCAGCTAGCACACACAAGTTCTCTTCATTTAAAATATATCTTGTTAAGAGTTTCAGTTCCGACAGAACAATTTTAGTTCCAAAGCACTTTTGGCATGCTCACTTCAAGGAAAAAAGAGCTACTTCAAGTCTCTGGACATTTAATGGATTTTTTTTTAACTATGCAGTATGATGAATTCCACACTCAACCCTGGTTTGACAGATGACAGTGTTTACGCTAGGGAGACATTTCATTAACCAAAAGAAAACACTCACATCCCACCTATGACAAAAGTCAGTTACCACAAGTTGGTTTATAAAACAGTCACAGGATTTATTGAGATAAATACAAATAGAAAGTTACATAGATTCTCTATTCTGACAAGTGAATGACACTTCCAGAGCGTCCCCACTTCACTGGGTTCTAAACAACACTGTGTACAGACAAAACCACCACTAGGGCAGCATCCTGACCAATGCCAAGTGTGTATCATACATGAGATACCAGGGAGTTTGAATTCTAAGCAACATGACTAACATGCTTTGGATTACAAGTGCTTGATAATTTCCTATAGCATCCAAGCGATATTGCACCCACTAACGTTATTTTCATGTTCCTTAGCTAGAAATGTTTAAAAGTTATATTCTTACTGCTGCTGTGAAAGTGGATCAACTACCTAACTTTGCTCCATCTGGCTTATAAAATACATATTTTTGCATAATTTAAACAACCCAGAGAATTGTACATGAACACGCCACTTTACTCATCATTGCATACATTTGTCTAGTACAAGATGTAAAGTGCGGTCTTTAGTCATGCTGAAATAATTTCTAGTTTAAAACTAAACCAAAAAGACAAACCTTGGAGAGAGTATATCTGTCTAATAGACCTGCACATTGACTACAAAAAAACCCATGCCAAAACTATGATGTCCCCATTAGTGCATGCAGCCATAGAGTTTTAACAAAAGTTTTTAAATGCGCTACTGAAATCATATCATTTAAAGCAGACATGATTTCTGGAGCCAGAGAGGTACCAAAATATTGTTAAAAACAAAGAACTTTTTTTAGCCTTTTGGTGAACTTTTATAGCTGGTGGCTTACTGTTTACACATATTCTAATTAAAAACTCTTAGTGAACACTAACCAAACATGCTAAAACATATGGAAGCTTGTGTTTTCCAGTGGATTATTGCAAGTAAAGGTAACTATTTAAGATTATCTGACAAACAGGAACCTGGGTTGGGTTAATGTTCAAAGTATTTAATTTATATACAGTACATTTCAAACATACTTACATATACACACACTTAAAAAAATTTGTTCAGTGCTGAGAAATTTAATGAACTGATAATAAAAAACAGAAGTAAAACCTTGTCAGAAAGGCCTTAGAAAATTTGAACTGTTAGAAAATACCAGTATAATGCCAGCATTAGAAAAAGATATCAGAACTAGAAAAAATTAACTTGAGGGGTCTTTTTGTTAAGAAATAGCAATCATAAAAAGTCTGTACTGAAGAAGCATTTGTTTTAAATTATAAAAAAAAACTGTAAAAAATTAAATGTATAATGTTGCAGAATTTACAGAGTTTATACTGGTTGCTGTAATAGCAGTGATAGCAGTGGTATATTTCTGCCTGCAACTTCCAAAAAGCATTCTGTGATCTCACAAGAAAACGATTTGTTACAAATACTGTACATATTATAATACAAGACTAGTTAAACAAACTTATACAAAACTGAGCCCTCCAAAAATACAGAACCCAGCTGAGGAACCTACTTGCTGTATTGCAGACAAGCCAGATTTAAAACAAAACAAAAAAAGGAAAAAGTAATTTCTGTAAAAACCTTCACCCATGTGAACTACTTACTAGTATAATAGCGAAATAAGGGGAAATATTTACACAGGTCTATTTATGATAAAGTATTGTGTTCACAGAGAGAAAGTAACTGTTATTACGTGAAACCATTTGAACAGGACAAAGTTCCAATCCACAATCTAAAAAAGTGCGACTTTTTTCTTCCAGGCCCCACATCTGCAGATTTGGGACACAACAGAAGACAAGATCCACCAAAAAGTATTAGCTTTATAATTTTTCAAACTGGTCAGAAGCTATCTGATTCTATTAACAGAACTTTGTTCTATCTGTATAGTCTGTCTTTCTTCCAAAACACCTGTTTAATACACAGAAGACATCCTACTTCAGCTTAAGGATCTCAGTAGCCCTCGTTTGTGGTTTGCCCCAAACCTTACCATACAATCCACAGAAGTTAGAGCAAACTGCATCACCACCTTCCCCCTGAACATTTGTTATTTGGGATTTTTCAGAATTTAGAAGCAGCGGGCTGTTCAGGATTTGAAAACTGGACCAGTTAAAAGGTCTTTTTTAAATGAGGTGTGTATGTAAAACAAAAAAAAATTAAGTCTGTAAAACTCTATAATACCCTTCTACAGATACAGCACATGTTGCAGGAACTGAATCACTTAAATGAAGTGAACTTTGCTAGGGCAGAATGAGTAATTTTCAGTTTGGTAAATTTACAGTCTACCTAGCACTACGAGAGCCAGCAGAACAAAACCAGACATGTTAACACTTGTAAGGGTATAGCTCAGAAATAAGAAATTAATAGAAAAGTCACAATATACAAAGAATGTTGAGCTCTCTGTGCTTTCAAAAATATCACATTAAGTAAAAACAAACCATGCCTTAATTCTAGCAGAGTAACTACTTTATAAAATGAAATGATTTTTTGAGCTTTTTTCCACTGATACAGAATTAAGTTCTCCATTGTTTTTGTTAAAACTCAAAACTATTCACATATATACATTTTTTTCAGTTAAAATGCAATACTTGAAACAATACAAAAACTACAATAAACATGAGGAAAGAATATCTTCATGTAAGTTTGCTAAAATGAGTTTTTAAGATTTAGAAACCATTTTAAGCTTATCACAGACTGCTCTACAACTGGAAATGTTTTGTTAGAAAATGAAACATGAATTCCAATTACACTGAAACACTGAGTATGGTGTAAGACTTCACATACAATACTTAACTGCAGGTGAGATCAGAGTTATCACCCACATTTACAAAGAAAAAAACCCAAAAGGAATTACTCATGTGTATCGGAAAAACACAGAGCTGTAGATGAAACATGGTCACGAAATGAAGACTGTAACATTTCTCAATACATCCTTTCTTAGGTAACAAAAACCTTCTTATTTGTCCACATTATTCACACTAACTGTGAACATAAGGTGAATAACCATTTTGACATTCAACATTTACTGCAGAGAAACACATTAGTTTTGCTTTTCAATGGTAGTATTGCCTATGTTACCCTGCTTTAGTTTTATGGTGGCAAAGAAGGACACATCTTGATCTCTGTCAGATTGCAGGGCTAGAATGGTCTCTTCTACAGCTTCTAGATGAGGATTGCCAACACTTTTAAAATAAGCTAGAATAAGGGGAGAAAAAGACAATTTTAATCAAAGCCAAAAGAATAAACCCTGGGGCATAAGTAGTGCAGAAATACAGAGGATGCCAAAAACATCTGGGGTAGTCATCCGATTTATAGGCTCCCTAGAGAAAATACAGGAAGCTGAGAAAGCTGAGAGAGAAAGAGAAATATACTGCTTCTTACTCATCTTATTAGGTACTTAAGTATTTCTAAGAGAAATTCTTTTTGCTGAACCCTAAATAGAAATGTATCAACAAGTAAAAGCAAGCTCAGGAAGCTACCACTGTACAATGCATTACAAAACATTCTCCATACTTCATTCTGTAAAAAGATAGGAGATTTCTGCGCATCTTCCTTCAAATAATCAGACAAGCTGATTTTTTTGTTTTTAAGGAATACAGGAAATTATAGCAGCACACAAGTTTACATTCCTTCTTAGTACAACTGTCAGCTTAAGACTAAAATGACAAAGCAACCTGTTTCAGAAACAGGTATAACACTTGCCCTGAAGGACCCCAAAAACGACTACTTCATTAACATAAAGGTCTGAAATGTATCAAAATAATCTAATGTGATGTTTAAGAAAGAAGTATTAGCTGCACACATCCCAGATGCCTGCAGCGAGCCCCAGGACGGGCCGTACGCCTTGCTCTAAAGAAGGCTCCAGCTGCCCTCTAGCGGGTGATGGTCGGTGCCCGTTCCAGGTTCATCAGGGATGGCCATCAATATTCTAAGACAGAAAAGCCACCACAGCATACATTCCTAAACATACTATTCCTGAATTTAAATGCAGTAGCCCAGATTACAATGTATAATTCTGTTTTCAGTACAAGCAGAACCAAACAGCCTTTTACCGCTTGAGCCAATTTATCAAGAACTGCACTGGCAGAGGAAAGGCAGTTATCATGAGACACTAGTTCTTTCAAAGGAAATTAATGACCACACCTTTCTCCAGTAACGTCTGCCTTAGAGCCTTGGCGAGTAGAACCCTTACGTTTGGCACGGGATCTGAAGCAAGACTTAAAAGACTGGGGAGCAAGTGTTCAACAAACTGGTCGACAGGCATACATTCTTCTTCTACTACGGCCTACAAGATAAACACAGAACATGAGAAAGCAAGATTTAGGTTAAAAATACACTATTTGCCATTCCTTTCCATCTTGTCCTTAATTTGGCCTGACTGTTAAAAAAAAGTCAGTGATTAACTCTGAACAAATACACCCTATGTTGGTGAAATAAGAACCATCTTTGAAATACTGTTACGTCTTACCATTCTAAAGTTCATCTGAAGATGACCCAACAAGAGCAGATAACTTTTTTTTAACTGTATTTTAGGAAATACTGCTTTCTTGCCTGTCATCACCTTTTTGCCCTTCAACATTCAACCCTTGCTCCTCACTGCTACTGAAGTAAGCATTTTTGGTTTGGAGAGGGGGGTAGGTAAGTGGAAATAAAGAGGGAAATAGTTCCTGGCATCTAGCACCCACTGGTAGTTTGAAGAGCTCTTGTGAACCTCTATCCCAGCATGTCAAAGTATTTAAAAATGCACCTCTGTTTAGAACTTAATTTTTGACTTTGCTACTGGGATGCCAGAAAGTACAAGGATCAATTATTTCAGCTGGAGGCACAGACCAAAACAAGGGCCACAGCTTCAAAACGGTACAGCCATATACTAGTACTGAGACCAGAACAACTCTGCCACTGTCTTTTGTCAACCTACAGAATCATAAAACCCAAAGAATGACAAAAAAAAATTCTGAGTCCAAATTCCAGTTTTGCCCACGTTGCTGAAAAGCCCCTGACTGGCTCCAAATTAAATGCACACTTTTGTACATTTACAAATGTCTACATTTGTACAATGTAGAAACACAGAGAGAGAACATTCCAACCTGACAAATGAAGGCAAAAGCTTGTCTTCCAACCCACTTGGAGCAGTGACGAAACCGCACTACAAGTTCATTAATGAAATTTAATCCCAGTGCATTTGCATTGTTTGCGTAGAACTTCTGTAGTATTGCTACAACCTGTGAAGCAAAGGAAGGGCGAAGGGGAAACAGACGGGGAGAAAAAAGAAAAAAGAAGATATGAGACTTAAGTTGTAGCTTTAAGAAAGTTAAAAAAGCATCACTTCATTTGAATCCTCCAAAGGGAAACCAAAAACTGTATTCAGTATCATCAGTCGTGCTTGCAGGATTTAATAAATTACTGGGCTTATTCTGGAGAAAAGAAAGTGTAAGCTTTAAAAAAAAATGTTTGTTCAGGTGAAAAAAACCAAAAAAAAACCACTAAGAGAAATTAAAACAACCATTAAAATAATCCCCATTTCCATGGTACCATGAAGAAAAAGAAGAGATTGAAGGAATCTTTCTATTCACTCAGGACATTTGTGGGGTGATGGCATTATAATGAAGTTCATAATAAATTAAGTAGATTTTGAGGAAAGATAAGTAATTATTTTTCCCCCAGATCTGGGGGAAGGTCTCCCAAATCTCTGGAAGTCTGACAACTCAAAATATTTTACAAAGTTTTCATTTCACTTTTTACCATATTGTTTACCATATTTATCAAAACATATCTGTATTCAGCCTACTCATCTGAAAGAAAAGAGAGTGATTTCAGGTATCCCTCTCAAGGATCATTTTCCTCCTCTCCTGCCAGGAAGTGAACTAAATCCCCTACCAGTTTGAAGGAGATCCACCGAACTTCTGAAACTTTATCGGAGCAGAGAGTTAGTGCAATATGTCTTAAGTAGTCATAGACATCATTGGGACTGTAGAGTTCCAGTATCAGGATCAGCTGCCTGGAACACAAAGAAAGCGATTAACTCCAGCAAGTGCAACACTAACCTGCTCCGATTATACCATCTGTTAAACATAGGGAGAGATCATTTGGAGCTTCAAAAATACCATGGTTGTTACAAAGCACTTGAACAGTTTGTTCTTCTCTTTAGTTTATAAAGGTGCACACACATATTAAAGAGGTACATGCTTTAACCCATCAAGGAGTCCAAGAGAAACATTTGTCTAAACTACACATACCAATGAATCAGAATTATCCCGAATGGTAACAAAAGCTACAAACAGAAGTACAATGCAACTTCAGACCAATATCCTGTACATTCTTACAAAGTAAAAATGAAAAATTTATTTCAGTGTAGAAATCTACATTTCAGAAAACAGTTTCTATCTCTGAACTGCACAGAACTCATTCTAGCCACACCACTGCCAGGATGTTACCAGCAGCCATGCACAAACCAACCACAAAGTGGCAGCTCTCCACCAGATGTCAGGGAACTGCTGTACAACATTCTTGCATTGGAGTGAGATTTAGTTTGTTGTGCCAAACTACAAAGGCAGAGTAAATCCTCAATAGCCCAAACAAAGCAACGAGATAAACATGAAGGTCAGATTTTAGCTGCAAACTATGCCTACGAACATTCTTTGGGTGCTTCAAATATCAACAGGGCTTGTAGAAAAAGAATTGTGGGGATGTTGCTCTATCTCCATTATACACCCAGCCATACGGAAATACCAAATGAATGAACTAATTTTTTTAAGAACTGTTTTTTCTTTCATACGCATTAGAAAAATGACTTTGTATATACATTTCAAGGCAGTCTAGAACTGAATAAAATCTGAAATGTCACTGAATAGTACCTATCAGATTGTCATATTTCATAAGCTGCAAGTGAACCAGATCTCCATTTTAGTATAATCACAGACATTTAAGTTTCAGTCACACTTGATTACAACACAACTTGCCACACCACCCCCCCCCCCCGCAAAATCCCCAACAGCCAGTGGCTTTTAAGTTCGGTTCCTTAATAATGAATGGTTGTAATCTTTTACCTCCTAATTAGGGTGTGCTAACTTCTGAATGTAATTACCTATTTCCAAGTTAGTAATATAGATTAAAAATAAGAAGTTAACAAAATTACATACTCTGCCAGCTCATAACGAAACCTCCAGTTCCTGCTGTTATCAGTCACCACAAATTCTTGAAGTTGGTAAAGATACTCTCGCCTTTTGTCCGCATGAAGTAACTAAAGGAAAAACATTACTAGTATAAAACTGATAAAATTCAATACTTGCAGTTCTCTGGGGTATTACTGTATTCATGCCTATACACACTTTCCTACTTGAAACCAAGTGATCATTCATAAGAAGCTTACTACAAATTGCGTACAATCAGCTGAGTGCCTGGACTCACAAGATTGACATCCAAAAAAGTACATTAAGTCATAACTTCTGCAAGGATACCTGTCAGAGCACCATCTCTGGACATAAGAAAACTAAGGAGTTAGGTTTATTACACAGCAGCCCACCAAGATCTGCTCTTTTCTCTCCCAGGCCCAAACACAAGTTGCTAACGGTCCAACTTTCCTACTGGACTGCACAAAATACTAATTCCTTTACATCAGCCAGGGGCATTTACAACCACCTTTACAACGAGTTTTCAGTTTTGATATTTTGTTGGGATATGAGACAGAAGAGAAGTGAGGGACCTTAAAAAAAGCAATAGACACACAAAATGGCAGTATTGCACAAAACTATAAACATGTAATTAGATATCGGTAACTGCAAATCTTATTAAAAAAACTCTTTTAATATAATGGAGTCAGAAAAAAATTTTATCTTGAGAAATTAAATTACACTTTCCTACCTTCAAAAAGTCATACAGATGTTTAAGGACACCAATACGCACTTCATCCAGATCTTTCAAGAATCCATTGAAAATTGGCACCAGATCAGCAGCTGTTAGCTGATCCCCCAGAATAACTGCTAGTTCATGTATGGAGAAAGCTAGCGTCCGACGTACCTTCCACTGCAAACAGTTTAAGAAGGGAACTAGATTAGGCACCATAACTAAAGAAGCTTTTGAACTACACCTGTGTGAAGACTGAGAGAGAAGAAGAAACAGGGCTAGTTACACAGCAGTAGAAAATGTTAATCTTACTTATGAAGTCTGGTTTAAATCTTGAATTTTCTATTTTTAGTGTACATTTAATCCCTTATAAGAAAGTATACGATGTTATAACTTCAGTGCAACAAACTGAACAAAAAAGCTACTCAAAATTCTGATTTATCATTAAAAAAAACTCCTTTTTTTTTTTTTTTTTACCTGTACATCTGAGGCCAGTGTCTCGTATGTGTCTTTCAGGCAGTGCCAGTTCTGCCTGCCCAGTGTTAAGGCCACCCCAGGAAGACTATATGCACAGTGTTTGGCTATTTCAGTATCAACAGTCTGGGCTCGAGCTGGGTCAGTCATTGACAAGTACTGGTCTAACAAAGGTTGAGGTATGATATCCTATAGATAGAGACAGTACATCAGCAACACACACTTTATTTTAAAATCAGAAAGAAAATATACCTGTTGTGCTACAGTATTCTCTTGCTACTAACCATCTAGCAGCTAAACACAAACAGTGGCAAAATGTCCCTTTTGTGGGCTAGCTTCACGAAGTGTAAATGACCCTTGTATTTATTTGTCCTCTCATTAGGATACAGCAGTGAGCAATGAACAGTAATTATTACTTTATCAACATGTTGCATCAAACCAAACTGAAAATTTCTTCTTTGCTAAAGACAAACAGTAAATCCAGTGAAAAAACAGTATTGTCATTGCCTACCTTGGTTACATAGATTGCCTCTAAGGCGCCAAAACCACAACAGAATTTTTCTAGCTTTCCAATTTAAAATAGGGTTCTCCTCAAACGCCCAGAGCATTTCTTCACATTCTGCAACTGATCAATTGCAAAAGCTATCACTGTATTAAGGATGAGATGAACTGTATCCAGTACTCCACTAAAGCAGTTAGATGCTATTTTAATCACCTGTAATTTTGACTTGTCATCTTCAAATGCTGAATTATTTTCTTGCTCTTTCTTTAAAAATACACTGGTTCCTCTGTGTTGTTCTTCTGAGCCCTGTAAAAGGACATACTAGCTAGTGAAATGAATTAGACTTACTGCTGTTTGGGGTATTTCAAAGCATCACGCTACAGAACAACATAGTTCAGGTACAGAATTACCTTTCACAGATAAAGCCTTGTACAGCAAAGCCTTACTCAGTGTGTTTATACAAGTACAAAAAGAGTTGTACACTAAGACAAACACTATTAAGACTGTAGCAGTGACAAGTGGAACAGTAGTTAGATTTACTTCTTAAAAAAGCAATCTAATTTAACACAATAAACCCAACATTCATACAGATTTTGAATGCTTACATTTACTATACTCTTCAACAGTTTTTCTTCTTGGCATGAACTTAAATTATATTAAAAAACAGATAGCTTAGCAGTTGCTCCAAATCAGCCAATACCATGATAAAAGCTTTACTTATTTTAGAATATACTGCTGGAAACTCCCAAGCCTACCAAATTATGAAGCATACACCTCTCCCCAAATACAAACAAAAAGCTTCAAAGGCATTAAAAGGTTTAAAAGACCAAAACCAGACAAAGTTTGAAAGTTCACACAGTACTTTACATTTTTGTTTGTACAGGTTTTATGTGCAATTTCTGTTCATAGGCAAGGAGAGCTTTTCTTTGTACTTCATGATTAGCTCCAGCAACATTAAATATTGTGCAAACAATTCTTTTTACTACTACCTGTACGTTATAACCAAGAAAGAGTAACCAGTAACTGCATATATGTATCACCATCTGATTCAGCCTCCTGTCTGGAGATAAAAAACTAGTTTTAGATTTGTTACCGGAAAAGGCGAGACTGTACTTGGTACGTTTCATCTGAAAAAAAAAAACCCCTACAAGACTACTGCAAAACCTAACGCTTAGGTAATTTGTGTGCAAACAAAAATAATAGCCCTCAACAGCTTTTTTAATTAAAATAAGTTATGGTGTAGTAACATTCAAAGTCTTTAGATCAGAAGTGGGTCCATTATGCCAGGGACTACATGAACAGACAGTACTTCAGCTGGTAAGAATTCATTTCAGACATGGAGCACAATGCATACTTACTGTGCTTTTCAGTACACCGGTGGTAGACTGGTCACTGATGTTATTCTGGGAGGCACGGGATGAAAGACTGTCTTCCTCCACCTGGTTGCAGCTAGCATTTGAAACAGCTGTTTCATCTGAAATAGTTTTGTTCTGAAGTTCACCACTGCTTTCTTCAGTTTTTTTGGTCTCATAGTCACCAACAGAATCAAACTGAGCAGCTCTGAGAGCGGCAGACAACACTTGGACCTGAGCTGTACAAAGCAAAAGACGACTATTTACTCTCCCTTCTGCACTTAAAAGCATTAAACTTGTAATTAGTTAACCTGAAAAGATAAAAAGAAGCCCAGAGCTTTTTTCTTCCGAGCTGTACAGAAATGGCATATTAGCAAACATTTGCTCTTAGAAAGGAAAGACCCATTACTCTTCCACAAAACCATCACAAATTAAGAGCAATGATTTGGATGTATTAACATTTTCAGCAACAATTTCTACTACTGAAAGATATTTCTAATAATCCCCTGTAACGAGGTATCACAGCATGGTGCTCACCTCCCATTCTTCATACTGTCAAACATTTTAATACAAATTATTTTGTTACATTAATTGATTCAACTGCTTGGAAACGGCATCAGTGTGCATTTAAAACATTTCTGAGGAAAACTTTATCCACAGGAGGGAATTAGTCCAACCATCTCTGAACTGTTTTGCAGAAATAGATAGCAAACAAAAGGTCAGGTTTACCACTTCATCACCAATAAAGTTAGGGCAAACTGTATTTGCGCATTATGCTATATTGCTGCTAGGAACACAAAGTTATGAAGAGTTCAGAATGCAGAAACTATAAGATAGCTACATCTGCACAAGCCTACAGCAAGTACAGTCTTAAGACGAAACACTAGAGCATATTTAAAAAGACTACTACAATACTTTGGAAATAAGGGAAATGGACAACTTAAAAAGGCAGAAGAATGGATTACAAGCATATTTATGAGTGTTTTAACAGTTCAAGCAGGAGGAAAACAGAAAGTAACATCCACATCTCCTTATTCCGAGAAAGAAAGCAAGACTGTTCTGCTGAAGTCATAAGGGGCAGGGGGAGAGGCAGAAATCTTCGCTGTTTTCTCCCATGCCTCTACAAACCCCTCTATTTCTCACTGTATAGCTGTCAAGCTAACATCTCTCCATTTGTCTTAGAACTACGTAATGGGTTTTTTGCTCTCTTCCTTTTACCCTCTGCATTCTCTTTCCAAAACTCATTTACAGTTTTTTCCTCCTTTCATTTCTTCATTTCAATTTCCACTTTTTCCTTTACTGTTTTAAATTTTAATTTTTTCACCTCTTCCCCTTTTAAATCTTTCCCTTTCCTTCTGATCCATTGCCTCACACATGAAGAATTTTTATTTTCCTGGTACCCTTCTGAATGGCCATGGGAAGCCACCTAAATATGCCATGCTGCCAGTTGGCTTACTACTCACTACTACTACAGCAAGAAATCCAAATGATGCTGCAGTTCTCTGCATGCAAAGTCATATCTGCAGAAAAGGATGAATAAATAGGCAGATGAAAACTGTTAATTCACTAGAGTACTCACGAGACTTAGTGGAACAAGAAACTGAGTTGACTATGGATGACAGAATTGTCAAGAGTCATTTGGCCCAGGAAACACATGCATCCCACTAACAGGCTATCACCACTTGGTATGTTCATCAACGGGCTTGTATGGGGAGGCTAAGGAAAGATAACTTGAAATTAGGGCCATTCTCACTCAACCAAACTAGATGAATTCAGCTGATAACAGGTAGCTCTGTCCCTAAAACCACAGTACGAAGTTACAGTACTTAAAATTAAAGACAGTTTTAACAAATTTCAACAAGCTTTTTTCCCTTTTGTAGTTAGATCCAATTTACTTCTCATGCAAACAGGAGCTAGGAACACTTCCCCAACTGTTCTAGAAGTAACTCAGGTCTTGTGAAAAAGGCTGTTGAATAACTTTCTACTATAACTTACTACCCAAGGAAGTCTCATCACCTTATGAACACCAAGCCAATTAAAACATAGTCAAGGTTTTTGTAAAGGCCAGGAGAAAACCAGCTCAGAGAAAACATGATTTTACTGTTACAGAGTCTCACCTTGAACATCTGGATCATCTATGTGCTCCTGTAAGCTTTCTAGAACTTTTTTTATTTCACTACTAGCAACACAGTTATTACACGGCACAGAGCAGCTATCCTTGTGCTTTTCAGTCTTGAACTGAAGTAACTCCAGATCCTGACTTATATCAGGCAGAGGAGGGCGCCAGTAGAGGAAAGTATTAAATATGTCCTCAGCAGACTGTAGCCTTGAGTTCATTCCAGGAAAACTGCTGTCCTTAGTGACCTCTAGCACACCAGCAGCAACTTTGTCGCCCTGAGACAATTGAGAAACATCTTCTCCAGGATTGGTACAACAATCTGAACTTTCTGCTTGTGTATCTTTATTTAGATTCTCAACCAAGAGCTTTGTATTAACTTCAGCTGAAGACTCCTCAGTTGATGGTTCTGGTTTGATTTCCATTGGTTGTTCTGAACTGGTAAGAGACACACACAGTTATCCAAATAAAACTTAAAGTACTCTGTAAAAACACTTTTCAGTTAAATACTTCATAAAAGACAGCATCAACTACAGAAGCTTATTTTCTCTGCAGAAAGACAGAACCTATGTTACCACTATGCTTTACTTCACAGGACATTAAAGGGAAAATTGGTGAAGCCATCAAAGTTAATTTTTCAATAGCGTGGCTACACTCAGACACATGTATGACCTCAACCTTCATACCTTTTCTGGAACTATATTCTCAAGTTGAGCTTTTTAGCCCTGAGCCACTATTAAAAGAATTGTCTTCCTTCTTTCCCCCTCCACTACAACACATTTTTCCCATGATTTTACCTGGACAGCATAGCATTTGTACTAGAGGACATTAAATTTATATTGTTGTTTGGCTGACAGGAGTTGGAATTCACATCTTGTGTTGATGGCCGGATACTCAGTGTCCCATCTTCTCGAATGTAAAGACCAGCACTTGAAGGGTTTGCAAAGGTAGAAATAAACGGGCCAAGAGACTGAAAAGCAGCCTGACGAACCTGTGATAGTATAAAGACAACAGTCAGGATTCATGCAACTCCCACAGAGTTAATGCGGAAAAATAAAGCTTTTGTTCAATTTTTTAGTAAGAACCAAGTGATTCTTACTTAACAGCTTCATTTAATACCAAATATATCCAATTATCAATTACCAAATAAGGGACAGCTAAGCAACTGGTGTTAGAATATTAAGCATTTATCTATAATCATAGTAAGGAAATTTTTAAAAAGTTTTAAATTTGAAGGACATCACTGTCTGCTTCAACTAATACCTTTAACACAAGCAACCTATTGTCAGAAAAGTGTTTACACTTATAAAAAAACTGTGATAGAAATTCTAAGTAGTAAGAGAGGGAGGAAAAATAAGATACTGTCTGATTAGAGGAGATTAGATTTTAGTATATTAGACTCTAATCCCAGCAAATTTAGTTTGGAGAACTTTCACAGCGCACTTCTGACTTGCCCATTATTTGTGTATGATCTGCCTGGGAAGATGTATCAATTACAGAGTGAGTTACTTACCCATCTGCAAGTGTCACTAATAAGACTGATAAACAGCGGAGATAGTTTGCTTCTGCGAACTTCTGGGGATGTGGTGTAAGACACTGCCATAAAGCATTCAGCACAAGCTTTCCTCATTCCCCAAACACTATCAGAACAGAGTTCAAAGAACTTGGGAATCTGCCAAAAAAGAAGCAAAACCAAGACTAATTAAAGACTAAATAGACTGCAGCAACTTACTATCAAGGTATTTGTTTGGAAACTAGAGACAATGATAACTCAAGAGAAAATAAAATGAGTGAAGAATAGAAGAAACAGAGACAGGTTAAAGACACGTTAACTGAAAAAATTGGAAAAACTATCTGTCTGCCATTTACTTCATTAGAATTTTATGTGTAACTATACGCAGTAGGAAAAAAATAGGAAGAATTATTAATGGCCTATTTTTCCTGCAATTGTAACTTGACTGATCATCTAGTTCAGGGATAAAAAGAAAAAGTCAGTAATTCTAAAGTGAGTGTATATGTGTGTGTATATATATAGGCTGTCAATTACATTTTTAAAAATGTTTTGCAAAACAAGAACTTTCCATTCATTCCCAGTTTTGCTATATAATTGCAACCAAAGCCTTAACCAAATCAATTTTAAAAAGTATGCATACTGATTAATTTACAGGGAAAATAAGAAAAGAACTCATTATTAGACCTTCTGAACTGAGCAATACAAGTCTTGTGAATGGATTTTGATTTTTACATACCAGCAGTCTTTCCGTGGCTTCTTGCCCAACTGCATTACAAATGTCACCAAAATTTGCTGCACAAATCTAAGAAATAAAAAAACTCATGAATAACATTCTGGCTCTTTTAAGTGCATTAGTTTTATTATCAACTTCACTATGCATTATTTATCCCATGTAACAACTGCACATGTTTGACTATTCAAATGTCAGCCATGTAACTACATCCTGTAATATTAACTCATCCTGAACAAAGACTCATTAGAGCAAGCTTCCATAAGCCACATGCCTTTGAAAGCAATAGTAATAAAGGTTTCTGCATGAAGAGCATCACCTACTTCAGTATTCACTAAAAGGGACTAATAAGCCTACATGAAAGTTTAAATTACTTTGAACAGCAGCTGTCAAAACCAAAGCAGACTAAAATATGATACTAGGGTCAGGACTTAGGTGTACTGACAGAACTATCTTTGCTATGGCTGAGACTGGCTTAAGTACTTTACTGAAGCAAAGTTTAATCAAGGTCTCAAGTCAGTGCCATTTACAGTACATTACAAATGCTATAATTAAGGCAAAAGGGACATTCCCTCATGTTGGAAAAAGATGTTGACAAAATCTGAAATCAGTTAAGATAGGACTGTGTTAACATAAGATTTATTCATTCTATATGCTTATTTAGAATGCTGTAATGCAGCTCAAATTCCAACAAGTGCAGCTTAAGTTAAGGACCAAGCTCAACCTCTGCATGACGCTTAAGTCTACTCAAATATTTTAAGACTTCTTATGCTACAAGTTTCCTTTTGTATTTGACCATGAATTAAAATAAATCTTACACTTTTCAGATTTCTCCTTTCAATAATACCAGAATTTTTTTTTTTAAAGGAACAATGTCTCAAGTATGCATTGCTTTTGAATTTCTGGTTTTGAAATAAGACGGCAGAGATCAGGTTAACTTGTTTGCATCCTATAACCAAGCAGTGGCTTAGAAAAAGTTTGTGCAAAAGTATTAAACATGCAAGATCAGTTTAACTGCTACACTAAAGCTATTCACTAAGGACTGTTATCTATTTCTTTACTGAACTACAGAAACTATAACCATGTCAATAATCAAAACTGCTCTTCCATACCCTTTCAAAAGTCAATCAGTTAAAGTTATGACTAAATTATTCAGGAAGGCATCTGAACAACAACATGCAAATTCATTTTTAAGTGGTTTAGGGCTGAAAACACACCAACCTTCCGGACTTGAAACAATTTCCCATCGCTGCACAGTTCACAAAAACGAGGAAGTAGCAGGTGCTCAACTGTTGTTCTGCTCAACATAGAAGCCATTTTACAGATTATCTAAAAATCAAGGAGGGGATACATGTAAGGAAAAGAAAATTATAAAGCTTGTAAGCACAGCCAAATATTCCTCCTAAAAATTACTTCCGAGAGCAAGCAAGCAACTACCGTCAAATAGATTTAACTGCTACGCATTATTTGTCTCTTCATACACCTGTTTTATGTGAAGCACAACTATAGTTTTTATTTAAAATCATTCTATGCCACTGTGTCTGAAGATAACATTTCTGCACATAATTCATGTCTTTTTTTATCCAGTTAAATTTCATTAATACATGCATTTTCAAGGTGTTTTACAATGTGGCATACACTGGTATTTTGTACAGAGAAGAAAAAAGTTCCATTGCACTAGCCAGCATACAAAAATCACAATCTTTAAGCATGTTAGAAATATCTCAAGCTTAAGCATGCAATAAGCCCCTTGGCTTACAGAACTGTTCAGATACTTAAATACAAGCACAGTCCCAGCCCTTTATAGGCTCAGACAACATGATAAAATAAAAGTCTGCCATACAACAGAAGAGAAAAGAGAGAATAACACAAACTAGTTGTCTATGTGAGCTAATGTACACTTTACAAGAATCATCCTCACAAATTTTAGGAGTTAACATTGCAGCATAATTAAAGTTAATTAGTAACATGCTCATTAATTTAGCTTTCTCTGAGGTACTGCCAATTTCCACTGCCATTAGGACCCATGTTTCTCCTGTGAAAATCAGGTGCTTCAGATTGTATGTTTCCTTTCAGCTCCCACTTTCTTGCGTAACTTGCTACAATTCTTATATTTGTAAGAGTAAAAAGGAAGGGGCTCCCCTGCACCTTTCTACTCACCTGCTCCACATGCAGCACCAGCAGTTTAATGCTTACACAAGTGTTGTCAGATTAACAGTACTCATCTTGTATTTTAATTTTCCAAAATTATTGAAGCTTTCTACCTCCACAAAAATGAGCTTTATTTGTAGAAACATTTGCCTTTGTAATAGAATGCTAAATA
This sequence comes from Haliaeetus leucocephalus, assembly GCF_000737465.1. Classification (NCBI taxonomy): domain Eukaryota; kingdom Metazoa; phylum Chordata; class Aves; order Accipitriformes; family Accipitridae; genus Haliaeetus; species Haliaeetus leucocephalus. Next base: position 5,945,040 of record NW_010972709.1, on the reverse strand, counting down.
AGACCTAAGGAAGACATCATTGAAGGCCTTTCCTACAAATTTTCAAACTCCTAAAAGGTATCTGGTGCTCAGATGTCACCCTGGAAAACTGCCTAAGCAACACCCAACTCCCAAATAAGGAAGAGGATAATCTATCTGGTAAAACTATTTTACAGGTCAAGTGTCAGATATCCATGCTGAAATGTAATTAGACACCAGCACTCTTCTGTGGAGTCAACTGATTTCTTGAAAGTGAACGGGGAATGTTTTTTTCAAAACACTTTAGAACGAAGGTCAGGTCATCATTCATACTTTTACAACATTACTGTGAAACCTGGTAGAGCAAATGTGAAGAAACTATTGGAGAACATAATCTTAACAAGAATTAAAAAAAGGCTGCCAAGAACCAACTGCACTTTAAAGTTATTTGGCTACCATTTTGACAATCATTTACCGTCCTGAGGTATAAAGATGGTCTCTTGAAACCTGATCTTTTAAAAAATTCAGAAAAAAAATGAAAGATTTTTTGTGTTAAACTAAAAATTCAAGTATGTTAATGAATAACCACAAAAAGTTTGATTGCTTATTTTATTTAATGTCAGTATTCCTGGACCTCATCTTAATTACTGTTATAAATGAAAAGAATTGGTTGTTCTTGTTACTACTCAGTTCAAGTACTCAATACATGATCAATCATCTATAGGAAAAAGCCCCTCATCATCTTAGCAAAAACTTATTACTGAGTTTGAAGACGTGATACTTTACATTTTTAAGCATACAATAACATTCTTATTCCCAATTACTGTGCTGTATAGCTCAATTCTCAAAAGCACTATTTCAAAAACATTCCTCAGGCACTTCATTAATGCAGAAGCCTAGATTTCTTCATTGCACAAAAGGTATAGGACCTAGAGAAAGCTTACCTGAATTACCTCTACACTTAACCAAAGGCATTAATAAATAGTACAACAGTAGTCAGGACAACCTTGCTTTCTTCTCGAATTCAGTTAAGATAATTTTTAGCCTCTCAGTGTGGTGCATCAAGTCCTGACCCTGTTCAAATTCTTTGAAAATTCATATTGTTTCAATGGTGCTCAACACTACAAATGACTAACCTACAGATTCAAGGCTTAACAGCTTAGCACACTTAAGCTTCAACTATATCACAACAGAAGCCTCTCAATTCGCAACAGTGTGACTAACAAATAGAGAAGGAATAAATCAAACTAAAATAGTAATGGTATAGAAAGTTTAAGTTCAACAATTAATGTAAAGCTCTCAGGGCACTGAGAATACAAGTACAATTTTTATTTTCTGGGTTTTATGCTCATGAATCTCTCACACAAAGTTGTTATATTCTAAAAGAGCTTTACAGTAGCACTGCTAAGAGATAAACAAAAGCAATTAAAAACAGAAAAAAAGCAAAGATGTAAGATTTCTTCCAAATTTGCTTACATTCACAGCTTCCACCTTGTACTCATCATCACTGTCAGGAGCAGAGAGGTCCAACAGAATCGGACACACCTTATTTTCAATGTCACTCTGAGCAACAAGATCTTGTTCTAGCAGTATAAGCAGTGCTTCTTGACCTGCCTTTCTAACCTATTGACATGAACAAGACAAAAAAGTACATCACTATAAAAACATTTACTGATATGAGAACCACAAAAGGCATGTTTTCAACGAACAGACAGGTACAAACTAAAAAAACCTTCAGTTTTAACATCATAAGGAATTAGTCATAAATACTAAAGTTTAACATAATCATTAAATGACATTTCATCAAATTCTGAAAAGAAGCAAAAAGATGAAGTAGAAGACAGGACTGTAAGTTATGATTCCCATAACAGACTGTATCAATGTGCTGCTAGGCAAATCCTGTAAGCTTCCCGTTTTCTCCTAAGGAAAGTATAAAAACCAAAATTTATACCTCCCTAGCAAAGTGTGCCGGAACCAATAAACAGAAAGCACTACATAAAAGCTAGGTATCAATCAACTTGAAACTTCCTATTATCTCTTCCTCATGCCTTAAATTCACTAAGTCACACAGAATTTTCCAATGATTCAACTCATGTTGTCTGTTTTTCCTACCTGATTGTTAACATCCGTGAGGTATCTCACTACTATGGGCATAAGGTATTCAAAAAATGCTGTTGGGAATTTTGGTCGACTTTCTTGCAGAAAGATGGCAATAGGAGGTATTTGTTCCATCAGCTCTGTACGTACAGTTGGTTCTAGTAATAAAAAGAAAGTCAAAACTACATCAGTAAATACAAAATTAAGAGCAAGTCCCTTAAGAAAAAAAGTAGCATTTTTTTCAATGTTTTCACAACAGAGGAAGATGAAAATACTCAAAACAAAGAAACATCACCACTGAGACTGCCTATTCTTAAAGGAAAGCTGAATAAAATAGAACAGCCTTACATACATCATCACAGTCCAGAGACTTGGGATCAGTTCCCAAATAAATCAGATAAAATGAGAGCACTAGCTAGAAAACCTAATTACCATGAATGTGTGCACATGAAGTATTAAAATGCACAACTCTTCTGTGCCACATACACCACATGTTCAGATGTAACCAACTCCTTGAAAAAAATTATTATTGGGCGCTATACTAGGTAAGAGCCTTTCATTTATACACCTACCATACAAAATACTTCAAAAACAACAACAAAAATAATCTTGTTTTCACTGACAGATATTGCTGTTAGATTATTTAGGTTCTTTAGCTCACTCATTGCCTTCTCAAAATCAAAAGTTATTGCCTTCTATATTGCAGCTTATGTAAAATAAGTTACAGAAATTAAAAAAACAAACAAACAACTTTCAAACCTGCATCTTCAGAGAGCCTGACCACTATTTCCATTACAGTCAGGAAGTCTTCTTCATTATTACTGAAATCTCGAAAGACATCCAAAAGACCTCTGGCAATAATCTGCCTGTGGAGTGAACAACACATTAATTGCCTTAATATCCTGCCAACAACATATAGATGGGATGCAAGGGGAACTTACCAAATGTAAATGGGCACTTTAAAAAAGATCAGGCTCTTCTATGATACTCTGAACATTCAGACATACCAGTTAGAAGTTTCTCCACATCCCAGCAAAACAAAGATGGAGTCAAGAGATCGTATTCAGATAACCAAGAATGAAAATCTCTTTTTATGCAAGTGTTATACAAAAGTTATTCAAACAGAAATAATATTTGGCACATGCTTTGGAGAATAACAACAGAAGTAGTGACACCTTAACATCCATAACATCAAGTGTAGCTGTTGCACCCTTACCTGTTAAATATGTTATCACTGAAGGCATATTTTTCTAGACGAGCCAGTGGACTTAAGTTATCCTGTCCAGGAATATCCAAGAATGCCGTTATCCTCATGCTATCACAGTCTGGTCCATAATCTTCAAACCCAACTTGAAACACAAGAAGAGTAACCCAACAAAAAAAAGAAATTCCAAGAGTCAGAGATGTTACAGTGTAAAATACACTATACCAATAACTATTTCTTTTTAGAGCTATTCTTCAAAGGCAAAGTATCTGTATATCACTGGAAACTGCTTCCAAAGAAATCTTAGGTTGTACCTAATGAAGTTAAGAGCAACACTTGCATATAGACCTGTAAATTCAAGCTTTGAAATTTCATTAATTTCAACCACCATAAATCCTTGGCTTTAAACACATTTTACTTCACAATTTGAGTGGACTAACCATATGCACTATGAGTTAAGAGGGCTCAGCTGACAAAACTGCATGCCACAAACTGACATGTTCAAAAGGAAAGTAAGCCCCATTAAAAGAAACTGAAATTTTAACAACAGAAAATCCAAAACTGTATTGCTTTAAAACAGCAAATTCTTGGGTTTGTTTCAAAGTTACCAAGGCGCATTTTTCTCACTGTAGTTACTGGCTCCCATACATCTAAGACAGATTGATAGCTTTGGGAGAAACTTCAACTTTACTTTACTTGTGAATGTACTGGGAACTTTCTACTGCAGACCTATCAACTACAGACTTTCCCATATAAGCCTACTCCTCCTAAATCTTTTTTGTATTCACAGCTTCAGACTTTTAACCAAATATTACCACATCAACTGTTAAAATTTGCCTCACCAAGTCTTACAATCACCTAACTCAGTAACATGCACTTTATTACAGATTACAGGCAAAAAGTAAGACTGTGAAGAGGAGCGGGAATAGGGTAACTTTGCTGCCAAATTTTTTTAAAAATTGTTCACCCTTAAAACAAAGACAGTGAAATAACGTGCCTGCAACACAAATCTTTCACACAAATTCTCTCATTTCAGCAATGGATATAGGAACACATACCTAACGGCAACCAAATCTACAGAAAGAGTTGCACTAGAGTAGCTGATATTCCTGCTCTGGATTTACAACCTTCCCAGTGAAGCACTCCTAGAATTATGCACACTTTGTTCACATAAATAATATAGCAACTGTGATCATACTTAAGTACATGCAAATTGTTCCAATACGGCTTCTCTCATGCAAGTAGTCTCTCAAACCAGCATATGTGCTGAGAGTGACAACCACTGAAGACAATAAGCCAGTTTCTGACTTGGCAGGACACAACATTAGGTATCTAAACCAGTAAAGAAAGCACAAAACTGGTTAACAACTTGAAAGCACAATAACAAGCCAAATAGGTTGTATTTGAAACTGTGCCTGTAAGACTATAGTCTAGGCACTCTAGGTTATGCCTCTAGAGACAGAGACCTCCTGTCTTCAGGCAGTGGAACTTAGATGGTGCCTCCATATTAAAAAAACCACAGAACTTTGGCTAAATAACCAAAAGCAAACCAGGACCAATTTCATTTATAGGACCAGTTTCCCCTGTTTGTAAAATGGAAAAAACAGGAACACCCTCTGCCACTAATGCACTTTGCTGATTAAGAAATGTGAATGTAAAGTACTATATAATCCCCGTCTTCAGTATTCTGGTTTAATTAAAAAAAAAATTACAGTCCTTCCCAATATGTCATCCCAATCAGTACAAAGCTTCTGCACATCTTAAAGGAAAGTCTGTATTATTTCATAATGCACTCAAACTGCCAGCGGGTTAAATTATGTGTATATGTAATTCCACAATCTCTGATATAACAATTTCTTCAGGATTGAAGTGGCTGTACCTTATCAGCATAATTAAGCTTCAGCTCTACCCTCACTCTCACTTTACCAGTTTTATATTCCAAACACCCTTCCCTAAAGAGTCCCTTAATCTGAGACCTGGCACAATGAACTTTGGCTCCAAACTACATTAATACCCATTATAAAAATCACTTTTTATATTAAAAAAATCCTCTATTACCAAAAGGTACCAAGCCTCAGCTTTTTTCCTATAGAAAATTCCTATTTCACATAAAAAACTCTGTTTTCCAATTATTTAACACAAGCCAAAATGTTCTCAGAAATACATCTCATTTAAAGAGGAAATCATCTGAACATACTTGGAGCAAGATGTTATACCTGGGTCTTCAGGGGGAAAAAAATAAAAAGCAGACTGGTTTAAGAAAGCACACAGTCTCCAAGGAACGCAGGTGAATTAAAAGACTAAAGCAATTCTGAATTCTGCTGTTCTTGCAGACAATATGCTCTGACCAACAAGTTCAATGGGATTCAAACAGAAGAAAACTGTGGGATTAGAAAAATGTTCATGTTTCAAGTGTATATACAGATACTACAAGTGAACCCACAGCCACATGATCAGAAACATATGCTAATTATTCATGACTTTTTATAATGACTACATATTATATTGACACTCTTATTTCCATTCAACTGGTCACTATTATTTCTAGTGGCTGCTCTTTATATATTTTTAAGTTCTGTCAGGTTCAATACATTTATCTGCACAAGCAGATATAATTTGCATTGCACAGGTCTGTCTGGGATTGATCTGTCCACGTGCTCTCAGGCTAGCTCTCCCACCACGCATAGTATCTGAAGAGGTAGCATCCAGCATTCGCTGCTTCAAAAGAAACCTACTGTATCACTGAAAGTTCACAAGAAGTTACACAGCATACATAGGATCATAGATTTCCTTTCTGAGGTTGCAACAAACTCTCCAGATCCAAACCCAGCTCGGGCCATCCTTGCATCTATGCAATTATAATATATATATTTTAAAATCCACACAGATCAGACACACTTTCACTGGTTTATTTTTGAGGCTAGCCACCTGTTATACAAAGAAAGATTTATTAGGGCTTAAAAAACCAAAACCAATACATTTGCCATTAACTTTATCTAGTGACCACCTGTTCCTGAATTAAGAAATGATTTAAAAATGAAGGCTCTTATTAGTTCACTTCAAATATTTCAGAATTCCTACCAATTCCAATGACAATGAAGTAAATATCAATTCTAAGTTTGACTACAATACTACGCCTGGAACTAATTTTGTAAACATGATGAACATGCTTAATTTTACTACTTGGAGTAGTTCTATTTTTCATTTAAATTTCCTAAGCACACACCAGTGCTTCTAGGACCAGAAGGAAAACAGAGCAAACTACTTATGATCAGGATCAAGAGAGTTCAATACCTGAAATTTTTTCCACACACTCTCAGTACACATAAATAAGGAATAGTCATGGCAGAATCTATTTTGTCTTCTCTCAAAAATTTTAATTTTCTTTTTTCATAAAGTAAGAAGCCATAGGTACTTACAAGTTCAGAATACACCAGAGTACTAGAAAGTAAATTACAGAAAAATAATGAACTAGTATTTCTTAACTTAGCTAATGTTCTTTCATAGGTGAATCAACATTACAGTATTTTTCCCGCTAATGATATCATACAAGCAAGCTTGAAACATGTCCACCTATGAACAAGAATAAATGTGACAGCATTCACAGCTGAACTTGAGTTCACCATACCTTAGTTTGACCTAAGTTCAAAAGCTGCTTAGAGCCTGTAAGAAACACCTACAGGGTCACAGGATTTAACTATGCAAATCAGCACCATTAGCTAGTATCACTATCCACTTTTCCCAATACAAAACCAGTAAATACTCATGCAGAGTGCAATGATTTCACGAGCTCAAGGAGGTCATTTTCTCTCCCGCTCTTTTTAGAAGGGAAAACAATTTTAAAAATATGTTTTCTTTATTGTACAAAGGCCATAATTAAGCTAATATTTTTTCCAGATGATCCAATATCTCACTTTACCAAAAAAGTTTCAAACTGTACTGGCTGAATTTAGGTAGATTTTACTACAGCTTTTCTCCATATTCAGAGGAATCCCACAGACACTGTTTCAGTAAAATTGATCTTCAATATGCATAACACTATTTAAGCAATTTAGTTCAAGTAAAAATCCAGTTTCAGTGATTTGTTTCACTGAGATTTTCCTAACACACATCATGAACTCTTTGCTAGACTAGTCACTCAGTGTCTCAGTCTAGATGGGACATCTGAACTCTGCTGTTAACACAAATAGAATTATGGCATTGAAAGCTGCCTTCTAACTACATTGTCAAGTTAATGAACTTAATCAAAGAATATTTTTAAATCACAAAATAAGATTCCAATAATGCTCTAAAATGCACATTTACTTATTTATGCTCATCCTGAAACTGATAAATTTCTTCTACACAAATTTTAAGTGACCCATATAAAAAGCTTATTAATTACTGCTTATGGCAAAACCTTTTTTTTTTCTTTACCTGAACGTTTTTATTAACTTCATGACTCAAACTAGAGTTTCGCCTACAAGCATCAAACTTCTTAATTGACTTATCAGACAAATCTGTTACAGTCTCAACAGAACAGCCAACGACTGAACAGTAATGGAGAATGAACACTTAAATCCTAGTGATGGTCACCCCCAGTTCAAGGCTGAGACCCATAACAGAACACTACAGGACATTTGCATTTATTTCCACCATTTGCACTTCACTTTACACACTCAGCAAATAGAACTCAAATGACAGGCTAGTTTTGGTTTGTTTGTGGTGGTGGGGTTTTTTCTTACTGCAGAGAGAAGAAAATTGGAAAGGGAACTGCGAGCATTTCAGAAAGACCCAATGAATTAAAATAGCTAAGCATTCATTAGCACTACCAAGGGTTTTGTTTGGTGGTGGGTTTGTTTGCTTGTTTTTTAATTAGGGCAAAGAAAGATATTTTCAGCTCTTACTTAAGGTACTACAGCAACAACTATTGCAGCTCTTCTGCTAGAGGAACTCACTGCAAAAGTCTTTGAATCAGCATAAGCACACTGAAATGTATCAGCTAACGTCCTTCTCACTTAAATCCTGTTCAACACATACATGCTTTTTTTCATTTAAGGTGATGACTTCTTACAAATGTCTTACATTTACTTACTGCAGCAAGCAATAACCTTTAGCACCTCTTTTAAAGCAACTTCTTACAATGTTACCAAAATTTTAAATCCCTATGTATTAAATACATCTATTTCAAGTACTATCCTCCACACTTACTATGTTTTTTTAGATTTCTAGCTTTTCAAATAGATAACTGTATTAAGGAAGGAGGGTGCTTTTTAATTACAGTTTTACATTCATTAAGACTCACAGAGTTACAATTTATCTGTATAAGAGAATGTTAAAAATATTTTCAAATACACAAAAATACAAACATAAAACAAACCTAGAACTCTTACATACACAATTAATCTCTTCATTTATACATCACCTGCATCACAAAAGATCCCAAACTTTTCATTCTAGAACTTAACCAAAATACAAACACCAGTTTTTTTTGTTGTGGTTTTTTTTTGCTACCTAGTAGTAAAATGCAGAAACCTCAAAGACTGAGAGCAACAACACTTAAGAGCAACAACTGACAAAATCCCACAGAACAACCTCCTGCCCGCAGAGGCAATGTTCCTGGGCGTCTTTCCCATTAATGGAATACTTTGGATCTCACTTGTATTCTAACATTTCCCCTGGTGTTCCTGAAAACCACCTTCTTCCTAAATTAGTTTATTCATGCTAGATTGGGGTGGGTAGGAATCCACCTAATACACATTTTCAAGTACTACTAAAACAATAATGGTCTTGTAGTAAACAAATAGAGTCTCTCACAAGAAACAAATTCAAGTATCAGCTTTCATTTTTCTAATGGAAAAGTCAATCCAGCATCCAAAGTGCCAGTGAAACCACCCCACGTATACAGCTGCTTTCTAAAGCAGTACAAGTTAATACAGTTATTAGTCAAAGATTTATCTCCTTAAGTAACAGCTCTTACCAAGCTGTCTGATAGGTGTTCAGCTCCACTCCTGTAACACAGTTCTGGACTATACCAGCTTGAGGTGGAGCTGTTGCCTGGTCTAGGACCTACAACACGGTACTTAACCTAAAGCCACCGGCTTCCGAGTACACACAACGGCGGTTTTTCTTCTATTCCCGCGGCCCAGGTGCGGACGCAGCCACGTCCTACCGAGCGCCTCTGCTGCAGGGGTGCAGGAACAGCAAAACACACGGCGTCCTTAGCAGCCTCGACAGCATTTAAAAGTCTCACCCATTTGAGCTACCGCAGCTAGGAACTCCCTCGGCTACTCCAGGCTAATTTCCACCGACAACAACAGCGGAGCTAATCCCCTGAAGCACCGCCGCCAGGACCCCTCTCCCCTTCCCACAGACTCATCACGGGCCATTGCTGGAGGTGCTGTTTACACCGAATCCAGCAGTTCAGCGGCCATTTGAAACGGCGGGGACGGTCCCTCGGAAGGCCGGTTTCCAGACGCCGCCCCGGGCCTGCCTCCCGCCGAGCGGGTCCTCCTTCCCCGGCGGGACGGCGGCTGCCCCCCCCCCCAAAACCCCCGCTTCAGGAGGCTGCCCCATCCCAGCCAGCACTTAAAGGCTTGTGAAAGGCGCCAGGTGAGGCGAGGGCCCGCAGCCGAGGGAGGGAGCGAGCCCGCTTCCCCTGTCAGCACCGCGCACAAATACGCTCTGAACTCGCCAGCCCTAACGCCCTGTAAGCCTTCACCTACCAGAACAAACAGCCTCAAAATCCTCCCCTCACCCTAACCGGGATAAAAACGCGGAGAGGGAGAGAGAGCGGCAGAAGGACCCCGGGGTGGGGAAGCGGGGGAGGGCCTAAGTAGGGAGCAGAAAAATAAAAAACAGTTACTCACAATCATCTAAGTCATCCTGCAAATCCACAAAATACAAAGGGATCCCTACAAACAAAAACAGAAGAGAGACACCGGGGGGTTGGTTTCGGAGGGCTACAGCGAGGACGGCGGCAGCCCCGGGTGAGCCGCCCCAGCGCCCCGCACCCGCCCGCCAGCCCGCCCGGCGGCCCCACTTACCGGCCATCTTGGAATGGACATGGGCGAGGAGGAGGAGGGGAGCGGGAGGGCAAAGGGAGGAGCCGCCGGTACTTCCTGCTCCCGGGTCAGCCCCCGCGTAGCCGGAACGCGACCGGTTTAATAAACAGCCGCTGCCGGGGGCGGGGGCGAATCGCCCCTCAGCACCCGCCGCTGCCGCCTCCTGAGAGGGAAGAACAGCCGCGGCGGGCGGTGGGGGGGGTGTAGTCAGGTGATGCCGGCGGGCCGCCCAAGATGGCGTCGCGTCCGCGGAGCCTGAGGAGGAAGGTTTACTGGTAACCACGGCGTGGGGGAAGCGGGGGGCTGCCCCCGTAGGCCTCCGGTGTACGTGTGCCTCGGGAAGGGCTATGATCGTTCTGGGCTGCGTCTCAGGCGCTCGTTAAAGGCGTAGCCTGCCTGGCCATGGCTCTGAGGGAGCTGAAAGTTTGCCTTCTGGGGGTAAGTGCTGTGCGGCCGGCTCTCCGCGGGGCCCTGGCGCGGGCCGGGGGCGGCGGGAGGGAGGGAGAGAGTCTGCTGAGGCTCGAAAGGCTCTCTGTGGTGGGGGAGGAGAGCCTCCGCCTGAGCCCTGGAGAGGCTCTGAGTGTGGGGGCCCTCTCCCCGGGCGAAGGGTGGGCCTCACCCCGCCGGAGCTGCCGGCGCGCCCCGGCTGCCCGGCCCCGTCCCCCTGAGGGGACCCGGCGGCCGGAGGGGCCTTCCCCTCCACGGGGGGAGGCGTTATCCAGAGGTAAGTATGGCTCCTTTTTATTTCCCGGTATTTTCCTTTAAAAAAAGAAAAGAGAAGAAGCACAAACACTCACTGTGTGCTTCCCTCTTGCTCACAAGTTGTTTCGGGCTTGGTGTTCACTAAATAAATAAAAGCACCTGAAAGCACACTCGAGGGGGAGGGGCCTGAACTTTCTTTTTTTTAACAGCATATGTAGGTTTTGAAAGTGCCCTAAGTGTTGCAGGTGGTGGAAGAATGAGACATCAAGCAAACAGGACTAGAAGTTTTAAAAAAAAATCGAGGGTGTAAAGCTGTGTGTTGGCTTGGTTTGGTCTGAGGGCTTCACTGGAGAACCTCACGTTGGATAGGTGGAGTTGTCTCCACCTGTAACTCAATCTTGTCGTGTACAGAGTATGACTGTCAGAATTGTTTTCTGGTTCTAAATGGCCACATTGCCCTTCAGAAGGAAAAATCATGTGTTTCTGTGCCCTTCGTGTTATGAAGGCATTCAGGGTAACTCCTAGCCACTGTTTGCATTCACCCGACCTGAAAAACCTTTCACTGTAGAAGAAAAGGAGAATAAGCACCCAGGAAAACTGGTCCTTGAACTCCTGGAGCCAGGAACTGCATCAGTGTTTCTCTTTTTAAGATTTGTTCTGCTTATTGAGACTGCAGTCATCATAAAATACAGAGCTGAGATAATATGCTTTTCTGTGAGAGGAAAACAGCTTGAGAAGATAAACACAAGCTTACATGAAGTACCCAAATTTACTACAATATTCAGAGATTCAAGAAAATGCATGAATGGCGTAAAACTTCATTTCCAATGAAGCAGTTCCTCGGGGTTTTTCCTTTAACATTTTAGTAACTCTGGAGATGTAAAGCAAAAAGATTGTCTTCACCAGTCTTAATTAAATGACCGTTTAAAATGTCCAGCTGCTGTTGAAAACTATTGCTAATAGTTTGAGTTATTTCACTCCTAAATATGCCTTTTATATATCTTCTGTTTTTTTAACTATGGAGTCAGTGGTGCAAATACATATGTGACCCAGAATTTTCATGTTACATTTCCTCTTTTACCATTTATAGCTCTGTAGAGTTGCATTAGAAACATGTGTCAGGTGTGTCACAAAAGAAATTTCAAGTCTTTCATTAAGCAGGGTGGGATGGCATTAGTCAGAGGTTGAAATGCATGTGTCATGCTTGTATAATTTAATGTGCTCCATTGGCTTGTAAAGATGGCATACCATACTCAGTTGCTATGTATTTGACTAAAAGTAGTAGATGGTCTTTCCCTATTCCTGTTCCAATGCAATTTGTGCATAAGTTTGGGAAAAAAAAAGTTTCAATAAGAGTATGATAGTGAGCATGAATGTAGATTTTTGTAGTCCTTCATAAAAACATCGTAACAATTTTGTTTAGAAAACTGTAACTTATCAGAGACCTTTCACTTCTTTACTAAACAAATGATAATACCCGAAGTATTTCAGAATCTTGACTTCTCTGGCATTCTCTACAGGAACGTGTTATTCATGCACAGTGTATTGCAAGATGTGAGGACAAAAGGAATCATCTGTTCAGAGTAACTAACGTCTCTTTCAAATGTTTGTTTTTGGTTTTGTTTTTTTTAGGACACTGGCGTGGGCAAATCAAGTATCGTGTGGAGATTTGTGGAAGATAGCTTTGATCCCAACATCAACCCAACTATAGGGTAAGTAAATAAAGTTAAATGTGACTTATCCAAGAATAAAACCAAATTGTTTGAATATATATTTGTACCTCCTGAATAGATCACTTAAGGATTCTCCATGTGTGGCAGCTAAATGGGGTAATAAACATGACTGCAGCCTTAATTAGCTCGTGAGCTGCCTTAGGAAACATACGAGTGTATTCGGCACTCCTGCAGCTTTCATTTTCATGCATAAGATCTGGACCCATTTTGTACTGTTAACAAAATCCTGCTACGAGTCCTGGGTTATGAATAAATTATGCTATAGTTGCTTCTATTAAAGGAATGACATGCTTTTCTCATGCTCTACTATGAAATTTCAAAGTCTAATTATTATGCAACTACATGGGGGGGGGTTAAGGTTTTTTTTTTTTAATCAAGTACAATAACAAGTCTCCTAGGTTTCTGAAGGTAGTTATACTAAGTCAGTTTGTAGTTCTTTTCATTAATTAGTTCTAATGTTATACATCGGTATGCAATACACACACATAAGTAACTGATGAAATTGTTAATGCGATTGGTCTCACAGGTAAGGATATTTGAAAGTTGAGCCTCAAAGTAGCGATGTTACTGAGCTCAAATCTTCAAATGGATAGAAGGAAGGGTGAGCATCAGGAATTCTTGGAGTGGTTGGATCTTTTTACTTGTTTTGTTGTCTTTTTTGCTTTGCAAGTGTCTTATGGGCTACTTTGCTCAGAAGCAATTCTTTACTTACAGGAGGACATGACTTCACTTGATGCTGAGAAGTAGTGGTGGTGGGCGTCAGTGCAGCTTCCTGTCTCAGGTGTCACACAAGCTGTACTACAGCTTTGACCAAAAAAGATCCTGCTGATAAAGATTAGCTGTGTCTCATCCTGTCCTTCTAAAAAAATGTGGTTCCTATGATATCTCTCTGTTTCCTCCCCATGTCTTTTTTTGAGTGTAAATACTGGTATTGAATTGCAAGATATTCTGTAGGAAGTATGCTTTTGTTTGAATTTCCCTATTAACAAAGGTAGCCTTTGAGATGGATTGCTAAGTAGTTTTCTTAGATCTTCAAGGCCTGAACATTCGTAGTTACTGTCAAATTAGCTACAGTAGAGGTTCTTTTTTGGAGGACGGTGAAACTGATGTGTGGATAGTAGTCATATTGCTGTTTGGTTAAGTAGGGGAGCAGGCTGTGTTAAACATTTTAAGTTCAGGTTGTATAGAAAGTTCAGACCTACTGCCCATAGTGATATCAACTGCAAGCAAAACTCCTTCAGGTGGACACTATTGAAAGATCCAGTTGTTTTTCTTATTACCTGAGGTGTTTGAGAAATTGGTTATCCATCTTCATTCCAAGTCATCCAAATACTTCTAAAACCAGTCTGTTGAAAAGTTGGATAATATGGGTGGTATCTACAGTGGCCCAAATTTAGCCATTGTGTTCATGCATACAGTTCCTGGCGGGGGGGGGGGGGTGTATTAAAGTGCTTACCTAGTAGGTGGCCAGGTATGGTAACACAGACTTAGGTTTTGCAACATGAGAGGTCCCTATTTTGTTGGCTGGGATGCTCTGTTCTGTAGTCAGACTTATGTCGCCACACATCTAGACTAGATGGGTTAAACGTTTGAGTAACCCAGTATGGAATTTGCATTATGTCTCCAATCACATGTGATCTGCAGCCTCCTCAAGTCTGCTTTCAGATTCTAAATTCTAAAATACTGTGCTTGATGGCTTTGGGCCCTGCACATCTGCAAGACTGTCTAAAGTTGCAGAGCAAAGATTGTGATCTGTGATGCTTCTAGCCTGACAAAGTAGAATTTTCTGTAATCTGGAGAAAACTCAGGAGAGGGGTTTGTAGTGTGTGTTTTTTCTTTTTTTCTTTCCTCCCAGGGAAGGGCTGAGACTAGAATGAACTTCATCAAATCTTGTTGTCTTCCTTCCGAAGCCAGTTTCTTTTAATCTGGTAGTTTTCTTGCCCTGTGGGTTGATTGCTTGCTTGCTTGCTTCTCCCTGCAGTGTAGCACCTATCCATTTGAAGGCAGGAACCCAAAGAGATCACATGCACATGTTTACCCAGGGGAACCTCTGTAACAGATACTATGTAGTAACTTAAGGTGCTGTTAGAAGATGCTAGCCATCTGGTAATGAGGCTAATGTGTAGAACGGAATTTGTCTTCATGGGTTTAATGACAGTACTGAGGTTAGTATACTTTCTGGAAGTAACAGACTAAAAAATGTGTCTTTTAGCAGTCTTAAAATCATTCATTGGTCTGAGGACTTCATATTTTGGTAGTTTGCTATAGTAGTATAAATAAATCAAAACTTGCGCACTTGCCCAAATGCAGGGATTGTGTGAAGCCCCAATAAGATACAGTTCCAAAATTTTAAGCAAATTCATTTTGAAACTTTTTCTAGACCTTGTTTTTGTTTCCTAACTGAGACTAGGAGGTGGAAAGAACAAAGTAAGGATTACAGAGGAATTTCGAGCATCTTAGAAAACTAAAGCTGAGAACATTTCTACATTTACTCCTGGGTTTTTGAGTTCATGAGATACAATCTTATGTTTCCTGTCCTCTTTCCATTCCTCTTAGAATTATCTAAGCAACCATACTTCGTCATCATGAATGTTCATCATTCAGGTTCAAATATGGGCACCTGTAGAAACCCTGTCAGAATTCTGCAACTTTTGTCCTCTCAGGATGCTGAGGACACACTCTGCTTTGCCTGACCAGCATATATCTCTAGGTACTGCAGAATATCTAGTCTTTATCATTATAGCATAAAAAAGGAATTATGAATGAGTACAAAACTACTTTCAGGTGCATCTTGTTCATGTAGTTATAGTGCTTACTTGGCTGGGAGAAACAGCTAGGAAATTTATTAGGGATAATACCTGTTTCCTTACTAGAAGTTGTCAAGGATAGCTCTAGTTTGGAGGCTTTTGTGGACCCAAAAGTGGTTTGTCTTTGAGCTGTTTGTTTGTTTGTTTTTTTAATTGACGTCTGTCACAATGAAATCTTCCACTTGTCAAAGAATTTCAAGAAACGTTTAACCTCTGTTATCAGCTACCTTTTGGGATGTTTAGTTGTGATGTGAATTAGAGCAACACAGCTGTTCAGTTCAAATTGACTGTACAGGAATTTTTTGGTTTATAGAACCAAGTAAGATAAATTTTCAGTGAGAAGCTATGGTTTAGGAAATTGTTTCCATATTGGCCAGAGAATTCAGCATTGATGCTTAATTTGCAACAGTCTTAAGGAAGTAGAAGTCTTTGCTGTGCTTTACAACAGATAGTCCTATCACTTTATTTTCCATTACTCATTGCTAAAATGCATCATTTAGTTAACTGTTGAAATGCATTGCAGTTAGCATCCCTAAAAAGAAAGAGTCTGCAACCTTATATTTGGCTTCTTAAAAGAGTAATCAACTTTGGAGATGACGTACTATTTGGCAAACCATCTGAGCTAAAGGAATGGGGAGAAGGTTACTT
Organism: Haliaeetus leucocephalus; assembly: GCF_000737465.1. Lineage (NCBI taxonomy): Eukaryota > Metazoa > Chordata > Aves > Accipitriformes > Accipitridae > Haliaeetus > Haliaeetus leucocephalus. The sequence goes on along the minus strand of NW_010972709.1, from coordinate 5,928,848 downwards.
CTTAACAGTCAAAAGCATGGTGTAATTACTCCCTTTCCTTTTTTTAAATGTAGATAGCTGTTTTGTCCTCCTATAACATTGAAACATGTCCAAAGACTCCACTTATATTAACTACAGAAGTGTCATAGACATAATTCAAATCAATGCCCTGGTGGTACTTAAGATCCAAGATAAACCGAAGTTCAGAGTCTTGGGCTAAGGTATTTAATGTTGTTGATCATGCTGAAAGACTCTTGCTATTTGTCTCTGAAGGTACCGGAAGCTTAGTGTACTCTAAGAAGCTCCAGTACAGGCCACCTCCAGGATCCTATCCTGCATCCTGTCTAAAACTTGACAGTAGAACAGGTTCGGAAGTCTGCAGTATTTCAAGTGACAGGAATTAAGCATACAAAAGCTGTTCAAGATCATAATGTAGGATCTCATATGCTTAAAATAATTATGGTGACTAAAGTTCCTATTCTATAAGGGTTTGGATTCAGTGTGTGGCTTTTCTAGTAAAAAGTATGCCTACAGGTAATAGATATAGCAAAGAACTCCCTCTTGTAAAACATTAAGTCTCTGAATTCCTGTTCTTGTGGGAAACACACTGATTCATGTAAAGCAGCTCAAGTAAAGCACAAAAGTACTTTACAATATTTTGCAATATTTTACTGTAAAACATCTAGAAGTTGGGGGGGGGGGCAGCTGGAGCTGGAAGAGATTTTTTTGTTTGTTTGTCTTCTGCAAGTGCAAGAGCCTCTGCAGACTGAAGTATATAATGACAGACAGGATTTGGGAGCTGTACAGAATGCAGACAACAAGCAAGCTACTCATTATTGTTTTCTCTGTCCTCTTAACACCTACCAATAGTGACACAAATCTCCCATATTTTAGTCCGAAGTATGGACTTACAGCATTTATCTGACTGTTACACAGAGAGAGAAAAAACTGATGCAAAGGGGAAGGATTTGATCTCTTTACCTCCAGAAGTTTCTAGTGTACACTTAAGTGATTTGCTGTGATGATTCCTCCATTTAGGAAGAATGTTGTTAAAAAGGCTGACCTTTCTCATTTTTTTGGTCATACATCCTTTATTTTTATCAAAAGCTTATGAACAATAAAAGCTTATAATTTGCATTCATGTTCCTTCTGTTTTGTTAGTCAAATTTCACCATCTGAAAGGAAATTTCATCCTCTGAAGCCCTTTGCCTCATTAATTTCAGCCTTTATGTGTGAAAATTGTCATCAGTTTTGTGTGTGTGTGTGGGTAAAGCACTTTCATTGGAATTTAAACCTTTTTGAAAGTCCATGGTAGTAATGTTCTAAAAATGTATTTATATTCTGAAAAGCATAAGCTGTAATTTTTTTCCAGAGCCTCATTTATGACCAAGACTGTACAGTATCAAAATGAGCTGCATAAATTCCTAATTTGGGATACAGCTGGACAGGAGCGGGTAAGTAGAATCAGTATCTGTGGTGATAGTTCTGACTAGAGTACCCTGTCCCTGAAAGCCACAATGTGATCTGTTTTTACGAACATGTATTAGAAGGTTTGTTTCTATGCAGGTTTTTATCAAGGTATGGGTGCTGTAACTATGTTTTTATTTTTCATTGCTGTCATGGTAAAAGTAAAAAGTTAAGGATGATTACCTAAGAAGAGGAGCTTACAAAACAAAAGACTGAGTTTAGATTCACTGAAAGGGAGTGCCATTTCAGAAGAAAACAAGGTGGAGGGGGGGAAGCCAGCAGCTGTCTCTAGTACCATTTCTAGTTGAGCTTTAAACATTCAACTGCAGTATTTGCAGTCAGTGCACCTGGCAACAGGAGAATCAAAGTGAAATGAATTATCATGTTTCATAGTACAAGTAAGGCCCTGATTCTGAAAAAATACACAACTACTAACATGTTCTCTTAGCTTCAGTGTTAGGGTTATTAATGTGAGTAGGATGTAGGCTTAGGCTTTCAAAAGCAGCATTTCAAGCAATGTTATGGGTGATAACTGATCTTTTATTATTTTGTAAAGTTTTACTTCTCAAATCTGATAGTGTTAGGAGCTATGTCAAGAAATCTGTTTTGAAACTTAAATTTTAATTTGGTAGTTTGGGGTTTTCATCTGCAGTGTGCATAGTTCTGAGGGGAGGCAACAAAAGTTTTCAAGAAAATGACTAGTCAAATGAAATAACAGTTAATTAAATTTCATTATTTTTGCTTAGAATTTAAAAGGAAGACTTTGCTAATTAACTTGCTTGTTTATGAATTACTAGTAACAGTGGTAGAAATTACAGTAGCTGTATTAACAGTGCTTATTCTTGCAGTTTCTTGACTGTTAACTACTGGCAACTGTCAATTACTCATGATGAATTTATTTAGGATGTGAGCTAACTGTAACGAAACTAGACGCTGGAACTGTCCCCAGTAAGGGTCAGTTTGATCAGGTTGGGCTATTACTTTAGGATAATAACTGTCAAATGCAGCTGTATTATTTTTCAGGATTGGCTCAAGAAACAGAAAGCCAAAACCAAAACAACAAAACCAAACAAAACCCCACCTCCAAAACCCAAACAAACAAACCAACAAACCCTCAAAACCCCAAATAAACAAACAAACAAAAAAACCCTTGTAAAGGCTCGGTCATCCCTGTTCAGTGTTACTTGACCTTTTGGAGTCTTGGTAGAACTGACTTGCTAGCTTTTTAGCTTGATAACAGCCTTGATGGCTAGAAAGTAACTCAAGTATATTTGTGCTGCATTCCACTGTTCTAGATTTTGAATGACAATTTATTTCCTTCCAGCAGCGGCATATAAAGCAAACTTACGTTGTCAGGGTTGTGTCCCAGGGATATGTCCAATAGTATCCGTGTTATCAGAAATATCCGAATCCTTCAATTACTAGCAGTCAGTCAGCATTTGCTGTAAATAGTTTGTCTTCAGTGAACATCCTAGCCCATTCTGAAATGTTAATGCTGGAATGTGAGTCTTCTGAGAGGCTGGTACTTTTAAATGGAAAGCTTTGTAAACAGGCCTGCCGCCACTTGGCAGGAAACATCCATTACATATTAGCATTCCATCCTGTTCACTTTAACTGTGTTTGCAAGCAATGGGAGAATGCTGTAATTTGGATTCAGCACACCACCATCTGAGGAAGTATCTCTGTACATGACTAGCATGTTCCTTGTCTTTCTGTGTTTAGACTTTGAGTGATACCGCTAATTTTCTTCCATACAAGTTGCGTGATACCTTTATTGAAATCAAAAAGGGAAAGGTGTCTTACCTGGGCTCTGACTCAAAAGCTGTGATAGCTGTGAAACTTATGTTCCGCACCTGAGAGAAGTCACTGTGAGGCCCCAATATATCCAGGGAAATCAGCGAAATGGGAGGGAGGATATTTACTTTGAAATTATGCCAGTATCTTTATAGATGTTTCTTTCTCCAAAATGGAAGAGCACTATCACTGCTAGTCACAAGTGGTCTGTATACCTGCCTTGCCCTGAAATCTGTAGCACAGTTTTCTGGTTGTGCAACACATCTGACAATTATGGAAGGGATACCCTTCATGGTGATGTGGAATACCAAAAATGTCCACAGCATTCTTGGAACTAAAATGTCTCTGCTAAGCTATGATACGTAATGCACAGAATTTGCAGTCCTGGCTTCTTGAGGAACATTTTCTATTTTCTACTTCAAAAACCCAGCAGCAACTAGTTCTACACTACACTGGGCAACTCCTTGTTCTAAATGGCTTCAGGGAGTGGCTGGCTAGCTTCACTCCAAAGGTGAAGATGTGCACCAATTCACTTCACACAGCTCATTTCCCTACACACACATGCTTTATTTCTTCTACACTGAGTAAAGTTGATAGGAGAATACTTATAGCAATTAGGATTTTTGCCTTCTTACCTAACAATTTTGACAGTTTATATGGATAATTACATTATGTTGTCTTAATAATTCTGTCAGAACACAAATTCGAGGCTGGAGGGCAAGCTGAAGTCTTTGGAAAAATAGCAAAAGGAAAATTCAGTGTTTCTGGTAACATCTGTTTTGTTAATGTATTTTATCTGCCGACTGCTCTTAGGTGGAAAAAAGTATCTAAGTGTTAGCAAGCAGGAAATGAGAGTAATACAAAATCAGCAAGTAAAAGTTGGTTTATTCCCAATGTAAATAGTCAAATAATCAAAAAGCCAGGTTGCAACCAGTCCAACTGGTGGTTTACCAAATATGTTTCCCTTTACATTTTAGTACTTAGGAGGAAGAGAGGGATTATGTCCCAACATGAACTGAATGCCTGCCCATGTTTCCCTTTCCCACTATTAAATATTTTTATATTCTGAACTTTGTGTTCAAAATCCTGTTTTCAAAACAGAATTTGAGAGCCAAATTTAAATGGTCTGGAATTCTGCTTTATAGCAAGATTTTTATGATTTATAATATTGCTCTCAGTTGAACTGTACTAAGCAAAAGGAAATTGGTATTTTATTAGAATCAAGTAAGCCTTTATGAAAAACTGTATTCTAGTCATGATTTTTACCCTGAGTAATAAGATGCACAAAAGCTCTAAATCACATATGCTTACATCAAAGCAGTACGTGCAGTTTACTCTGTGCTTTGACTGAGAGTTTTGATTGCTAGATTAGTTGCCTGGTTCTTTTTAAATTGGCAGAATATCACACATTTTAAGAATGCTTGACTGATATTTTTGATGCAACTTAATTATGTGTTGTATCACTTTTTTCAGTCCTGCATTCATAACACTCTGCCTATGCAAAGGTACAGGTGTGGTTTATACTCTGCAAATGCACTACCAACCAAATACAGCTGCTGTAGATTCATTCTAAAAATTACAGTAAAATTACTGTAGGCTTTTACTATCTAGCGTGTTCCTTAGAGGTCTGTTTTCAACAGGTCACATAGTTGTGGGCTTTTCAGTTTAGTGTTAAACATGCTTCTAACTTTTGAGGAAAAACTTAAGTGAAATCCCTAAAGCTGTAAGTTAGAGTATGAAGAAACCAACATTTCTAGCATTTAAGAGTGCCATGACTGATCCATGGGGCTAGGGGTTGAGCTTCTTAACATTTTGGATGAGCAGTAATATATGCTAGTTTTCTTGCAATTACTTTCTGTCCAAAAGCATGAGTGTCTAAAAGAGGAAGAAGCTAGTTCAATTTTGACTATTTTCCCCTTGCTCAGTGTTTAAAGTTGAGCATATATCCTGTGGTTTTGTGTCTGTGTATAATCTACAGTCTTTTAAATGAGAGATTCTAATCTAGTCAAAATAAGGTCAAGTTTGGCTTCCTGCTTTTTGCAGTAGGTGTGCTGCTGGTCCCTAAACTATTTATTAGTTGGCCTTTGTAAAATAATACTTCCATGGAAGTTTATGTACTCTGCTGCACAGCCTCTCTGTAATTGTAAAGAAAAGTTTTCCACTAATGTGAACTTTAAAGCTAGTTTTCACTTTCTTCAATAGTAATAATAATAATGAAATAATGGAGGTCAGTGGAAGATCAGATTCATAATGTATGGTGTCTTTCTTTCAGTTTCGTGCTTTAGCCCCAATGTATTACAGAGGGTCAGCAGCAGCCATTATAGTGTATGACATCACAAAAGAGGTAAGAAATTTGATCTTGACATAGCATTACAGTTTCTGGGGTTTTTTTGTGTGATGGGCCAGTTCTGACTCTTAATTCAATTCCTTCTGTTTGTTTTTTTTTTTTCTTTTTTTTTCCACATCAGGAAACTTTCTCAACATTAAAGAACTGGGTTAAAGAGCTTCGACAGCACGGACCTCCAAACATTGTTGTAGCTATTGCAGGAAATAAGTGTGATCTTAATGATGTAAGGTAAATAACTGTTGACAGTTTGGAGGTTTTAACTTAAAATACTTAGCACTATGAGCTTAAGATTTCGGAACAGGTGAAAGGTATCAAGCAATTTAAGCTGTTTCGCACTAGCACTGCAGTTTCAAAAGGGGTCTGAGCTGTTTCTACTGTCAGAAGATTTGGTTAGTCTGCCCTTGGACAGTCTTGCCCAATTCCTCCCTTGTGTTGGTGTGAGTTATGTGTGTGATTGGGCAGTAAATCAGACTGTAAAATAGATCCAGATTAAAACTAACCATTTAAGAAAAGGAAAACTGATCCAAGTGCATTTATCTTTCTCACACCACGGACACTTGCTGGCATAACAGAGGTGGGATAGCAGGGTTAGGAATGAGGAGTTTACAGGGAGACAGGATTGCCTTTTCTGGTGGCAGTGCCAAGTTACACAAGCCTAAACTGCCTGTGAAACTACAGTGTAATACAAGCTGTTTACCTCACTTTATAAGAAGTACCCCTGTCAGTCTGTAGCACCTCATTTTGTTAGGAAAAACATCAAGCCTGTTGGAAAGCGTTGTGTAGGTTTTTCTGACTTGCTTGTTCAGGTGCCTTCCTTCCCTGCTTAAATGTTGGGGCGGAATTGGCTGTGGCTGAAATAGTTGCAGGGAGCGGGAAAAGTTCTTGAGAAACTTTATGAACAGCCAAACTTTCAAGAAGGTGTGTACTAAAAACAAAAGAAGCCCTTTTTTATTGATGTCCTGGTTAAATAAGCCAAAATTCAGAAAGAAGGTGTGTGCAAACTTCTTGTTTTAGATTTCACTGGAAAAGGTACCATAGCTGGTGTCTCAAAGGACACAGATGGTTATGTGTTTAAAGAACCACTGTAAAGTATAGTTTTACAAATTGTTAATATATAGCAGTTATCTAGTGAGCTCTAATAACTTTTGTTAGAAGTCGCATGTCTCTTGAAGGAAAGGTGGCATAAAATTACTTAGAAGACAGATATAAGGCATGCACTATTAAGTCTCACACACTTATTTCTTGGTGCTTAGGTTGCATCATAAATTATGTAAACATTGCTATTCAAGCTAATGAGCAAGAGTCATTGTACTTCAGTCAGAGGCAATATTTGAGTTGCTGATCCAAAGTCTGTGCTTTTGATATCTTAAGTCCCTTGTTACTGAAAGTAGTCTATGTTTTCTTAAAAGTATATGTAAAGTGATACAAGTATAGTCCAGTCCTTTCTCTACCTATTAGGGGTTTTTTTTTTCCCATGTTGTGTGAGGAGACATACTTCGTTATCAATTTGCGTACTTAGGGGTGCAGAATAAGTTTTTCACTTCTTGGCTCTGTTGTGTGCGCAGTCTAAATATGTTCCTGTTTATAGCTACGTCTTCATGCTTTATGCAAAGTAAATGCTATGTTAATGATCTGTGCAGCATTGTGAGTTACTTGGTTTTGTAAACAGCTGTAGGAGATCCACTGGATTAGTGGAACTAATGCTTTAGGATCTTTTCAGTATGTCTAGAACTGTTGTATGTGTGAAGAATAAAGCACCCCCTAATGATTGATTGCAGACCTACACTTGGAGCACTCAAGAAACAAACTCCAGTGTAATGTTGTCAGATGGATTAAGGGCTTGTTTAGTTTATGATTGTGCTTCAGTGATGCCCATACCTCAAGGCAGGGAGACAGCAGAGTAAAGAATGAGCCTCAACTTCAGGATGAGGGAGCATTGTGATGCCAAAAAAGTAAAATACAAAATACTCATTTAATGAGACACTTAAAAGTTTAATCTGTCCCTTATGATTTTGAATAATGGGGGTTTTTGCATTCACAGTTTTTTCTTTGCTTTGTTTTTCCAGAGAAGTCATGGAAAAAGATGCTAAAGACTATGCAGATTCCATTCATGCAATATTTGTAGAGACAAGTGCGAAAAATGCAATAAACATTAATGAACTCTTTATAGAAATTAGTAAGTATTTAAACAGTTAATGCGCTTTCTTCTGAAAAGTTCGAGTAGAAATCTGATTACTGTGTTACTTTTTATGCTATTTAGGTAAGAGTACAATGACTTAAATTTGTTACAATCAGACATGAATAAAAACTGCAAAATGAGCTGTATAAATTTTTGGTCATCTAATGACCTCTAAAGATTCCTTCTAGACATTTTAAGCCTACTGTGATGCTGCTGGATAAATAGCAAGCAGGGCACTCATGTCAGAAGTCAGTGTCATCTTACTATATCTGTTATTGAATGTTTCAATTAGTACTTCCAAGGTTATGGTAGGGAAAGGAAATGGCATGAGGAAGATCCAAACTTTATACAGCTGAGAAACGGAATTAAGTTCTCACTCTTACGGTTTGTACTTAGTCTAAAACAGCGCATTTTCAAAAATACAAGAATTCATAAATGCCAGATTACCGCATGGGAAATAGCAACTATTGTGTGTGGATTTTCCACAAGTTTTTTTGTGATACCTTGGGTTTTTTTTAATTAAATCTTTGTTTCATTCATGGTGGGGGACAACAATGACAATTTTTTTGTGTGAATGGGAAGCAGACAGCATTCCAAAATGAATTCCATGCAGTATTATTTGCAGGATATGTTTCAGGCAGCAGCACCAATATGCAGGTATGTCAGCCTGTTTGTGAAAAGAGGACTAAAAGCAATCCATTTGTGAGTATGTGCACTGCAGTTTATCTTTGAAAAACTACAGAAACATTAGATTTAAAAAAAAAAATAGGGTCCTTATAAGCAGTTGAATATATTGAAGCAGATGTAAAAAGTATGTACTGTAGATTAGCTTCCTGATTTACTGCTTTATAAAATTGATCTTGAATAAACTATGGAAGAAGTCATAAATCCTCCTCAGAAAAGAATACTCAACCAGGAATAGTCAATTTTAAAGACTGACTAGATGACTAAAGCAGCTATCTTTACAAGTACTTACTGTGCTAAGCCCGACGCAGGTGATCTGCTGTGGAAATACAGGTCAAGATGGTAGTTCTCAATGAGGGTATTCCAGATGGTATTGCATCCTGCAGAGTGTATTCTCTGGGCACTTTTATAGCGTAGCTCTCCAAGTCTAGATTAGCTTGAAGTGTAAACACTGCAAAATTAGCTTAAAACTGTCTCTACTCTTCTTTTGTGGAACCATACCTCTTACAGACATGGTATAGATTGTTAACTGCCATCCTTCTGGTATGCAGGAGTGTCATCGCTAATGATGTATGACTAATTGAAGACACATTTCTGCATGCAAAACCTACACTGAATGCTTAGAATTAGTTTCAAGTATAATGTTTGCTACAAATTTTTTTCTGTCTCCTTGTAGGTCGCAGAATTCCATCAACTGACACCAACCCCCCGTCTAGTGGTAAGGGCTTCAAACTTAGAAGACAGCCATCGGTGACAAAGCGCAGCTGCTGTTGACTGATCCCTTAGAAAATCAGACTTGTTTATACAGTAGGTGGTCTTGGAAGTTAATAGTTCATGTTGGGTTTATATTATCAGTCTTAGATCTTTATCTGCTGGTGTTCATATACCTGAGGTCCTGCAAAAATGGACCAGTTCATCTGACATCTGTACATTCGCAGAAAAGACTGCAATCGTAATGTCAGCCTGTTTACTTACAAGAAGTGTAGTATCTCTTGCATTCAAAGGGAATCCATCATCACTTTTTTGGCCTTGCTTGAAAGGAAGGTGACTATGTGGATGGTAGAACTAAAATGTTTAATAGTTTTGTAATCAGGATTTTAGGGTTTTTTTTGTAAAAAGGGAAATGAGCACTTTTGTGGGACTTAGGGGCAGGAAGAGTCTGGAAGTTAGATGTCACTTCTTCTTTTTCTTCAGTGAGCCTTATTTTAAATTTATTTGTAGCTAATCCAAAGTATGATGGGACAGTTGATGCGAGGTGGCTACAGAATAAGCAACTGAAGACAAATAATAGGCAAATCAGTCCATCCAGTCCCCAAATCCCATTTGCACTTTTTATTTAAAGATGATATGCGCCCGGGGTTGGGACACAAGCAACAGATCTTAAACCACAGACAATCTTTTTTTCATGCTGACTTTAATCACTTTAAGACAAACTGATATGCTTATAGGCATCTTTTTGTTCCTGCAAGTTTTTTAATATTAAGATGTTGAAGAAAACCTAGTTGTAGTTCTGACTAAATTAAGTGGTTACTGACTAAAAACAGATGCTGTACACAGATGCTGCCAGTGGTTCTGGTAAGACCTAAAAGTTTTGGGGAAAGCTTTTAATTGCTTGGCATGTGTAAAGTGTTCATATTATATTTATGAGACCAGTGTTTAAAGTATTATAAATTATGTAAAAACAGGAAAAAATAATGCAATCTTATACACTCCTTCCATTCCATACCTATGGATAAACTCCTGGGGAATGTCCATCAGGTTTTTTTCCTGCATTTTAGGTATTGTCACTGTGAGTTCATCCAGAGGCAGACTGAAATTCTTTCTTTCAGTCACATTTGAAAGGGCCAATAGAAAATGCTGTTGGTGCAGCATGAGGTCTGTCTGTTGAACAAGGTTTCATCTGTGATGCACCCAGTCTTTCCTGTTTTGGGCACAAAAATACAAATAGGAAATAACCTTCAGACATGTGGTAACGTAGATCGTTACCTCTTGGTTCCTGGGCTTTTTCATCTGTGATGGTTTTTAGTAAATCAGTGTTTAGCTTATTCTGTATTGGCTTTAGTATGCCTTCAATTAAACTATAGGTTGACCATACCCATTTGTGCTATTTTATTTATTTTTACTTTTTGTTTCCTACCAGCACTAGTGAGAAACTTTATACTTTTGAAGAAAAAGAGCTTAATAGACTTGAGTGTATACTAAAACACACTGTTTAGCTTTACTGCCAAAATGAGGTCATGTTGATGATGCTTATTCTTTGTTTGTAATCTGGTTTTCTATCATCTCAAGTATTTTCTCTGAAGGAAATGTAGAAAAGTTTGTAAGACACGAAAGGACTTGTACTTCAGATTAGTTTGTATTAGCGAAAATTCTTGTAGAGCTGTTCTGGAGCAAAACAGGTGAACTATTACAGTGAGATTTTGAATGTGTCAGTATGTTTTAATGAAATTTGGTGACTACATTTTATCATGCCTTTTACTTATAATGCATTGTCAATTATGCCTTCTTTGCCACAGTTGTGCAGGCTACGTGCTTATAGAGAGCCCAAGAACTGTATCTTCATCAAATGAAGGCTGTTTGAAGCCCCTTTGAAACGTTGGTCCTTAAAGCATCTCATAGTAGAGACAGATTTGTGTTTGGTGTTCAGCCTGGTGTATGATTTTTTTTTTCTTTCCCTGTCACTCAAAGCAAGTAAATTATGAACAGAAGACTTTAGTACTCCTACAAAATGCTTGATGGAAATATAATTAGTACAGAAAGAACAGAGTAAGCTTGCTCTTGGGCACATTTTTAATTATAAAAAAGCAGGTTAGCAATTAAATATAGAACTTTCACAGTGGCAGTCATTGAACTCCCTAATTTCTTTGAAATATCTCAATTCTTACTCCTGGCCAATTTTTAAGAAAATAAATCATGTGGTTATTTAATTCAACTAGGTTTTTAAAACATCTTGTGTTCACAGTGCTTCAGAAGTCTATTCTATACCGAGATATCAGGTGCTTTAGTATCTTAACTGTGATACGGAAAATAGTGCTTTTATTAAAGTTGGTTAGTAATAAATCTGGAAATTCTTGAACTTGGAAAGTTCATAGTAGGAGAAGGAAAGTCTCAGATGTTGGGAATATCTTTCATGTAGATTAGTAGAAAAAGGAATTTCAAACATTCTAAATTATTGTTATTGCCTGTTAGCATGTGGTAAAAATGGAGTTTAAATCTGTTTTTCAGTGAGGTAACAAAAATGGTTTAATAGTATTTATGCAAGATTTATTGACTTGAGAAGAAAATACTGAACTCTAGGCAGGACTGAGAGCTAGGCTAGTATTGAGATTATTGCAGTTCTCTCCAGTCAGGGGAGAGAGCCATATATCTTAGCAAACCTTTATGAACTGCTTTCTGATCGATCCTCACTTATTTGCTATACACCAAAATTAGACTTTAAAAACAAAAAAAACACCCACCCCAAAACACTGCAGAAGCAGCAACGATCTGGCCCCTCTCAAATGTAGTGAAGTCTTAATGCCTCAGACTCCTTTTGTTTTGTTACTGATCTGTGTGAAGTGCCAGCATACTTCATACCCTTTTTGCAGTTCTGATCTTGAATTACTGCAGTTAATGAAAACATGGAAAGAGCCAGTGTTTCAGATTATTCAGACTACAAATACAGAAGAGAGGCTGCTTTTTAACACATGCCTATTTAAAATGACAGACTGTTGATTTAAGTTCTCCTGAGCCAAGATAACTGTTTATTGATCAGCTGAAAGCTGGAATGCAGTCTTCCCTGGATGAGATGCACATGTTCATTGTTTCATTTTTGTTGGAGAAAAATGGTTTCTTCTGTATTAATAATTTGTTAGGTCATCTGGTTTCATCTTGCACTAGGCTTGCTGAAATTGATTATATTTGTCCTAACATAGCTTCTCTATTTGGAGATAACATTAACTTTGGAGTGCTGATTATCAACCATTCCAGCTAAATTTTTAATAACTTTTTTCTTCTGTTAAGAAGTTGTGAAAAAGCTCAGGACTGAAGTTTTATTCTGCTATGCTTTCCTGTCTAATGAATGGAGCTCATCATAGAGACTAGACTTTCAGCTACTTTCAAAGGGAATTAATTGCTGCAAAACAATTTTGGAAGGGTAAAGTATCATGTATGTAAAAATGTAATGAGGTGCATGTCATATCATTGATCCAGAGCATTTTTTAACTGACAAAATATGACACTTTCAACTTCTAAACACCACCAGTTCTTCCTCATGAAAGTTAAAGATTTGTACAAAAATATCATTTGATGAATGTTTAGTTCTTAAGCTTTGGAGCAACTTAAATGTGCTCTGCAAGTTTTGGAGGGTGTCTTTGTGTGACCCGCTAAATTACAGCAGCCTCAGGTGACTTGCCAGGCTCTTGATCTGTGTTGTAGGTAGTTGTGTAGTGGATTTTAAATACATGCTGAAAACTGGCATACTAAATGCCTAAGTAGGTGAAATCTGGAAGCTTATGTTTAATGACAGAAGCATCTAGTGGTCAAACTACTGAAAATTGTTGCAGGTGCTTTGAAAAGTTCTAAGACAATTCTAACAACATTTGCTGTTGCCAAAAAGGTAAAGACTTTGTTTATGTTATTAGATCCACGTTGAAGCAAAACAAATTATTGCACTTCAAATCCCTACTGACATTAGTGAGACCCTTCCTTTAAGAGCTACAGGATCAGACAGTTAATAGTTTAGAGGGGCATTTTATGCAGACTTGAGTCTTTGATGTGTTGGTGTACATAATACCAATTTAATGCTACCAGCCTGCTCAAGAAAGATTATTTACATGCTTGGGAAGAGAGTAAGAGGAGAGGAGACAATGCCTACTTGCTGATTGGGAAGTCTAATCCTTTAACCTGGTTGAGAGATGTAGGATTCATTGGGAGCTGTCTACATTCATGGTTAAAGCTTAATTTTAATTATAAAAAAATAATTCAGGCTGAATGTCTTGAATGGTTTAAAAATTGGCCTCAACAAGATTTTTGTTACAATGTTAATCCTAAATTATTCCTTAACATAAGTGTTAATTTCCAGTATAACATATTGGGTATTAGTTGGAAATGGAAGCTTTAGCAGTGATGTTTGAATGACTTTCTTGTGAAACAGTCTTTAGTGTTTATTAAGGATGGTGTAGTCTATTTGTGGTGTGCTATGTCAGCAATCTGCAAAGATTTTCTTGGGAATTGATGGTTTACAGGACAGAAGCTGTCTGAACTGTGTAGCTAGTTGTCTTGTAGCAAACCTCACTTGCAGCAACAGCTACGTAGAAGTAGAAGAAATCATCTCAAACATGAGAACCTGAATAGTTCACTGACTTGAACTTCTACACTGCCTATTCATTTTCTAAACAGTTTCATGTATCTCTTAAACACTTTAAACCTCTAAAAAAAGAGGCTCTTCTGTTCATGGACGGGACAGAAGGACAAACTTAACTTTTTTTAGCAGGAAGTTGTTTTACAGCAACCTGTGACTGTATGCCACAAGTCAGTTACTTGAAGCAGGAGAATTGCGTGCTTGGAGTTAAGCTTCTAAAAAAGTCTGCACGAAATTCTCTAAAAAAAACTGTTAAAATTTTATGTTCAGATCACATTCCTAATAATAGATCACAGCCCTAGTAATGGTAGGTGACAAAAGATTTATAGAATAAGATGTTAGTGTGAATTACCAATCTAAGATAGGAATACAGGTTCTACTATAAAAAAAAGTCATGTCAACTTTCCTTTTCAGAGCCATATGGCTCCAGCTTGTCAAAAGAAATACGCTTGAAACCACATCTTTGTTTCTCATACAAGAATTCAGGTGCCAAAACATACTTCCCTAAAATTATTAGGCCTTCTGACACCAATGTTTGTTTCTGAAAAATCCTTTCTGATATTTTGGAGGTCTCAAAAGCTTGAATGCAAACCCTTTCTTCGTCAGCTCAAATAAAAAATGCATGACTTGGAAAAATCAAACAAGTATTACTGAACTTCATGCATAAAGTGTCACAGATAACAAATCTTTCAGGGGATATAAGATTATCCTGAAACCCAAGAGTACTGATGAGCTTAGTCTGACATGTCAAAATGATCCTAGGGTCAGCTTTTTCCTCTTTCCCACTCCCATTTCCCCCTGCCCCGCCCAACCCTGAATTTTTAACATAGTGTTGTCAGAGTGTACATGCTATAAACAGCTATTTAGAAATACTTAGAAAAGTTCTAGTGGCTTAGAGTTATTTGGTGCTTCCTATTTTATGTGGAAAATTAAGGCAGTAGGATGATTTGTGCCCCTAAAAATTGGGACAGCATTTGCTGAAACTGCTCTCATTCTAGAACAAAGACTTCTAAGAAGAAAGAATTTTCCTTTTCCCATTACATCATCCTGCAAGTTGGGGTTCTTAAATTTTTACTTAAACACTAACAATGAATTTTCTTCAAAGAGCTAATTACCTTTGTAAAGGTACTCTTCTTTTAAGAAGGTTGGGTTTTTCTTTGCTTCATTTCTGTTAATGTTTTCACATATGTATTATTGAGCAAACCAACTGCTACTTCTTTTTCAACTGTTGAAGGATATGGACCACTCTTTCTGTCATGTCCTTCATCTGCTTGTGTGATACTTCATCCAGTTGCTGCACTTCGAAATGCTGTAACTCTGACACCTAGATAGATTCGATGCTACTATATTGCCTCACTTTTACTCATGTTACAGTATGTATTTCCTATTAAATCCATTATGTTTTCTTGACACTTTGTTCTTTGTTTCCTTATGGGATCTAGTCAAGGATAGGTGGCGAGTGTGTTTTTTCTCCCCAAATGTTCTAGAAGTATCTGTCACAGCAGCAAATATTTCTAAACAAAAAGGTAATTAATTAGTGACAGCCTTATGAAACTGTTATGAAAACATAGCCGCTGAGACATGTACCACTACTATATTATACCACATAACGAAGGCTGTGAAAGCACATTCACCTGGGGGAGCAAATTATTGTAAGGCTCTAGTAACATGACGCAAACTCTTCTATGTTTTAACTTCCTTTTTTTGTACTTCCTGAGTGCTGTGTATCCAACACCGAAATCGTGACACAGTGAATTGATTTAAGACACAGAAATGGATTGCATTTTTGTAGCTGTAAGACACTTAATTTCTGGCAATCTTCCCCTTTGTACCCCCCACCCCCAGTACAATGAAGAAAAAAAGAAATCGTTCAGAAGGTTTCTTCTAAACAAGAAATTTTGCATTTGTGTATTCAGGGCACAAAACCTGGTATGCATATAGCTCTTGCAGTGTAATAAATGTTTGCCTGTAAAATTAAGCATGAAGGTTAACCTTTGTATCAGCAATTCTTGTCCCTCTTAAGAACGTTCTGCCTTTTCATTATAGGATTGGGTTAACCTGTTACAAAGGTTGAAAGGTCTGTGCCTTCTTATTATAGTATCTCTTATTAAAACAAACTTAAGCCGCTCAAAGTTACAGAGCATTTGCAGCACTGTAAACTGCACAAATTTACAACCATTGCTTCACTGCATGAAATGTAGTCAGATTACTAGTGATGAAATATTGTAGTGATGAATTCCCAAGCTTATGAATGTGTTGAGACTTTTTTTAGTCTTCTCTTGGGCTGGTCCTGAGAGTGTGTACAGGTTTGTCTGTATTGTTGGTTTGTAGATGCTAATGAGGAAAACCAGGCTTTTGTTCTCTCCGTTTTGTTTGAATTGTTACTCCTCCATATAGTGCATAGAATGCAAATAAAGAAATGTTGATTTGGCATAATGTAAACAGCCTTTTCAGCCTAAGCATTCATAATAAACTTTTATAGTGTAATAACATGCTAAATCACTACCGGTCTGATGTATTGTGGAAAAAAAAAAAAAGGTGTAAACATTTTATTAATAAAAAAGCTTTGTTTATAAATGTCCTGGCCTTGTTTATAAATGCTTCGAAAATTCTCAATGTCTTAAAAAATAGTCTCTATAACAATAGATTTATAGAAGAGGAATGTAAGCAGTACCATGGCAGAAGTGAATCCAAGCGATGATTCAAATAGCTGTTTTCCAAATGTACTGACTACTGGTCATTCAGAAACTGAAGCTTTTCCATGGTTTATGTATACATAGACAAAGGCAGAAGATGAACTTTTACAAAGAAGGGATGGGGAAAAACAGCAGAGAGAATGCAGCTTTTGTGTAATGCTTCCTTTCTTTGCAGCATGATGCCTGAGAAACTGCAGGCCACACACAGTCTTGTCAACCAGTGCAAGGCCTGACCAATTCTACCAGGGTCAAGTTATTTAATACATTGCTTTTAGCTTAGGCTGCATGAAATGTAAAATTCTTGACTGCTTAGGCCAGGTTTCTGTCAATCAAAACTGTAAGTGCTTTTAATATCTGCATAGTGCTGTGGGGGCCTGTCATGCTGGGAAGGGATCCTTTCTTATTTGTTAATACAGCCAGCTGGTTGGCAGCTTCCTTTTCTTAAACCACTGCTTTGCTGGTTATGTAGAGCACAAAAATACAGAGTTGGCTGCAGTTATCTCGCTTGTCTTATGCGATGCTTAAAAGATGCAGTTTTCTTGTTTCAACGTGTGATGCAAGTCTAACATGTTCAGTTGTTAGCACCCTTCAAAAGCATAAATAACCAAAAAAAGTCCTGTTTCTGATACTGCTATTTCACCGGAAAACATTGGATATAAGTTTCTACTAAACAACTGGCTGCAGTTCATGTGCAGGAAACACACACTGTCATCTTTTTAACAGAGACCTGGAATAACTTAAATTTATTGTTCAATACCTACTATTCTTAAGTTATCCTCTTAGATGTGTGTAAACTGCTTTTGAAGAGCATCAAATATGTTTGTATAAGGGGGTATAAATGTGCATCAGAGAGAGCATAAGAAGGCTAAATACAAGGAATGTGCTAGAATAGAGAGAAAAACACACTTACATGTGTTTGCATAGGGAATCTAGATAACT
Organism: Haliaeetus leucocephalus; assembly: GCF_000737465.1. NCBI lineage: Eukaryota > Metazoa > Chordata > Aves > Accipitriformes > Accipitridae > Haliaeetus > Haliaeetus leucocephalus. The sequence continues at coordinate 5,911,422 of NW_010972709.1, read as the reverse complement.
AAATGCAAACCGCCTAATTTGCACACACACAATGAGAGAAAGTTTTACTTGGATTGAATATTTCATAGCTTTTAAGGTAAAGGTTTTGCAACAGATTAAACTGTTCTTTAAAATTGTTCCAGTACAAAGCTTTTAGGCACTCTTCAGCGTTTCCCCGTAGTGTTCATCCCTATTTTTTCCTGTTAATCAGAAACCCACTTTGGCAACAACTTGCCTTCTAGTCTTGTCATGGCTGAATTGTTAATAAAGTGAGGGTTGTTTTGTGTAATTGATAAGGATGTAGTATTACAGGTGGCCTTCACGCCCATTTCAATGAATCAGATCTGCAGAATATTAAATGTACACGTTATTTACATATAACAAAAACTTTTCAACCTACATTCATTAGACTTCATAAATTTCCAACTTAAACAATGTTGCACTTTATAAAAACTTCAGCCTGGATGAAAAAACATGGGTGAGTCCTTCAAATACAAGCAGGTAAGTTCAGAGCTGCTAGTTGCCATAAGACAATACAACTTGGCGAACCCTTTAAGATGCAGATCATCAAACACTTAAGGGTGTTCTTTGTACTTTCAGGAAAAGTAGAACTTGGAATGGTCTGGGCAGCAACACTGAACAGTTGTTTACTTTAGGGTTTTTTATTATGTATGACTATATCTTGTATGAAGTTTCCTCTGTCTTATTCGTCACTGTTAGTTTCCAATTAACTTGCAGATGTGTGTAAAGCTTGTCTTTTCTACTAATTACTGGACTGAGAATGCCTTGCTCAGTGAGAGAATCTGCTCATAAAAATAAAACCTAAGCGATTACGTGAAAGAAGATAACCCTTCCAGAATATCAGCCAAAGAAAGCTCTGCTCCAAAGTGTAAGTGAACTCAATTCTCTCCTGATTTGAGATCTAGTAAAATGTTATGACATAATCTGTAGTTTATGCTATAAATTAAACCCCCACAAGTAGAAAAAGTAATAAGCCAAGAACATCCTAGGCTCCAAATCTAATTAACTAAGCAAAGTAGAATAGCAGGGACCTGATAAAAACAATGCCTCCCTTTTATGACATTATGTGACCATCTTTTCTCCTTAATTCTTTCAAGGAATTTAAGGAAGAACAGCAGTACATTATTTACATGTGTTGCTGTACTTTGCTGAAGGTTCTAAAAATTAGTCCTGCTGTATTGGCTAGAAGGAGTTAGCAGGTTTCACTTGCATTACGCAAAACCAAGAATTATCCTAAACACATACATGGGTTTGGTTTGTTTTGGCATGGAGTGAAAGACAGAACAAAAACAAAAGATGAAACAGGATTGGAGGCAGTTAAGCAGATGAGCTGAAAAATGGGGATTATCATGCACAAGAGCAGCTGAAGTCTTGAGTTGTGGTATAAATACTGCAGATGTGCTTAGAGCACTGAATGTCATCATCCCGTTTAGTGGTGTTAATTTTAACATCTACATCAGTCATTTGCCATTGCTTTTATTGCCAGAAATGAGAACAACCCTGTTGAAAATTCCAGATCTCTTTAGCTACCTTATACATTTTTGGTAATTATGAAGTAAAACAACATTCAAGATACAAAGAACTTCTCTGAGGGTGAGGTACACTGCATCACGCAGATTGTATTGGTGTGATAAAATGAATTTTCACAGTGGTTTACTACTACCATATTTTTATTTGCCTCTTTCTTACCCATTTGCTAATCAGACCTGATTAGGACTTAACTGTATGCTTTGAGTTGCTATTCTTCAGAAGCTGACAGATGTCAATACACTAGCTTTTTATCTCTGCAAATGGTATCTCCTCCCGAAGTCCTGTATATCTGAAGTCCTGTTGCCTAATGGATACTTTTTGGTGTACGCAAATTACCAGTTTTTAAGACCAGCATGTTTCTGTTAGTAATACGGGCATCCCAAACTCCTGCTTCATTGTTACCCCTCTGCTGATTTTGACAGGTTACAGCAATGCTTCATAAATTCTTCGGAACTTTTAGAATGCTTAAAACAACCTGAGGGGAGAGAGGAGAAAAAAAAAAAAAGTTTGCTGCTATTGTAACTACAGTGGCCTAAAGCTATCAATAAAGCAGTACTTCATATTAGACCAATCTGTAAATTTTAAAAATATTTTAAGTCATGCTATTTGGAGTAAAAAAAAAAAAAAAGCCCAAACCCAACAACGACAAAAAAAACACCCCAAAACAACAACAAAAACGCAAACCACACAGTCGAGAACTTTGGTTACGGTTTACTTAAGACGGAGGGCGGGAGAAGTGTCTTCAACACTAAGGTGACCTGGAAGTCTAGTTTTATTTATTAAAAAGTCGGTCTTTCCTGTAGCTTGACGACAGTTACCAGGGTTTTCCTGGCACTGTGGTGCTCCGTCCTTCAGCCTTGCAGTCATACCGTAAGTGCCCTCGGATGTCATTCCGTACAGGGCGGCTCTCGGACGCTCCAGGAATCCCTCCTCGCCCTGGACGCGTTTCCCTTCCCCGTTTCGAGCCGAAGGGTCGGTCCCCGGGGGCGCGGGAAGGGGCCAGCGGCCGAGCCGCGGGGCCTCTGGGGGGGGGGGGGGGCCGGGACGGAGACGGCTCCTTCCCTGCCGCGGGCAGACCTGCGTTTTACGGAATCAAGGCCTGAAATGAGAGGCTGCTGCTCGATAAGGCGGCATTTACTACAAATCATGATTTTTCACGAAGAGGGGCTGAGCAGCCTCCCCGCCCACCCGCTCGGCCCCGGCCCTCCCTCCGCCGGCAGCCGAG
>NW_010972709.1:5908397-5908657 GCF_000737465.1 Haliaeetus leucocephalus | reverse complement strand
TGCCTGCCTTCCCTCCTCCCCTCCCCCCCTCCCCGTCCCTTCCTCTCTCCGCCTGGTGCCGCCACCGCCGAGGAGGAGGAACATGGCGAAAGCGGAGCAGGTCCTCAGCCTCGAACCGCAGCACGAGCTCAAATTCAAAGGTACGAGGCGGCCGCCGCCATCCCCCGTGCCGCCTCCCCGCGCTGGGCCGGCGGCGCGGCCGCCCTCAGGCCCCGCTCCAGCGGCAGCCATTTTCCGGGGGCCGGGGCTGGGCACCAGCC